>NC_050570.1:24289274-24621149 GCF_013265735.2 Oncorhynchus mykiss
GGGGAGGCCAGTGACATCAGAGTTCACCCATCAGACCAACTCCTTGAATTGCATACACTATTTTGTCTGCACTGTACTCTACTTGGAATATAGTTTTTCAAAGGGAAAAGTCGCTGCGGTTGGACTTTAATAACCACACGTGGGTTTGATTTTTGATATCATATGATCTTGTCATATTCAAATGAATAGGCATATATAAGAGGTCCCATTGCAAGATATCACAATATTCACAGATGATGGCTTTTCAGTTTATCCTTGACTTTTCATGTGAAGGAGCATGGCTGAAGAAAATTGCTGTCAGTTGCATTGAAGACCTGATACCGTTTCACTTTTAATCCCTCAATTCCCTCAGAGACTCATTATAAAGCCAAGTCTCGGGGAAGTAATTAATTCTGCAGTTTTTTTATATTGGTTTTGATGCACCAGAGACTGGCAGTCAGCCTGTTGGTGCGTAAAAGAAAGGGTTGTGAGCTGAAGACAGAGAAAGGGGTCTGAGAGGTGACAGGACAGGCTGCTTTTTGCCTTGTTGCCAGAGTCAAAGCTGAACTACGAAGAAAGTCGATAGCAATGCATATTTATGTTTTTCTGTTTCCTGCCTTAGTTCCTCCCTTATCAAACTCATATGTGTTGTGTGTGTGTGTGTGTGTGTGTGTGTGTGTCTCACATTTATGTTTAAATGATTGGATCTGTAAAGAACCACTATAGAGAGGTACGTTCCCTACCACATGTACAGTATGTAAAATCAATGATAAAATGGATGTTCATCTGGGGGCCAAACATAACCATGACCTTTGTTCTCAGAGGACCTAGTAGAATACTTCTCTGAGACAATCACTGCTCTGCTTTTAATTTCTTTAGAAAAATTATCTTTGTTTCAAATGTGCATCTAAGACAGTGCCCCTGGAACTAGAAAAAGTAGGTCCAGTGCCTCATATAGAAACATGCTATACGCCAGGGGTCCTGAGGGAACAGCAAATACTACCCAGAGGATGCAGATGGGCCGTTGTTTGTATATTATAATATTGAAGAGTCCCAGACCATTCAGTTGGATTCTCTTCTTTGATGTACAATGGAACTATATCTCTGCATTATCTTTGTTCACCTCTCACAATTCCACATAAGGTTCTGGATTTTTCAGATGACCTTGAATAGATGAATATGTAACCAATTTGTCTTTTTGTCCATGCTTTTGAAGATCTCCAGGAAAATCCTTGATTCCCCCTTCTTAGATGTGCTCAGATTAACATTTATGCCGACCCCAACTGTGTCATGAAATTTAAATAGTTTGATTTTAGAGTACACATTGAAGTGTTGCCCCACTGATATTCTGAATTCCGTCTTGCTGTGTTCTTAGCTAAGTATGACAGCACAACACATGAGCCGAGGCAAACCGAGTCTTGACTCCTTGCCTTGTCTCCTCCTCTGAGTGGCTTTGCGGCTCTCTAGCAAGGATTACGCAGGAAACCATGCCAGAGGCGACCATTTCAGCTCACCAGCGCTGACATTCAGACAAGCCCCCAGCCGCCCTCACCTGTCTGCCCTCTACATTATTAATGCAGTGGCTGCTTCTTTTAACACACTCAAACCTGCTGTTGTGAAGCTGATCAGGGCGCCAGGTAGCCACTGTTCTGTTTGACAGAACCCATGGAAACCTGACTCTGACTGGGCCATGCACTGTTTGAGCAGAGGGAATTGGCTGTAGCATAGTGATACAAGAGACACAATGTCAGTGAAGGAGAGAGTCTTTGTTTCACTCGTGACATATCACATTCAAGACATTATTCTCCATTTTGTGTGAAACAGTAAAGTAGACTCTTGAACTTTGGAAATGCATGCATTTTTCCCAAATCTGCCAGGTATAGTAACTTTACAACTTCAATATGAGAAAAGTATTTGCATCTACAGTAGCAGGGCTTGAGGCTATCCACAGACTTGAATATAGGGTCTAGCTCTACAAGTATCCCCAGATACTATCTAATCATTCTAATGTACCTGTATATGGTGCCACATAACCTACATGTCCTTGTTTTCCATCCTGGACTCAGAGGTAGACATAACATAGTAAATGTAAATCTGTGACAGTCAAAGTAGAATGATATGTTAATTTGTGGATGTCCATAATCCTTTTCGGATGATATGTTCCGAGTTACAATTAATATGATATGTTACCAAATCCAATTTGTTGTGGCTAACATTAGCTAGGCTAGGGACTCGATTTAGGGGTTAGGGTTAAGGTTAGGGGTTAAGGTTAGGGTTAGGAGATATGGTTAGGATTAGCTAACATAATAAGAAGTTGCAAACTAGCTAAAAAGTAGTAAGTAGTTGCTAATTAGCTAAAATGCTACATTTGTCTGTGATGTGATTTTAACACACCACCTTTGGGTTGCAAGACGTTTACATTAAATGCCCACATGCTCATCCATCCCTATTCATTTAATTAAGTGTCACATTTACGTCTAGTCTTTGAGGCCAGGCTGGTTTTTCACCTTATCGTGAGACATATTTTTGCCTCTTGTACAAATATGAAAGGGGATATGAACGTGTTATCTCGTTGTGAAAACTCTCTGAGACGTTTATGTAGGCCATCATATCATAGGATATCATCAGCTTAATTGGAGAGCACCACAGGATACAGTTACAGTACACTACTTGCTGCAAGCAGTGAATCTGACAACATCCGAGCTATAGGGGCAATTCCACAATAACAAAGTGACACTGTCAAACAAAAAAAAAAATACAAATAATGATGGCAAAGTTAAACAAACCATACAACTCTATGCACAAGTACTACTTTAACAATTTCCCTTGAAAACTGTACAAAAACACATTTAATTGAAGAACACTGCAGATGCAATGTTTGGTAACAGAATGACAGTTTGTGCTGTCTGCTTTCTAAGGTAATCATTGAAACAAAAATACTTGGAATAGATGTGGGGAAGCTCAGGAGACCTCAGGAGAACCTGTTATGCTGTTCCAAACTCCAGTGGAACTTTCATCTCCTCCTCCAACAAGCGTCTCAGCATCAGCCGTCTTGTCAAAGCAGGATGCTTCTTTACAATGCAAATGAGGACAGAATAAGCGGCCACACCAGAAATGAATCAAATGTGTTGTAGTATTGTGCTGACACTTCTATAATAAGATCATCTGTTAGGAAACAATAGAAAAGTTAGAACAAGGGATAATGAATGGTAAAGGATTGTTTTGAGGTCATTTAAGACAATTATTCATTAAAACGTTGTAACTCAAACCAGAGCTGCTGTTCCTTGGCAAACCTAATCAGTTGACTTTTATCTCTTGTGTTTCTTTTTCACTACTGCTGGCCTGAATGTAAGTACCACTTGATGTACTATGCACTACCACAGAACTTCTCCTTCCCCACCATGTACAGGTACCGCCAGATACTGTAGAATAGAGGCTCAGTTCAGTTAGATGAGGTGCACATACACACTTTTGAGATCTTTTAAAGATCTATCACACCCTGGACTCACTATTATCAAATCCATTACAGCCTGGTAGTCACAGCAGGTGCTATACCATTCTCTGAATCATACCTGTGCTCAGACAGTAGGAAACCGTTTCTATTTTCAGCTGGTCTTACAAGCTTCGCATCAATCACTGCTTTTAGTCTTTGGAAAATGTCTTACATTAACTTATGCATCAATTTATCGTTTGATCAATCGTGTCTGTCTCTTTCAACTTTAGCTATCATTGTGTAACTATAGGGATACATTTCAAACAGTTCTACATGCTACCTTCAGCAGTAGCTTAAGCTCAGTGTTTCCCCCAGGGGGAGGGGTACATTGCTACTAGCGTTAGCGCAATGACATGCTAGCTGTTCCCATAGACTTCCAGTCATTGAACCAACGACTACTGAAACTTTTATCCTCCCAAAATGATATATCATAAAACCGGCCAATTTCTGTACTTACTAATGTATTTTCTCATGTAAGCAGTTAATGGTGATAAACATGCTCTGGTGAGTTTGCTTGTGTGTCCTCTTTTACTGTAGTACAAGTAATGTCAGTGAACTCATTCTTAGGCTGTTAGCTACTATTGATTTGCCTCAAATTAATGCATATTACGCAGTGTGGGCCTGTGGATAAAGGGGGGGAGGCACTGTTATCAGGTTATCAAACCATTGGCAGTAACCAGAGACCACAGTAGCAGACAGTAGCATCCCCATTCACCGTCCCTCAAGATTCCTATCAGGAGATTTAAACAAAGGCCCTCCAACAATAGCCTTGGCTCCGTGGGCCCCTTCCTTCATACACCTAGTGACTGTTTATTATGCCGTTGCCAAATTAAAAACTATGATCAGCCCTTTGTATTCCCTCTTTGATACTATATGACACATTATTTCAGCAGACGACTCTTACTGTAACAAGACATGAAAAATAGAATATCCAATTCAATCCAATTGCATACAGCGTATCCTCTCACACTCACAGGTCATTGTTTAAAAACAGCTGTCTAAGTAAAAAAATATATACAGTATTTCAAAAAGTTGTATCATAATTCACCATTGTTGTTTACAAATTCCAGTGCTTTTCAGTTTTGATAAACTACTGCTAAATTATGATTCTGAGCTGCAAAGATGAGGTTGCCCTTGTCATTGAGCTGTCAGATTATTCTGTTTGTTGCCTATTAGAGACATATTCAGGGGGAATAAGAGTTAAGGATTTGCCACATCTAGCCTTCAGAAGTTCCCTGGGTGCTTATCAAAGTACAATGGCACATCTTTTCTCATACAGTTGTCCTCACATAGAAGTGAGAGAGGGGAAGAGAGAAGATAATGAATGAAAGTATGGGGGTAATTGAGGAAGAGAGAGGCAGACTGCATTCATGACATGCTCATTAATTGACAGATCTCAAGGCTTGCTTGTTAAATCCATCCATGAATGGCTGTTTATTTGCGTGGCAGCTTCATTCCTCACGTCAGAAGAAATACATTTTATATTCAGAGACGTGTCTAGTCTCCTATCAGTACAGTTGAGTTGTAAAGTTGAAATTCCTCTTTCATTGTAATTGAATTGTGTTGGTGTAATCAGCTATACCCATTCCATACAACAACAACAACAAAAACATCTACTGTATGCTATTACCAGTATCACCTTGCAGTAACTCAGCCAGTTGAAAGTTGTCTTTGGGGTTTAAAGTGTTGTTGTGACGTAACCTCCTGAAGCAAATGCAATCAACTCAGAGAACCACATACATTACAGTGTTTAGAGATCCTGTTTATTTCCTGCTAGCCGGTAATATTTTATATACTGTATGGCACCAAAACATTAAGGCACATATGGGTCCATGGGTATTGGAATAAACTACAATATTAACAGTTGTAGATATACCCACCTTAGACATATAACCTACCATAACAATAGCTGAGAATATTGAATTTGGTTGGAATTGTGGGGTTATGTTCATTCAATTTCATCAGGTAGCAGTTGATGTCTATAATGGTAAAGCAGCACAGCATATGTCCATAGATGTCTGCATTGTGACTTGATTTTTTCTCTTTATCTTGTTGGACTTTAAATCTTAAAAGCCTGTGTGTGGTAAATGGAACGTCTACCAGTGTAATGGACCACAATTGGCATGCCTTAGACTCCTGGATTGATGAAGGGGATTTTAACAGCCGCCAATAATATATGGCCTTCAAACACATGCCCTCATAGTGGCACTGATCTCTCATTGAACCACAAAGTTAGCCCAGAGTGTGACAACAACATGTTACTTTGTCACATCCTTTTAATTCGTTACCACCATTTTGGCTGAGCCACTATAGTCAATGCTCTTCACCCTGTGGCTATTGATCGGTTGCTAATTAAATGCATATCAAGTGACAATTATGGAACCAAAGAGCTTTGTTGACAATATTATCACCATATGGAAAGGGTTGTGTGCTCCCTTGCCAAGTCTTAGCACTACAGAAATGGTCTCTTTACGTACTTCTCTCAATGATTCCTACAGTAACAGACCCAACTAATCTCTGGTCATTTTCTTTGTTATTCCACATTGTTTACAAATCCCCCAAATGAAATTGTCCATAATGGGGAAATTGTTTAATTTTACATATCCTCATGGGTTTCACAAGTTGATCAAATGTAAGATTTGAATTTTCATGATTTTCGTTTGGTATCTCAGTTATTGCATTTATTTGGAGTCAAAAACATTGTGGGAAGGGGTGTGCTAAGCTGGCATATATAATTGTTTTAAGAGGGTCATACTATGGATCATATGAGGGCACAAGGCGAGACCCAAATACAGACACAGGAGGCAGATGGTTGAGCTCTGATATTTATTATAACAAATAGGTAGGTAAAAGGCAGGTCGGGGACAGGTGAGAGTTCATAAACCAGGTGAGAGTCCAAACAGTACCAGGCGATAGGCAGGCTTGAGATCAGGACAGGCAGGGGTTCAGTGATCAGGTCCGAGTCGAAACAGTACACGGGGATAGTCAGACTCGACTTCGCAAAACAAGACGAACTGGCACAGAGAGACAGGAAACACGGGGATAAATAGACCAGGGACTAATGGGGAAAACAGGTGACACCTGGAGGTGGGTGGAGACAATCACAAAGACAGGTGAAACAGATCAGGGCATGACAAGTTATTTGATTTTGAATTTTAGGACCCCTTTAGATATAAAAAAATATATACAGTATGGATTTTAGCCTTTACTACAGAAACACATTGAATAACACATTCATAAATGCGAAAAAGGATATCCCCAAAAAATTATGAGAAGAAACTATCCTCATACTTCCATTTTTGGGGGGGGTTACCGTCAGATGAGTGACACTAGTGAAGGTCCTAGAGCAAAACGTAGAACACTATCATGTTTGTGAAAATATTCCCTTTCTGTCACGCCCTGACCATAGAGAGCCATTGTTTCTCCATGGTGAAGTAGGTCAGGGCGTGACTGGGGGTGATCTAGTTAATTTATTTCTATGTGGTGTTCTAAGTTTATTTTCTATGTTGGTAATTGGTATCATTCCCAATTAGAGGCAGCTGGTAATCATTGTCTCTAATTGGGGATCATATTTCAGTAGCTGTTTTCCCCACCTGTGTTTGTGGGATATTGTTTTGTGTTGGTGCATGTGCACCACTTAGTCACGTTTCGTTCTTTCTTTATTGTTTTGTTTTGCTTAATTTTCACTTAGAAATAAAGATGTGGAACTCAACCTCCGCTGCACCTTGGTCCTTCTCTACACACAGTCGTGACACTTTCCACAGTTTTTAGTCCAAATGGTTTGGACACTATTAAACAGAAGTTGGCACATCATTGGTACCGACACTTCAATTGCAAAAAAAACAGATATTGCTAGCTTAAATTTATGGGTTTTGATGGGAATTGTTTTGTTATGTAATTTAGATTGACGCACCAGTGCGTCAATCAACTCTAGGGGGTTAATAGTAGACACAGACATGCCTTTATACTTAAGCAATAAGGCCCAAGGAGGTGTTGTATATTGCCAAAATACCAGGGCTAAGGGCTGTTCTTTGTACAACACAACGCGGAGTGCCTGCACACAGCGCTTAGCCATCGTATATTGGCCATATACCACAAACCCATGAGGTGCCTTATTACTATTATGAACTGGTTACCAACGTAATTAGAGCAGTAAAAAAAATAAATTGTAATACACATGGAATACGTTCTGACTGCTGTCAGCCAATCAGTATTCAGGGCTCGAACCAATCAGTTTATAAAATAAACTATTGACTGGACTTTATTTGTGTGAAATTGGGTGTCAATCAGATAAAACTTGGGTATTTTGAAAACCCTCAAGGTTTAAAGGATTAACTCTTGTGTGGGGATCATGTTTTTGTTTTTCACCCAATGTTTGCGGGTCTGATGGACCCATAACATTATTGAGTTTTTAAAACAATACAGGCAAAACAATTTACGTAAAAATACTTAATACTTAGATGTTGAATATTATATGTGTTACAAGCAATATAGACAGCATACATGGTTAATAATTACCATTTTCCTCTTCTAGATCACATTTATCAGTAAAAGCGCTATTTTTTGTTATTTTTTTATAAATAATAAATATAATCAAGACATGGGTAGAATAAATCATGTTAATCTTGAACAAATATAAATAAAATAAGTTTTTCATCACTATTGATGTTTATTTCTTTGAACTGAACAAATTGGAAGGACACATTTTACATACAGTATTTTATGTAACCTGCTTCAGTCTGCTTTCCACCAGACACTGGGAGATGAGTTCGCCTTTCAGCAGGATAATAACCTAAAACACAATGTCAAATCTACACTGGAGTTGCTTACCAAGAAGACAGTGAATGTTCCTGAGTGGCCGAGTTAAATTTTTTACTTCAATCTACTTGAAAATCTATGGCAAGGCCTGAAAATGTTTGTCTAGCAATGATCAACAACCAATTTGACAGAACTTGAAGAATTTTGAAAAGAATAATGGGCAAATATTGTACAATCCAGGTGTGGAAAGACTCACAGCTGTAATCACTGCCTTAGGTGCTTCGAGAAAGTTTTGACCCAAGGCTGTGAATACTTACGTAAATGAGACATTTTCAATAAGTAATAAAATATTTAAAATAGCATGTTTTCACTTAGTCATTATAGGGTATTGTGTGTAGAAGGGTGCATTTTTTTTTCAGGTTGTAGCATAACAAAATGTGTACTAAGTCAAGGGGTATGAATATTTGCTGAAGGCACTGTAAGCCAATGTCTCTACATACACACTAAAATGCTGTAATATTTTAGTGTTACAGCATTTCCCCGTCCCTGGACATGTACACACACACACACACACACACACACACACACACACACACACACACACACACACACACACACACACACACACACACACACACAGCATTAACAATAGGAGAAGCACAGGGATATCCTACCGACCAAGCCCTGCAAGGTAAATGTTTATATTTTCACACTGTTTGTTCCACGATTCTGTTTGATCCATTGAATGCAGGGCACTCATTTGTGTACCGGTTTCCATGAGTAGGGGATGTTTGCTGGAGTAACCACCGATAAATCCATGATTATCGAAAACTTCAACAAGCATTTCTCAACGGCTGGCCATGCCTTCCGCCTGGCTACTCCAACCTCGGCCAACAGCTCCGCCCCCCCCCCCCCCCCCCCCCCCCCCCCGCAGCTACTCGCCCAAGCCTCTCCAGGTTCTCCTTTACCCAAATCCAGATAGCAGATGTTCTGAAAGAGCTGCAAAACCTGGACCCGTACAAATCAGCTGGGCTTGACAATCTGGACCCTCTATTTCTGAAACTATCTGCCGCCATTGTCGCAACCCCTATTACCAGCCTGTTCAACCTCTCTTTCATATCGTCTGAGATCCCCAAGGATTGGAAAGCTGCCGCAGTCATCCCCCTCTTCAAAGGGGGAGACACCCTGGACCCAAACTGTTACAGACCTATATCCATCCTGCCCTGCCTATCCTGCCCTGCCCTGCCCTGCCTAAGGTCTTCGAAAGCCAAGTCAACAAACAGGTCACTGACCATCTCGAATCCCACCGTACCTTCTCCGCTGTGCAATCTGGTTTCCGAGCCGGTCACGGGTGCACCTCAGCCACGCTCAAGGTACTAAACGATATCATAACTGCCATCGATAAAAGACAGCACTGAGCAGCCGTCTTAATCAACCTTGCCAAGGCTTTCAACTCTGTCAATCACCATGTTCTTATCGGCAGACTCAGTAGCCTCGGTTTTTCTGATGACTGCCTTGCCTGGTTCACCAACTACTTTGCAGACAGAGTTCAGTGTGTCAAATCGGAGGGCATGCTGTCCGGTCCTCTGGCAGTCTCTATGGGGGTGCCACAGGGTTCAATTCTCGGGCCGACTCTTTTCTCTGTATATATCAATGATGTTGCTCTTGCTGCGGGCGATTCCCTGATCCACCTCTACGCAGACGACAACATTCTATATACTTCCGGCCCGTCCTTGGACACTGTGCTATCTAACCTCCAAACGAGCTTCAATGCCATACAACACTCCTTCCGTGGCCTCCAATTGCTCTTAAACGCTAGTAAAACCAAATGCATGCTTTTCAACCGTTCGCTGCCTGCACCCGCACGCCTGACTAGCATCACCACCCTGGATGGTTCCGACCTTGAATATGTGGATATCTAAGTACCTAGGTGTCTGGCTAGACTGTAAACTCTCCTTCCAGACTCATATCAAACATCTCCAATCGAAAATCAAATCTAGAGTCGGCTTTCTATTCCGCAACAAAGCCTCCTTCACTCACGCCGCCAAACTTACCCTAGTAAAACTGACTATCCTACCGATCCTCGACTTCGGCGATGTCATCTACAAAATTGCTTCCAACACTCTACTCAGCAAACTGGATGCAGTTTATCACAGTGCCATCCGTTTTGTTACTAAAGCACCTTATACCACCCACCACTGCGACCTATATGCTCTAGTCGGCTGGCCCTCGCTACATGTTCGTCGCCAGACCCACTGCCTCCAGGTCATCTACAAGTCCATGCTAGGTAAAGCTCCGCCTCATCTCAGTTCACTGGTCACGATGGCAACACCCACCCGCGCTCCAGCAGGTGTATCTCACTGATCACCCTAAAGCCAAAACCTCATTTGGCAGCCTTTCGTTCCAGTTCTCTGCTGCCTGTGACTGGAACGAATTGCAAAAATCGCTGAAGTTGGAGACTTTTATCTCCCTCACCAACTTCAAACATCTGCTATCTGAGCAGCTAACCGATCGCTGCAGCTGTACATAGTCTATCGGTAAATGGCCCACCCATTTTTACCTACCTCATCCCCATACTGTTTTTATTTATTTACTTTTCTGCTCTTTTGCACACCAATATCTCTACCTGTACATGACCATCTGATCATTTATCACTCCAGTGTTAATCTGCAAAATTGTAATTATTCGCCTACCTCCTCATGCCTTTTGCACACAATGTATATAGACTCTCCTTTTTTTCTACTGTGTTATTGACTTGTTAATTGTTTACTCCATGTGTAACTCTGTGTTGTCTGTTCACACTGCTATGCTTTATCTTGGCCAGGTCGCAGTTGCAAATGAGAACTTGTTCTCAACTAGCCTACCCGGTTAAATAAAGGTGAAATAAAATTTCAAAAAATAAAACAGCGGCTCCTCTATTGCCTGTGTCTGTTTGTCAGCCAGCTGCATGCAAAGCATTTGTGACTGGCTGGCTGGCTATGAGGAGAGTAAAGCTCCTTGTTGTACTTAATAACTTTCATTAGGAAAGGTATGAGGTCTGAAAAAGACAAGCAGAGTACTAGTGTTATTCTGTCCCCCTCTTGCTGGCACTCTCTGCTGGAGGGGAGATGCAACCCACAGGCTGGTAGTAGGATAGAAAGAACAGGTGCAGCTGCTGGTTGGCTGGGATAAGGGATAAGGTTTGCTATTCCATTATACATATTTAATTTAAGGTCCAATGCCAGACATTTTTATCTCAATATCAAATAATTTCTGGGTAACAATTAATGATTGTTTTCAATAACAAAAAGCTTTTTAGCAAAGGGCAATTTCTCAAGGAAGAATTTTGCCAGGGATGTTATTGGCTGTTATTGGCAGAGAGGTTTAGAACTCTCTTTCATAGACAAATGTTGTCTATGAACTAATTTATTGCATGGTGATGTCACCATGACAGGCAAAAACTCCATCCCACCACAAGAGGCTGAAATTGCAGGCAGTCTTTTCAAACAGCTCTTACACTAAAAGGGAATTATCATGATTTTCACAATTTCACAGTTATATTCCAACCTCATAGCGTGGAAATATACAGACACTGGCCATCTAGTACCGGGTCGGACCCCCTTTTCCTCTAGAACACCCATAATTTTTCAGGCCATACTACAAGATGTCGGAAACGTTCCACAGGGATATTGGTCCATGCTGACGCGATGGCATCACACAGTTTCTGCAGATTGGACAGCAGTACATTCACGCTGCGAACAGCCCATTCCATCTCATCCCAACGATCCTCTATTGGGTTGAGGTTGGGGAATGCGCAGGCCACTCAAAGAAACTGAACACACACTAGCCCATATTTAACAAAGCGAAAACAGGTTTTTGAATATTTTTCTTCAAATGTATAATTTTTCAAAATGAAATACATTATTTGCACAAGTATTCAGATCCTTTGCTATGAGATTGGACATTGAGCTTGGGTGCATCTTGTTTCCATTGATCATCCTTGAGATGTTTCTACATTTTGATTGGAGTGCACCTGTGGTAAATTAAATTGATTGGACATGATTTAGAAAGGCACACACCTATCTATATAAGGTCCCACAGTTGACAGTGCATGTCAGAGCAAAAACCAAGCCATGAGGTTAGAGGGAATTGTCTGTTGAGCGCCGAGACAGGATTGGGTTGAGGCACAGATCTGGGGAAGGGTACCAAAACATTTCTGCAGCATTGAAGGTTCTAAGAACAAAGTCAAGGGGTCTGAATACTTTATGAATGCACTATAGTACACAGAAAATCTGTTTTTTGATTGCACTGGGACTTAAAAAAAAAAATTACAACCAACATTGAGCACTAGTCATTTGAAATATTTTGAGACAATTAAATTATACAGTGGTGAAGATACATTTATTTAACTTGTATTTACTTAGATATTGGCTACATAGAAAACACGTGTGAATTTAATTACTATTATAATTTTTTTCATGTGTAGTTTTCACATAGAGTCAGACACGTTGTTGTTGGACACGTGTGAAGTTTCACATGTACACTTTTTGTTTTTAGGCTATACAGTGTTTGTTTACATTTACTTTGTTTTACAAACATTGTAGTAAATGTTGAGTTTTCTTCCATGGGAAACTACACTTTCACATGTGGAATTGCAAGATCACTTGTGAAAATCAATCACATGAAACTGCAAATTAGATTTGCACATGTGATTTGTTTTTCAAATGTGATTGAGTTTCACATGTGGATTTGTTTTTAAATGTGAAATGGTAAATGTGAACGTTTTTGACAAGCGAAACCGCTAAATTTCCCATGTGAAACTGTAATTCACATTTGAGGTGAAAACATGTTATTCTTCTCACGTGAAAAAGTGTTGTTAACAGGTGAACTCAAATGCAATATATTTGAAAATATGGTTTTACATGTGAAATCTAAGCTCGACATGTAAAAACAGCTATTTCACATGTGAAGTGTACTTCATGTGAAGTGTACTAAAAAATATATTTTTTAAGGGTACATATTTTAGTAACAGTAAGACCTGTCTGAATAAACCTTTGACTTGGCCTAGTTCTTCTTGCTGTTTTTATTAATCATACTCAGCAAACGGAGCTTCTCTTTCTGTCACTAAATATCCTCTTATATTGGAGATGACCTGAGTGGTTCAAGATTCTTGACTCATAGATGAATTTATAGTATACTTTCAATTCTGTGATCTTGTCAGTGAGCACACTTGTTTATTAAGGACCCATTGTTTTTCTGCACTTTTTCCATCCTTTTTCTGGCAATTTTTTTCCCTACCATGTTGCATAATATAGCTGTCCTGTAATTGTGTGATTAGTAATCCTTTGTAAGTCTATTTCCTGATAGTGGCTTATGTCCTGTCTGTCATAATTTCGTTATGTGGAGGTCCCAGTATGGTAAGCTGTTCTTCAGACTTAGCCTTGAGCCCCACCATTGGATTTCAACCCAGGTAGCTCATTAATTCAGCTAGCTTAATCACCTAGGTGGATAGTCAGTGGTGAGGCTGAGGGGAGAGGAGAGCACATCTCACTGGGTTTCTATTTAGGACACAGGTCACCTTGTCTACACTTGTTAGATTGACAAAACACATTGTGCTGTTTTCTCCTCGACCACCAGGGTCAAAGGTGGATACTTGATTAAGTTTCCGACTACAAATTCACTTTCCTCTATCATAACTAAACCACCTATAATAATTCACATGAAGGCTGGGAGCAGTGAGGTAAATGTCAGTTTGGGTTGTAGTAGGTATGATGTGTGTGCTTGTGAAATGCAGGTCGCAGACGAGGGTCACATTACAATGAAAGAATAGTGTTATTGTACTCCCCTGGCAGAATGCTCCAATTTGTAGCTAGTTGTTGGGTATGGTATTGTGTTTGCATAATATCAATGTGATAGGACTCAATTATGCATTTCACACACTCTGTCCATGCATTGGAAGTAGCACTGGGCCGGAAGTTTAGTCTTATCTTTGGCATGATTTTTTGTAAACTTTCTAGAGAGCTCATACAGTATCATACAGCTCTCTGGTGTTCACCTTTTCTTTTGAAATGTGATCAGATGTGTCTTTTCAGTAACAATGGAGAAGGGAGGCTAGCTACTCTACAGCCTGGTATCTTAGCCAGCTTGGGACGCCTCTTTGTTATCTGCCCAGCAGAGAGAACACTCTTTATTATTATCAGACATTGATAAGGACAGGCCTCACCATGTGTCCGCTCGCTTACAAAAGCAAACTGATACCTCTGAGCTATGTGTCTCTTTGGTACCTGCATTTGGGCTTGTCAAACACTTCTGACAGAGATCAGAAGGACAGCACCATCCATATCTGCAGCTAAAGAGAATCAGGAGCCAGGCTGTTCTTTATCTTCTACCTGCCACTCCCTTATTTACCCTTTAAAAAAAAGATGATGTTACATTTGCAGTTTCACATGTGAAATGGCTGTTGTCACATGTTGAGGTAAAATTTCAAATTGAAACCATATTTTCACATGGATCACATTTTGAGTTCACATGTTAACACCTTTTCACATGTGAAGAGAATAATATGTTTTCACCATACATGTGAATTAACGGTTTCACATGTCAAAAATCTGAGAATCGGATATGCAGTTTCACATGTGAAAAAGAGCTTCACATGTGAAAATCACACTTTCACACGCGAATTGCAAGTTCACATGTGAAAAACAATCACATGTAAAAATAGAAATGTTCAGTTTTTACGTGAAAAACTTTCACGTGATTGTTTTTCACATGTGAACTTGCAAATCCACATGTGAAAGTGAAAATCGAATTTGCAGTTTCACTCGAAAGAAAACTCTGCATTTACTCCAATGTTTGTAAACAAAGTAAATGTAAACGAAGATTGTATACCCTAAAAACATGGAAAAAATTATAATTCAGTCCTTGCAGCCATAGCATAGTCTATGGATTTAAGTGTGGTTACATTTCTCCAGTCCCATCCCTCAGCTTTTTATGAAACTATGGCGGAGAGCAGACTTTGTTAATGTTTCAAATAAGGATTGCCACTTGAAACAACTTTATTAGAGTAATAGTGTTATTATATGGTGCAATCCTCTAGTGCGAGTTACTTTGGTGACAATAATATCAAGCAAAACATCAAGATCAACATTCTTAGCATTTTAAACAAAAACAATGATATTGAAAGCAAAACATAAACATAAAGTAATTACTTTTGAAATGCAAGAGAAAATGAATTAGAAATGGATGTAAAAAATTATAAAATTCAGTAAAAAAATAAAAATAATAATATAAAATGCCACCCTCTTTCCTGCAATTTTCCCTATCTTTTGTTATGTTATCTTGGCCTTTGCTTTCGCTAGATTTTTTCCAGTTTCAAGTTTTGGTACATTCATTTTAGCAACATAGCACCCTGCATCCGACTGCTGATTTTCTTCTGATGTTAAGCAGAGTCTGTCCTGGATGGGAGACCAGATGTAGCTGGAAGTAGTAAAAAGGTTTTGTACGAGTATTCATTTTCTGCTTGGAGATGGGTATACGTAACTCCAGTGCTCTGCACCTCACCGGATGCCACTCCTCATCACAGATCATACTTTGATGTCATCATGCAGTGCACCAGAGCACTGAGACAGACCTGTATGAAACACCAAGACTCAATTCACAAAGTGTCACCTCACATTTCCTGAGCCACCGTGTCGCCAAGGATCAAATGCAGTAGAGTAGTGCCATTTAAGGCTAGGTATACCGAGGCAGGAAGAAACAAGCAGCTGGATGTGATGCGGCCTGTTTGTTTAATAGTAGATGGTGGTGTAGTCAATTCTGTCACTGTATTACTGTTAATCTCAGTTATGTGCACAAGAAGTGGTAGTATTGCTGCTCTTTACGACCGTCAGTTTGATCACTTGGTTTATTTACGATATCCTCCAGCTGACAGGAAGAAATAAAATGTATCTACTCTTTGAAGGAAAATCCACAGGCTATAATGGAATTGTCAAGTTTGTAGTGGAGCCTGAACCAGGAAAATAAAAGTTGCTCAGAAACACGGAATGGCACGCACATTTTTTGGAACAACATGTGTATGTTAGGCCCTGTCCTTCACTTCCTGGTCCATAAAATAAGTGCTAAGCCTCTTTTAGTCTGTCTCTTCTTTATCCCCCTCAGCGGCGAGTATTTAAATATGTCAATTTAAACAGATAAATCTGTGCAGGAGTTCCTAATGTGTTTAATCTCCCAGGGCCTTCCAATAGGCCTAGTTCCTTCAACTCAGAACATGTTCATATTGAAGCCTAATCTGACTCATCTGTACACACTAATCCCTGAGAAGGCATGCAAACTGTTTTCATGCTCAATGAGAAAGGTCATTGGCTGAATGGGTGTGGAGCAGCTCCAAGATGTTGAAACAAAGATATTCTGCAGCCTGTGTTCACTCAAACGGTGAGGGGGGAAAGACTGTTCTGGCCCTTCTCAATTTGTCAGCTAAAGAATAGTAAAGTGAAGAGTATTTTATTGTGATGACAGTACATTTTTCCCTCGTTTGCGTTTTCTCTACTCCACAGTGCCAAATAATGTTAAAGGTAGCAAAATTTCTCTCTACAAGAGAGAGGTGTACATCTCCTTTAGTTTATTTAATTTATAAATCCTCCCTAACGTGACCTGGTTAACCCAGTGTCTGTAAACATGACTGTGGCTCTCAGTCAAACCAATCTGACGGTCACATGCATCACCAATGCACCGCTTAAATGTCACTGCAGACTACTGAGCGTTTTCAAACACAGCAGCCGCTGTTCTAAGACCTTATCTCAGCACAGTCAAGATATAGAACACAGGATTGACGGATGACATAGACAGATGTCTACTTCTTTATTCATGTATTTTATCAGTGTAATTTCTGTCAGTTGCTAATGTGATGTAGCCTGCCACGTCCTGGTTTCTCCTGGTTTTTCCTGGGTTTCCTGCAGTACAGTCCTCCTCAGGCAGATTTACTAGTGTGTCGACAGGGTCAGCAGTGCCCGCTTTGACATGGCTGATCGCTGCCAGACAGATGGAAGGAGCCAGCCAGCCCCCAGCCAGAGCTGAGGTCAAGGGGTCAGGAATTTTGGCTTAACTGGCTCTCAGCCACTCACACATCAGGACTGCTGCGAGAGGAGGAAGAGGCTTAATTTTTGGCTATGAAAATGCACTGTATTGACAGTACATGAGCATACAGACTCCTGTCATCATGTTTATAGACTTTAATGTTGT
This sequence comes from Oncorhynchus mykiss, assembly GCF_013265735.2. Classification (NCBI taxonomy): domain Eukaryota; kingdom Metazoa; phylum Chordata; class Actinopteri; order Salmoniformes; family Salmonidae; genus Oncorhynchus; species Oncorhynchus mykiss. The sequence continues at coordinate 24,306,721 of NC_050570.1, forward strand.
AATCATTCATAACTAACTTTTGTAGCAGAGTAAGCTATAGAAAGAATATTGATGGCATTTCCACAAAAAAGGTGTACGTTTACGTTTTTTTTTGTTGAAACACCATGTATGAGTTTTATAACAGTTGACCTCATCCTCCATAAGAATGTAGATTGATGTGTCAGAATTTGGGTTGGGCGGTATCCAGATTGTCATACCTTAATACCGTTCCTGTACCAAACCGGGGTATACGGTATTAACACAAGGGGTGCTATTTCTTCCAAACGTAAAAAAACAAACATTTATTTAGATTTTTTTTTTACACAAAACAAACTTAAGCAGCAGGGATTTGATCAATGATTGATTGTTTCTGATTGTTTTTGATCTTGCAAATCCACTCAACTAGCAAGTTAGAAAACCAAATGCATAGTTACATTTTTTTTATTTAACTAGGCAAGTCAGTTAAGAAGAAATTCTTATTTACGATGACGGCCTACCCTGGCCAAATCCAGACGACGCTGGGCCAATTGTGCGCCACCCTATGGGACTCCCAATTATGGCCAGATGTGATGAAGCTTGAATTCAAACCAGGGACTGCAGTGACACCTCTTGCACTGAGATTCAGTGCATTAGACCACTGCGCCTCTCGGGAGCCAGATAGGTTGTTTTTGTTCTTTCTTCGGGATATTTCTCTTGTTTTCAATGAAGCTCTCATTTGAGGCTTGACAGCATCTAAAAGTTTCATAACATGAAAATACTGAGTTTTTGGTTCAACTTATGTTTGCAGGTTTTAAAAATGATTTGTAAAGCGTTGCTCAATCCAACCAACCCTGTATCACATAAACAGCAAGTGGCAGAGGAGAACAGATGTAACTGAATGTGTTTAAGTAAAGTAATATCTTATTTCCTATGTAAAAATCCTCTCATCAATACGGGAAGTCTGACTAGGCAGACTAGTGCTACGCCACTGCTTATAACTTAGCTTAACTACCAAACAAATGATCTCCAGCTCAGGGCTCCAACTCCAGAAATAAAAGCTTCTCCCAAGTGGGTGTGACACCTACTCCCGTTGCCTACTGCACTGCTGTTTTCCTAGTTAAATAAAGGTTAAATACAATAACAAAAATTGGCAGATACATTGTTAAAAAGGCCCAACAGTAAACAGCATTGATTATCACTTGAGCACAGGTACAGTATCTCCATAAGGACTAGGGATGGGCATTTTAAATTATTTTACTAGTCGAAATGCCCCAATAATGCCTCTTGACTCTCTTGACCAATCAAAATGACACAAATGCCAATGGCAGAAGGAAACAACGGACAGACTGTTTGTCTTCACTAGTTTTCGCTAACAGCAACAGTGAAAGAGAAGTCTGATTTTCGCAATGATAGAACTGATTCTGATGCAAAACAGTTCTCTGGTGAGTATTTTTCATTGATCTGTGTCAGGTCTCTGTTAGGTGCGCGCTTGAAATTGTTATTTTGAGTGGGGAAAATAGCATACCGATGTCAGGGCAGACTGGAGGGCTAAATGGCCAGCCAGTAGCTGAATGCAGCATTATAAAAACTACGTTCAAAAGTTTGTTGTTTTATTAAATTAAGAATTTCAAATGTCATGGTATATCCTTGTAGGTAAATATGTCACAATGATCATTTAAATTGAATTAGATAAAGCTTTTTCATTGTTAAAATAGGCCTAAAAAATATTCCACAAAAATTAACACACTCATGTAATCGAATACTAACATTCGTTCTGATATTCAATTAATCGATTGACTGTGCCCATCCCTAATCATGACAGCTCTTCCTTAACACACGGCGAACAACGACTTTGAGATTTTAATGATGCAAACACCTAAAGTCCCATGCTCAGCACTGCAAGATGTTGGCTATTTGATTACGTCCTATGATCAAATGACAAAAGAAGAAAGCAACAATGTCTAAATATGCAGAAACCCCCCCACTCACCTCCCTCTGCGCTACAGTGGTTTTTAACCCCATTCTCCATCATTCTGTGGAGAGAGCCAAGTTCAACACCATGCAAGACAATGAACGATGCATTTCAGAAAAATGCCAAAGGGTTATGTGCATCATATCCTTTCTTTTTCTGAGGTACAGACATGCAGAATGTTTATCAGCCCATGCCTGCATAATACAGCAGGACACAATCCACTGATTTTAACCCAGCCATACAGATAAGGTATGGGCCCCTGAGTGGCGCAGGGGTCTAAGGCACTGCATCTCAGTGCTAGAGGCGTCACTACAGACACCCCGGTTTGATTCCAGGCTGTATCACAACCGCCCGTGAATGGGAGTCCCATAGTGCGGCGCACAATTGGCCCAGCGTCGTCTGGGTTTGGTCGGTGTAGGCCGTCAGTGTAAATAAGAATTTGTTCTTAACTGACTTGCCTACTTAAATAAAGTTTAAAAAATAATAATAATAATAATAATAAAGTACTTGGTGATCTAATGGGACTGGAACCACCACTAAGGAGTCTGAAGCATCTTGCACTCACAAATCACTCTCAGATGACCCATATCCCTTTTAGGCCTATTGACATGTAGATCAATTTAGAGATGTCGTCATGATCTGCAGGGCCCTCATCATCTATAGAAGTGACCATTCTTTGCCTGGTGAATTTAATTCGGAAGAAATTAACTTGAATGGCAACATGTCAGATATGGAGTGTATGTGCTGATCAAGGCCTCTGAGTAGAGTCTTTATTTGTGCTTTGTCACCGATCACCCCCTGTGCAGAGCAGAGCTCTAGTCAGAGCCCGGCTCTTAAGAGGCTCTCTGTCTCTCTCTCTGTTTAATTACCTTCCCTGTCTGCTGTTACCACCACCTCCATAATTACATGTGCATTTGAAATGTGGGCCTCGTGTTTTGAACCACTGATTCTGGATGTGACATCCCTAACACATATTATTAAGAGGAATAACACGGCTTCAGCTGATTGTAGTTATTAATTAGCATTTGTTGCCATATAGGTCAAGAGGAAACACATTTTCATCACATGTATTTCCTTTCAAACATTTAATATATTTTTTTTAAATAAAAAGTGGCTATTTGTGTAGGTTAGTACTTTTGCTCCCTGTGAGTAGTTCTGTATCAACAAGGGATTAACACTTCTTAGGGCTAGGGTCTATTTTCCTCAATTTCCGCCTGACTGACGTGCCCAGAGTAAACTGCCTGTTACTCGGGCCTAGAAGCCAGGACATGCATATAATTGGTGGCATTGGATAGAAAACACTTTGAAGTTTGTAGAAATGTTAAAATAATGTATGAGACTATCACACAATGGATAGGATAGGTGAAAATCCAAATATATATATATTTTTTTTTTCAGATCACAGCCTTTTATAATGGAAAGCTGTGGGTCCTATGCAATTCTTGCTCCTAGATTGCAATTCATATGAGCTCCACTAGATGTCAACAGTCTTTGTTCAAGGTTTCAGGCTTGTTTCTTCCAAAACGATTAAGAATTTGGAGTTTTGGTACAAAGAGTCTCAGTGGAAAATCAGTTTGTTCACGCGTGGCAGAGGACGCATGCAAATTTTACTTTTCTATTGAACATACTTCTTTCCGTATGAAATATTATAGTTTATTTACATTTCAGGGTTCCTGAGGATCAAATAGAAATGTAGTTTGACTTGTTTGAACAAAGTCAAACTTTGCTACTTTAGCAGTAGCTTTTTGGATTTCTTTGTCTGCATGTTGAACGGGTGGATTACTGAAATCGATCGTGCCAACGAAGGTTAAACGGACATTTTGAGATATAAAGAAGGATTTTATCTAACAAAACAACCATTCGTGTTGTAGCTAGGATCGCTATTTGTGATTTTATGAAGCCTGTGCTGGTTGAAAAATGTGTTGATGTGGGGCGCCGTCCTGAAACAATCGCATGGTATGCTTTCACTGTAAAGCCTATTGTAAATCGGACAACACAGTTAGATTAACAAGAATTTAAGCTTTTAAATTATATAAGATATTTTAATATTACGATTATTTATTTGAATTACGCATACTCCAATTTCACCGGATGTGGTCGACAGGCGTCCCGCTAGCCGGATGCCTATCCCTAAGACAACAAAAAAGCAATGTGTTATTGACAGTTCATCTGCTATTCAGAGAGAGAAGGTTAAAATATGTTTGTTCCTGTGCTTTTCTGAGAAATGCAACACAATGCTTTCAAACGTGTGCTTCTCCACTGGCAAACTGATACTAAGAGCTAATATGAATTATTTACTGCTTGTGGACTTTCTTCTTCGGTTGTGGCAGGAAGCTTCCTGCTTGAGTGAACAATACCTTCACGCCCAAACCCTTTATACTTTAGAGTCACAATGTGCCAACACGAAACAGAGCAGTGATTTAAATACAGAGGCAGCAGACATACAGTAGTACGGCATCAATAGATGGTGACTATTTGAGAGATATTTCTCATTCACGTCTAAATCACCCTATTTAATGAGAACCTGGGTCATTTCACTCAATTTCCTCTCAGTGTCTGACCGATTCCTACTGTGACACATTTCCGCCCATAACTCTTGAAGGACGTGGGGACATGCTGCACAGATATGTCATACAGTATGTTCCAGAATAGGCTGTTAATTTCCTCTGTCTTCAGTGGCTGTGCCTTTTGAGAGAGAGGGAGAGAGAGTGAGGCTGGAGTATAGGACCACCCAGGCTCACTCTGTCTCATAAAAACAGGAGGAGAAAGCCCTCTAGCAGAGGCTGCTGCTTCTGTAATGTCTTCTTGCTCGTTATTAGAGGATGGAGCAGTGAGTGACATGCTTGCTCTTTTTACCAAGTGACACCTGCTGTATTTTTGTGTTTCTATGGGGGGGGGGGGGTTTAGAATACATTTTGTTTAGTGATTTACTATATATTATGGTTGGACATAATATATAGCATTAATAATATATGGTATCCTGACCACGTTGTTAAACAAGCTCACCTCAATGTCAGGACATTGCTAGACAGCACACAATGCGTATTCTCTGTCCATCTATACAGGCCATACTGAGATTCGGGATCACAGGGATCTATACGACAATGCCTTTAAGCCTGTGACACAGAAGTACATTCTCAGATTTCTATTATTATTTTAAAAAATTGTCACAGTTATAATTATTTTGACTCTGATGCAGTTTGTTTCACAAGCACATTATTATATGTGCTGGCCAGGGTGTGTTGTGAAACTCATCTCTTTGGCATGCCCCTGGCCTCCATTATAGAATATCACTACTTCTTTGTCACTGTATGGAGGACTATTCTATGGAGGACTATACTGCATCTGGGCCAGCTACATTATCTGCATCACATTGTATGCAAACACAGTAAGATGTTATTTTGCAATGTGCAGTAGAGTGGTTCGTCCTTTAAAAGTTGCAGCGTACTGCGGCACAGCTTGCATGGTGCAGCAGAATTCTATGGCACGTTATTTAAGTGTGAACAACTGGTACCATTAATACTAGTTAGTGCTAGTCTGACCACCAGAGTGCATCTTTGAGAAGCATTTGATAGCCTTCAATAGTGGCTGTACTAGAGAATTCTAAACCTTTTTTTGTAAGAACATAGTATATGGAACTGATTTTAAGAAATGTTGCTTATTTCATTTAATGAATATTATGGTGTTTATATTCCACGAAAAACAAAAAACCCTCTTGGTTTTCGTAAGGATTGAACAGAAAATATGGCGCTGTACAACATGACCATCGGCTACAGTACTGGGCTATTTAGCTAAATAATCCCCACAGGGTTTAATTCCCAGACAGGGAGGAAGGAATAGGCTTGCCTTGTAAGTACAAATTTGTTCTTAACTAACTTGCCTAGTTAGATAAAGGTTACACTAAGAGCATAACATTTCTACACCCTAATTGAATAACTGTAGTCAAACCAACACCCAAATGGAGATTCAGGGAAAATAACAATCTCATTGATTTATCAAGACCAGTCCCCATGCTTGTCTCAGAGCAGTGCTAAAATAGTTGTAGGCTGTTGCTTCAAATCCTATTGCTTCTAACGTCATAATGCTCTTTAAATAAATAAGACCTACACCACTTTTAACAGTACATTACTCAACACTAGTGAGACTCATGTCACCTACGGTAGGCCTACAGTAGATTGAAAAATAGGATGTGACTCTCTGCCAATAATTACTTATAGAGTATTGGAGGATATTTCTGTAATTCAGTGATATTTATTCCCATAGTAATTCAACATGGATCCATAACTAAATAAACATTGGCATTTTGAAAGAGTAGTTTTACCATTATTTTATTAATTAAAGCATAAATATGCCATTATTAGTTACATTGTTTAAGGTGGAAGGTGCAGACTGGCACTAAGAACAGCGGGACCATTTCCCTTGTCAGCGCCATTATTAGTGCAATGCCCCTTAAAGTGTTGCTCTGTGCTACACAGTGTGGCGGGGTGGCAGGGTAGTGGTCCACCCCTCCCCCTTCTTCCTCCTGCCTTCCCCATGGGCTAAGTCGGTCTTCTGTGCGCGACTCTGCGGCCCATCCCGTGCCCCCTGACCTCGTGCCTTGAACCTTGCGTGCTTTCAGTGGACACTTTCAGCTGGAGAACTGCAAGGCAATCCCATTGTGCACCACTCGGGAGCCAATATACATTGTCCTGCTAATAACAGTGTTAATAATACATCTGTGAGAATATCCAAGGGGCTTTAATATAATTCTAAATTAATAATAATAATTATCGCTTTGTTTAATAAATAACAATATTTTGGAGATTATTTCATTTTCAAATCATGTAAAATGAGCAAGAAAAGGGACATTCTTGAAAATGGGGTGAGACATTGTTACTAATTAGTAAATTAAGCTAGTTTGTTATTTAGAATGATTTATTTCTGTTTTTAGAGGGAGAGAAACCAAAATCCCATGGGTCTCCCAGTCAAGGCCAGCACAGGTATTGAACCAGCATCTGTAGCTGTGCAGTGTCTTAGACCATTGTGCCACTCAGGTGCTGTACAATATAACTGGTTGGGAGTGGGCTACAGTACTACAGTAAGAGCAAAATAATCCTAACAAAATACAATAATAAAAATCTTAGTGTAACAACAGCTTTAGTAAATAATACTGAAGTCGTGCACAATTATCAGTTTCTATTTAGGTTTATGTCGCCCATTCATTGTCATTAGAGACACAGTAGGACCCAAAAGCATAATCAGTGCTCTAACTCCCCCTTGCGCTGCTCTGGAGCAATGAAGCGGTGACGCAGGGTACCGTACTAAAACACAAATTACCTCTAGCATAATAGCAAAACTATTAGTGGCGCAACCATTGTAGTTGATGGTTTTAAGCATTTTCCTTGGAAGCTGCACTAACTTCTGCTTTTGAAGTGTCGGACAAAAATCAAATTCCCGCGGGATCCACTATTACATGATAAATAATTTGTGACAGCTTTTCTGATTTACAATTGTTCCTCTGAAGAATGGTTGTAACCAGGACTACTGTAACAGCAGAATTTATCCCAAATGGACAGACTGTCACTGTGTCTCTCCAGTTCTTTAATTTAAGGCTCAGTCATTTCTTCAATGGGCAGAGAGGGAAGTAGACCATATTCACTTCACTTCAAACTCAATTAATATATCATTGCCACAAATAAGGAGACTACAACAAATTGCCCATTTAACATTACCATGAAAGAGTACCCAAAGAAACACAAAAAAAGGCTTACCATACATTCATCAGTGGGGTGACATCCATACATATATAGGCTGATGTTGTACTGTGAACAGGGTTCGGTAGTAGGTGATAGATGCACCGGTTATGTGTGTGTGTCAAAAACTGCAACACAGCAGGTTTTTCACGCTCAACAGTTTCAATGATTCTTGTGTATCAAGAATCATCCACCACTCAAAAAACATCCAGCCAGTGGTCGAAAACAGTCCAGTGGTCGAAAACAGGTCATGGGGATGAAAGAGGACAAAGTTCTATTTCATCAATTACGTTGCTCCACTTTTAATCACACTTCTGCCTTTTTCAATTCATAAAAGCTCAAATTGATTTCTTTGTTTTTCCTCTAATCTTGTAAATTACGTAAATAGAGGGTGACAAGAAAGCTTCTCCTCAAACAATCTTTATGTGCGTTTTACTGAACTATAAACGTATCATCCAATTACAGACAAATGTTCATCATCAAAAGAAAAGTGACTTTTCAAAAGCAAATAGCCAGACTATGAGGTTTGGTATGAAATGTTCCATCAGCACAAAACACTCTGATATTCAATTAAGTATTTCCCTGTCCCAAAGGACCATCGCTATTTAGGAGCCCTGCCAAAACACCTTATGATCAGACAAGAAAGATCCATATGGAATGTATGTTTAGGGACCATTACATGGTTATTATGTATGCTAATTGTTTACCATTAACAAGTTGTATTCAATGAAGTTTTATGAGCATTCCTTGTGCATTACACATTTAGGAAAATGTAACTGGATGTATCATTTTAAACCTGTCTGTAAAATGTCCAGTAATTATCTCTCTATTTATGAGAGTGAGAAGGACAGTAGCATTACTGAATACTGATCCTGTAACTAGGTCTATAGCCTAGATCTCCTCTCTCTGTGTCTGGTTGTCTTTCCTTTCAGTGCACAATTGGAATCGTGGGGACCTGAAATGCAAATATTGCCCGAATCAAACATATATTTGAGGAGGGAAGTGTGATCTTTGTGTCACAGTGCAAACATCTGACAGTCACTTGGCTGTGTTCACAGCCTGCAGTATTAGCACTTCCACGTCTGTCTCTCTCTCACTTGCTGTTGGGGTATGTCTCTCTGTGTGTGTGTGTGAGTGTGTGTGTACGTGCCCCAAACCCAGTTTGGGTACAGCCAGGAAGATTACATAGAGTCTGACCCAGCTGAGCGGAAAACAAACAAATCTATGTGTTCTCCAGCGTGACAGTATTGAAGGCCCGGCTTCCTGTCTCTGCCTGGCACATCTGCTACCCTGGCAATAGGGTAATATGAGTCCAAGGAGTCAACCTGTAGAAAGAGTGCAGCTCAGCTCAGCTGCCTCTTCCTCTCCCTCTTCCTATCTACCTCTCAGGCTCCCCATCCCTTATCAAGCAGCCTCTATCTGTTTTTGTGGCTTTTCAAAGCGGCCAGGTCAAGCGTGAGGGATAATCTAAATTTAATTCACTTTATCGCCAGAGAGTTTACAGTGGGGAAAAAAAGAGACAAGTCTTCACTGTCGTTATCGTCTATCTCGCTCTCGCTTTCTCTCGGTCCCTCCCTCTCTCCCCCTCTCTTCCTCTGTCATCAAAAGGATAGGCACCATGTCAAATCCTGGGACTCAAGGATTCATTGCAAACACATTGCTAGCCAGGTGATTGTCAGACATGCATGCAAACTATTTCTCTGTCTTATGGTGTTGCCTTGTGTTTTTTTTGTTGCAGGTATAACGGATGTAACTACAGTTACAAGTAACAAAACACTGATACACTGATAGACAAGGACAGTCATACAAATGTTAAATACAATGATATACAACAACCTAAATGATGTCAAATCAAATCATCAAATCAAATGTTATTGGTCACATACACATGGTTAGCAGATGTTTTTGCGAGTGTAGCGAAATGCTTGTGCTTCTAGTTCCGACAGTGCAGCAATATCTAACAAGAAATACCAATTCTACAAGAAATACCTAATGCACACAAAGCAAATAAATGGAATAAGAATATATAAATATAAATAAATAGATGAGCAATGTCAGAGTGGCAGTATATACATACGTGACGAGTAATGCAAGATATGTAAACATTATTAAAGTGGCATTATTAAAGTGACTGGTGTTCCATTTATTAAAGTGGCCAATGATTTCAAGTCTATATGTAGGCAGCAGCCTCTCTGCACGAGTGATGGCTGTTTAACAGTCTGATCGCCTTGAGATAGAAGCGGTTTTTCAGTCTCTCGGTCCCAGCTTTGATGCACATGTATCGATCTCGCCCTCTGGATGATAGCGGGATGAACAGGTAATGGCTCGGGTGGTTGTTGTCCTTGATCATCTTTTTGGCCTTCCTGTGACTTCAGGTGCTGTAGGTGTCCTGGAGGGCTTGTAGTTTGCTCCCGGTGATGCGTTGTGCAGAGTGCACCACCCTCTGGTGAGCCCTGCGGATATGGGCGGTGCAGTTGCCGTACCAGGCGGGACACAGCCTGACAGGATGCTCTCAATTGTGCACCAATAAAAGTTTGTGAGAGTTTTAGATGACAAGCCAAATTTCTTCAGCCTCCTGAGGTTGAAGAGGCCCTGTTGCGCCTTCTTCACCACACTGTCTGTGTGGGTGGATGGATCATTTCAGTATGTCAGTGATATGTATGCAGAGGAACTTAAAACTTTCCACCTTCTCCACTGCTGTCCCATCAATGTGGATAAAGGGGTGCTCTCTCTGCTGTTTCCTGAATTCCACGATCATCTCCTTTGTTTTGTTGACATTGAGTGAGATGTTGTATTTCCAGACACCACACTCTGAGTGCCCTCACCTGCTCCATGTAGGCTGTCTCATTGTTCTTGGTAATCAAGCCTACTACTGTTGTCTTGTCTGCAAACTTGATGATTGAGTTGGAGGGGTGCTTGGCCACGCAGTCATGGGTGAACAGGGAGTACAGGAGGTGGCTGAGCACGCACCCTTGTGGGGCCTCAGAGTTGAGGATCAGCGAAGTGGAGATGTTGTTTCCTACCTTCACCACCTGGGGGTGGCCCGACAGGAAGTCCAGGACCCAATTGCACAGAGCGGGGTTGAGACCCAGGGCCTCAAGCTTAATAATGAGCTTGGAGGGTACTATGGTGTTGAATGCTAAGCTATAGTCAATGAACATCATTATTACATATTTATTCCTCTAGTCCATACGGGAGAGGGCAGTGTGCAATGTGCAGCCGATTGCATCGTCTGTTGACCTATTGGGGCGGTAAGCAAATTGAAGTGGATCTAGGGTGACAGGTAAAGTGGAGGTGATATGATTCTTGACTATTCTCACAAAGCACTTCATTATGACAGAAGTGAGTACTACGGGTTGATAGTCATTTAGTTCAGTTACCTTTGCATTCTTAGGTACAGTGGTGGCCATCTTGAAGAATGTTGGGACAGCATACTGGGATAAGGAGAGATTGAATATGTCCGTATAAACACCAGGCAGCTGGTCTGCCCGTGCTCTGAGGACGCAGCTAGGAATGCCGTTTGGGCAGGCAGCCTTGCGAGGGTTAACACGTTTAAATGTCTTACTCACGTCGGCCACGGTGAAGGAGAGCCCACAATCCTTGGTAATGGGCCGTGTTGGTGGCACTGTATTATCCTCAAAGCAGGCAAAGGTTGTTTAGTTTGTCTGGAAGCAAGACATCTGTGTGCGCGACGTGGCTGGTTTTCCTTTTGTAGTTCATGACTGCCTGTAAACCCTGCCACATACATCTCGTGTCTGAGCCGTTGAAATGCGACTACAATTTGTCTCTATACTGAAATTTTTCTTGTTTGATTGCTTTGTGTAGTGAATGACTACTCTTTTTGTATTTTGCCATATTCCCAGTCACCTTGCCATGGTTAAATACGCGAATGCTGCCATCTATCCACAGTTTCTGGTTGGGGTAGGTTTTAAAAGTCACAGTGGGTACAACATCTCCTATTCACTTCCTTATAAACTCACTCACCAAATCAGCGTATACGTAAATATTATTCTCTGAGGCTACCCGGAACATATCCCAGTCTGCTTGATCAAAACAACATTGAAGAGTGTATTCCGATTGGTCAGACCAGTGTTGAATATTCCTTACTATGGGTACTTCCTGTTTGAGTTTCTGCCTATAGGAAGGGAGGAGCAAAGTGGAGTTGTGGTCAGATTTTCCGAAAGGAGGGCGGGGGATGGCCTTGTATGCATCACGGAATTTAGAGTAACAATGGTCCTGTGTTTTTCCAGCACGAGTGCTACAGCCGATATGCTGAAAGAATTTAGGTAGCATTTTTCTCAAATTTTCTTTGTTAAAATCCTCAGCTACAATACAATACATACAGCCTCAGGATATATGGTTTCAAGTTTGCATAAAGGTGGGATATACACGGCTATGACAATAACCGAAAATAAATCTCTTGGGAGATAATACGGTCGGCATTTGATTGTGAGGAATTCTAAGTCAGATGAACAACAGGTCTTGAGTTACATCTTGAGTCGTTAATCATGAAACATACACCCCCGCCCTTCTTCTTCCTGGAGAGATGTTTATTCCTGTTGCAATGCATTGAGTATCCAGGTGGCTGTACTGACTCCACAGCATATGCAGAGAGAGCCATGTTTATGAGAAACAGAGTATGTTACTATCCCTGATGTCTCTCTGGAAAGCAACCCTTGCCCTGATTTCGTCAACTTTGTTATCTAGGGACTGGACATGAGCGAGTAAAATACTCAAAAGTGGTAGGTGGTGCGAGCACCTCCAAAGTCTGATTAGAAGACTGCTCCAACTCCCTCTTCTCCAGCGGCGTTGTTTTGGGTCTGCCACTGGAATCAGTTCAAATGCCCTGGATTTGGATCTGCTCCGAGAACGTCGTATTCATGGATGTGTGTGTCCCCTCATAGTCCCCTCCATTCCATTAGTTGTTGTATTATATTTTTTTTAAGGTAATTTTGTTGTTTGCTTGAGTAATTGGAAATGTAAGGGAGTTCCATGCGATCATGGCTCTGTACAATACTGTTTGTTGCCGTGAATCCGTTTTTGACTTATGGACTGTGAAGAGACCCTGGTGGCATGTATTGTGGGCTGAATGTTATTTGATTATGCAGACAATCTGTAATTTGTATTACAATAATGCTTCTCATAAAAACTAGTAGAGAAGCAGTTAGTCTCTTGTCAAACACTCAACCATGAAAGGCTGGCATGCATGTTGTTGTCAGTTCTGTATGTGCAGTTAAGGGCAAGTTGTGCTGCTCTGTTTTGAGCCAGCTGCAGCTTTACTAGGTCTTTCTTTGCTGCACTTCGCCATATTACCAGACAGTAATCAAAATGGGACAAGACCAGAGCCTGAACAACTAGCACAGTTGTTTTGTGTCAAAAACGCATTGTCTTTTCATAACATGCCATCTTCACAACCACTTTGTCGTTATGAACATGAAAATTGACCATCCAATGTTATACCTAGGAGATTAGCATCCTCAACGTGCTCAGTGGTCACACTCTTTACACACAACTCCAAAAAGGTTTAGGTTTTAGAGAATGTTTTGAACCAATGATTTTAGTTATAGATGTATTTAAGACCTATGTATTATTAATCACCAATTCTAATACTTACTGAACTCCTTATTTAGAATTTCAGTGAACTCAGTGGCTTTGGGTGCTGTGATGTAGAGTGAGGAATCATATGCATACATAGTCATTCTATCTGTCATGTATTGTCATGTTGTGTCTTTCTGTCCTTTCCTTTCACCCTGTCTCCCTCTGCTGGTCGTACTAGGTTACCGTTTCTGTCCCTCTTTCCCCCAGCTGTTCCTTGTCTTCTCTGACTACCTCATTCACCCCTTTTCCCACCTGTTCCCTTTTTCCCTCTGATTAGGTCCCTATATCTCTCTCTGTTTCTGCTCCTGTCTTTGTCGGATTCTTGTTTGTGTGTCTCATGCCTGAACCAGACTATCATCGTGTTTGCTGCAACCTTGTCCTGTCCTGTCGGAATCTACCTGTCCATCTGAGCCCACGTGTGTTCATCATTAAAGAAACTCTGTTTGTTAATTCGCTTTTGGGTCCTCATTCACGCACCTGACAGAAGAATCCGACCAAGAATGGACCCAGCGACTTCGGATCCTCTCCACTCAGCCGTCGAGATCCAGGGAGCGATGCTAGGCAGACACGAGCAGGAATTGTCTGCTGCTCGACATGCCGTTGAGACCCTGGCCACCCAAGTCTCCAACCTCACAGAACAGGTTCACCATCTCCGCCTCGATCCACCGGCCACTTCCAGGGCTTTCGAATCTCCGGAGCCCAGAATCAATAACCCGCCGTGTTACTCTGGGGAGCCCACTGAATGCTGCTCGTTCCTCACCCAGTGTGATATTGTGTTTTCTCTCCAGCCCAACACTTACGCCAGGAGCACTGCTCGTGTCGCCTACGTCATATCTCTCCTTACTGGACGGGCTCGTGAGTGGGGCACGGCAATCTGGGAGGCAAGGGCTGAGTGTACTAACCAGTATCAGGACTTTAAGGAGGAGATGATACGGGTTTTTGATCGATCTGTTTTTGGGGAGGAGGCTTCCAGGGCCCTGTCTTCCCTATGTCAAGGCAATCGATCCATAACAGACTACTCTATTGAGTTTCGCACTCTTGCTGCCTCCAGTGGCTGGAACGAGCCGGCTTTGCTCGCTCGTCTTCTGGAGGGTCTCCGCGCAGAGGTAAAGGATGAGATTCTCTCCCGGGAGGTTCCTTCCAGCGTGGATTCCTTGATTGAACTCGCTATTCGCATTGAGCGACGGGTTGATCTTCGTCACCGAGCTCGTGGAAAGGAGCTCGCGTTCTCCGTTGCCCCCCTCTCCGCATCACTACCATCTTCCTCTGCCGGCTCGGGAGCTGAGCCTATGCAGCTGGGAGGTATCCGCATCTCGACTAAGGAGAGGGAACGGAGAATCACCAACCGCCTCTGTCTCTATTGCGGTTCTGCTGGTCATTTTGTCACTTCATGTCCAGTAAAAGCCAGAGCTCATCAGTAAGCGGAGGGCTACTGGTGAGCGCTACTACTCCTGTCTCTCCTTCAAGATCCTGCACTACCTTGTCGGTCCATCTACGCTGGACCGGTTCGTCAGCTTCCTGCAGTGCCTTAATAGACTCTGGGGCGGAGGGCTGTTTTATGGACGAGACCTGGGCTCGGGAACATGACATTCCTCTCAGACAGTTAAGGGAGTCCACGGCCTTGTTCGCCCTGGATGGTAGTCCTCTCCCCAGGATTCAGCGTGAGACGCTACCTTTAACCCTCACTGTTTCTGGTAATCATAGCGAAACCATTTCTTTTTTAATTTTTCGTTCACCTTTTACACCTGTTGTTTTGGGCCATCCCTGGCTAGTTTGTCATAATCCTTCCATTAATTGGTCTAGTAATTCTATCCTCTCCTGGAACGTCTCTTGTCATGTGAAATGTTTAATGTCTGCTATCCCTCCTGTTTCCTCTGTCTCTTCTTCACAGGAGGAGCCTGGTGATTTGACAGGGGTGCCGGAGGAATATCACGATCTGCGCACGGGGTGTTCAGTCGGTCCAGGGCCACCTCTCTTCCTCCACACCGGTCGTATGATTGTAGTATTGATCTCCTTCCGGGAACCACTCCCCCCCGGGGTAGACTATACTCTGTCGGCTCCCGAACGTAAGGCTCTCGAGGATTATTTGTCTGTAGCTCTTGACGCCGGTACCATAGTCCCCTCCTCCTCTCCCGCCGGAGCGGGGGGTTTTTCTGTCAAGAAGAAGGACGGGTCTCTGCGCCCCTGCATAGATTATCGAGGGCTGAATGACATAACAGTGAAGAATCGTTATCCGCTTCCTCTTATGTCTTCAGCCTTCGAGATCCTGCAGGGAGCCAGGTTTTTCACTAAGTTGGACCTTCGTAACGCTTACCATCTCGTGCGCATCAGGGAGGGGGACGAGTGGAAGACGGCGTTTAACACTCCGTTAGGGCACTTTGAATACCGGGTTCTTCCTTTCGGCCTCGCTAACGCTCCAGCTGTCTTTCAGGCATTAGTCAATGAGGTCCTGAGAGACATGCTGAACATCTTTGTTTTCGTTTACCTTGACGATATCCTGATTTTTTCACCGTCACTCCAGATTCATGTTCAGCACGTTCGACGTGTCCTCCAGCGCCTTTTAGAGAATTGTCTTTTTGTGAAGGCTGAGAAGTGCACTTTTCATGCCTCCTCCGTCACATTTCTCGGTTCTGTTATTTCCGCTGAAGGCATTAAGATGGATCCCGCTAAGGTCCAAGCTGTCATTGATTGGCCCGCCCCTAAGTCACGCGTCGAGCTGCAGCGCTTTCTCGGCTTCGCGAACTTCTATCGTCGTTTCATCCTTAATTTCGGTCAGGTGGCAGCTCCTCTCACAGCCCTTACTTCTGTCAAGACGTGCTTTAAGTGGTCCGTTTCCGCCCAGGGAGCTTTTGATCTCCTCAAGAATCGTTTTACATCCGCTCCTATCCTTGTTACACCTGACGTCTCTAGACAGTTCGTTGTCGAGGTTGACGCGTCAGAGGTGGGCGTGGGAGCCATTCTTTCTCAGCGCTCCCTCTCTGACGACAAGGTCCACCCATGCGCGTATTTTTCTCATCGCCTGTCGCCGTCGGAACGTAACTATGATGTGGGAAACCGCGAACTGCTCGCCATCCGGTTAGCCCTAGGCGAATGGCGACAGTGGTTGGAGGGGGCGACCGTTCCTTTTGTCGTTTGGACTGACCATAGGAACCTTGAGTACATCCGTTCTGCCAAACGACTTAATGCGCGTCAGGCGCGTTGGGCGCTGTTTTTCGCTCGTTTCGAGTTCGTGATTTCTTATCGTCCGGGCTCTAAGAACACCAAGCCTGATGCTTTATCTCGTCTCTTCAGTTCTTCAGTAGCCTCCACTGACCCCGAGGGGATTCTCCCTGAGGGGCGTGTTGTCGGGTTGACTGTCTGGGGAATTGAGAGGCAGGTAAAGCAAGCGCTCACTCACACTCCGTCGCCGCGCGCTTGTCCTAGGAACCTTCTTTTCGTTCCCGTTCCTACTCGTCTGGCCGTTCTTCAGTGGGCTCACTCTGCCAAGTTAGCCGGCCACCCTGGCGTTCGGGGTACGCTTGCTTCCATTCGCCAGCGTTTTTGGTGGCCCACCCGGGAGCATGACACGCGTCGTTTCGTGGCTGCTTGTTCGGTCTGCGCGCAGACTAAGTCCGTTAACTCCCCTCCTGCCGGCCGTCTCAGGCCGCTTCCCATTCCCTCTCGACCGTGGTCTCACATCGCCTTAGATTTTGTCACCGGACTGCCTTCGTCAGCGGGGAAGACTGTTATTCTTACGGTTGTCGATAGGTTCTCTAAGGCGGCTCATTTCATTCCCCTTGCTAAGCTTCCTTCTGCTAAAGAGACGGCACAAATCATCATCGAGAATGTTTTCAGAATTCATGGCCTTCCGTCAGACGTCGTTTCGGACAGAGGTCCGCAATTCACGTCTCAATTTTGGAGGGAGTTTTGCCGTTTGATTGGGGCTTCCGTCAGTCTCTCTTCCGGCTTTCACCCCCAGTCTAACGGTCAAGCAGAACGGGCCAATCAGACTATTGGTCGCATCTTACGCAGTCTTTCTTTTCGCAACCCTGCGTCTTGGTCAGAACAGCTCCCCTGGGCAGAATACGCCCACAACTCGCTTCCTTCGTCTGCGACCGGGCTATCTCCTTTTCAGAGTAGCCTCGGGTACCAGCCTCCGCTGTTCTCATCTCAGTTCGCCGAGTCCAGCGTCCCCTCCGCTCAGGCTTTTGTCCAACGTTGCGAGCGCACCTGGAAGAGGGTCAGGTCTGCACTTTGCCGTTATAGGACGCAGACTGTGAGGGCTGCTAATAAGCGTAGAACTAAGAGTCCTAGATATTGTCGCGGTCAGAGAGTTTGGCTCTCCACTCAGAACCTTCCCCTTAAGACGGCTTCTCGCAAGTTGACCCCGCGGTTCATTGGTCCGTTCCGTATTTCTCGGGTCATTAATCCTGTCGCAGTTCGACTTCTTCTTCCGCGATAACTTCGTCGCGTCCACCCGGTCTTCCATGTCTCCTGTATCAAGCCCGTTCTTCGCGCCCCCGCTCGTCTTCCCCCCCCCCCCCCATCCTTGTCGAGGGCGCACCCATCTACAGGGTCCGTAGGATTTTGGACATGCGTCCTTGGGGCCGTGGTCACCAGTACCTCGTAGATTGGGAGGGGTACGGTCCTGAGGAGAGGAGTTGGGTTCCCTCTCGGGACGTGCTGGACCGTGCGCTGATCGATGATTTCCTCCGTTGCCGCCAGGTTTCCTCCTCGAGTGCGCCAGGAGGCGCTCGGTGAGTGGGGGGGTACTGTCATGTATTGTCATGTTGTGTCTTTCTGTCCTTTCCTTTCACCCTGTCTCCCTCTGCTGGTCGTACTAGGTTTCCGTTTCATCATTAAAGAAACTCTGTTTGTTAATTCGCTTTTGGGTCCTCATTCACGCACCTGACACTATCTTTGTTTAAGACCAGTTGCAAATCATTTGTAAAATAGAGAAGAGTAACGGCCCAAGTCAACTGGCCCGAGGAACACCGCACTGTACATATCTGATGTTAGAGCAGCTTCCATTGAACACTCTTTGGGTTCTATTGAGACAATTACCCTCCAACCATGTGATGGCAGGTGATGTAAAGCCATTTCAAGTGAGTTTCTTCAATAACAACTTATGATCAATGACATCAAAGGGCACTGAAATGTAACAATACAGCTCCAACTATCATCTTGTTATCCATGTATTTTAACCAATCATCTGTCATCTGAGTCAGTGCAATAGAAGTTCAGTGCCCTTCTCAATACACATGCTGAAAGTCACTAGTTAACTTCCTCTCTGAAAAATATAATTATATTTTGTCAAACACAATTCTCTCCATCAGTTTGCTAAGAACAGGCAGCAAACTGATATGGCAGCTGTTAGAGCCAGCAAAGGGTGCTTTACTATTTTTCGGAAGTGGAATTACTTTAGATTACTTCCACGCCTGCACACACACACACACACACACACACACTCCTTTTGGCATTGGTTAAAGATATAGAAAATAGGGGTGGCAATGCTACCATTCAAATCAAATCAAATTGATTGATAAAGCCCTTCTTACATCAGCTGATATCTCAAAGTGCTATTCAGAAACGCAGCCTAAAACCCCAAACAGCAAGCAATGTAGGTGTAGAAGCACGGTGGCTAGGAAAAACTCCCTAGGAAGAGGAACCAGGCTATGAAGGGTGGCCAGTCCTCTTCTGGCTGTGCCGGGTGGAGATTACAACAGAACATGGCCAAGATGTTCAAATGTTCATAGATGACCAGCAGGGTCAAATAATAATAATCACACTGGATGTCGAGGGTGCAACAGGTCAGCACCTCAGGAGTAAATGTCAGTTAGCTTTTGATAGCCGATCATTCAGAGTATCTCTACCGCTCCTGCTCTCTCTAGAGAGTTGAAAACAGCAAGTCTGGGACAGGTAGCACATTCGGTGAACAGGTCAGGGTTCCATGGCTGCAGGCAGAACAGTTGAAACTGGAGCAGCAGCACGGCCAGGTGAACTGGGGACAGTAAGGAGTCATCGGGCCAGGTAGACCTGAGGCATGGTCCTAGGGCTCAGGTCCTCCGAGAGAGAGAAAAAAAGAAAGAGAGAAGGAGAGAAAGAAAGAAAGAGAGAATTAGAGAGAGCATACTTAAATTCACACAGGACACCGGATAAGACAGGAGAAATACTCCAGATATAACAGACCCTAGCCCCCCGACACATAAACTACTGCCGCATAAATACTGGAGGCTAAGACAGGAGGGGTTAGGAGACACCGTGACCCCATCCGAAGATACCCCTGGACAGGGCCAAACAGGCAGGATATAACCCCAGCCACTTTGCCAAAGCACAGCCCCCACACCACTAGAGGGATATCTTCAACCACCAACTTACCATCCTGAGACAAGGCCGAGTAAAGCCCACAAAGATCTCCACCACGCCTTTGCTTTCTAATGATCATGATCTTTTCCTCAAAGAAGTTAATGAATTTATCACTGTTTTCCCGTACTCCTTTTGCTATTCTCTTTTTGATAGTCCTCCCGGTTTTGACCCCTGCCTGACTCTGGACTACTTTCCCACCTGCCTGATCATCCTGCATGCCCTGACCTTGATTCTACCTGCCCTTCGGTACCTTTTGGACCTTTTTGCCTGTCCACGGCCATTCTCTTGCCTTCCCCTATTGGGTTAATAAATATTTTAAGACTCCAACCATCTGCCTCCTGTGTCTGCATCTGGGTCTCACCTGTGTCATGATAGCACCTGCAAGTTGCCAGACATTTCTGGAGGGAATGGTCAAGGCCCCCACCCTCCGATCCAACAGGTCCCTGACATGCTCAATGGGATTGAGATCCGGGCTCTTCGCTGGCCATGGCAGAACACTGACATTCCTGTCTTGTAGGAAATCACGCACAGAACGAACAGTATGGCTGGTGGCATTGTCATGCTGGAGGGTCATGTCAGGATGAGCCTGCAGGAAGGGTACCACATGAGGGTGGAGAATGTCTTCCCTGTAACGCACAGCGTTGAGATTGCCTGCAATGAAAACAAGCTCAGTCCGATGATGCTGTGACACACCACCCTAGACCATGATGGACCCTCCACCTCTAAATCGATCCCGCTCCAGAGTACAGGCCTCGGTGTAACGCTCATTCCTTCCGCGGTAAACGCAAATCCGACCATCACCCCTGGTGAGACAAAACCTCGACTTGTCAGTGAAGAGCACTTTTTGCCTGTCCTGTCTCGTCCAGCGATGGTGGGTTTGTGCCCTTAAGCAACGCTGTTGCCAGTGATGTCTGATGAGGACCTGCCTTACAACAGGCCTACAAGCCCTCAGTCCAGCCTCTCTCAGCCTATTACAGACAGTCTGAGCACTGATGGAGGGATTGTGCATTCCTGGTGTAACTCGAGCAGTTGCTGTTGCCATCCTGTACCTGTCCCGCAGGTGTGATGTTTGGATGTACCGATCCTGTGCAGGTGTTGTTACATGTGGTCTGCCACTGCGAGGACGATCAGATGTCCGTCCTGTCTCTCTGTCTCCCTGTCTTAGGCGTCTCACAGTACGGACATAGCAATGCATTGCCCTGGCCACATCTGCAGTCCTCATGCCTCCTTGCAGCATGCTATGTTTTCTTACTCATACAAAACAGACTCCATTTCAATGGAAAAAAGCACTCATTAAGATCAAGTCTGGCCAATTAATTGGTGTGGTCAACACACCTGAACACACTTAACAAGGTAGAGGATAGAGACATGTTTTATTGATGCTGAGAACAGAATGTATATGTTTTTATATAACATTAGAACATTCTCTGAACCCTACTAAAGTTTCCTTGTGTATTTAATAGAACGTTTTCTTCATGTTCTGAGAACAGAATGTTTTTTAAATAAAATTCTTAGAACGTTCTCTGAACGTTACCAAAGCTTTCCTGCGGTTTTTATGCAAGGTTTTCTTAACGCTTTCAGAACAATTTGAAAACAGGACTATAAATAGAACCATGAGGAAACCTGTAGGAAATGTTGTGCTGAGGTACTGAAATTCCCACAGCAGAATGTTGTTTCTTAAAGTTCTCCGAACATTCAAACCAGTTGGACATGACATGACAAACCAGTTGGAGAATATTCTGAATAAATGACCAAATTGAAATTTTATGTAATCATGTTTAAACTTTTAGGAAACTATTGAAATACCAAAGAAGTAACATGCATTTTTTTTTCAAGTTTCTTAAATAAGCTAAGAATGTTCCAAAGCCAAGCAACTATCTTGCACCATTCCCAGAAAGTTGTCAGAAGGTTGCATGCCAAATAACCATACTATAGGACCACCATGCTCTCACCAAGCTCTAAGAAACCTAATTGGCCATTTTAATTTATAGTGTTATATTCAGTGTTGGGAAATCAAGATATGGCATGGTGTTAGTGCTCGTAATGATATGAATGGGAGTGCCTACCTGTGCAAATGGTATTGGTAATGACCCTTACTCTGCAGTCAAACCTTATCTACTCAGTCAAATTTTTTACTGTGGAAATAACTGCCTGTAAATGAGATGTTTAAAAAAATATACAATAATAATCACGCATACGTGTAGTGAAGAGGTCACCTAAGTCTATCTCTACCGCCAAGAAGACGCAGCTCATAGGAAAGTGTTGTCATGCCCTGATCTGTTTCACCTGTCCTTGTGCTTGTCTCTACTCCCCTCCAGGTGTCACCTATCTTTCCCATTATCCCCTGTGTATTTATACCTGTGTTTTATGTCTGTCTGTTGCCAGTTTGTCTTGTTTCTTCAAGCCTACCAGCATTTTTCCAAGTCTCTCTTTTTCTCATCCTCCTGGTTTTTGACCTTTGCCTGTCCTGACACTGTACCCGCCCACCTGACCACTGGCTGTCTCTGACCCTGAGCCTGCCTTCCGTCCTGTACCTTTGCTCCACCTCTGGATTATCGACCTCTGCCTGACCTGACCTTGAGCCTGCCTGCTGTCCTGTACCTTGGCCTCTGCTCTGGATTATTGACCCCTGCCTGCCTTGACCTGTCATTTGCCTGCCCCTGTGGTTACAATAAACATTGTTACTTCACACAGTCTGCACTTGGGTCTTACCTTGATTCCTGATAAGCGTATGCTAAACCAGTGTTTATCTTCACATAGTGTGTTGTGCAGTTTACTGGACACATCAATAGTGTACTGTCTTTATCATTGTGATACTAAACACTAGCTGAGATTGTCACCCTATATCTTGGTGTAAACACAACAATCAATTAATTTGTGTTCCGGGTGAAAAGCTGTGAACTTTGCTTTATTTCTTTTGAAGGAAACATCCACAACAAGCGTTCTGATAAAGAGATACATATTTAGCATCTTCCTCCCTCTTTCATCAGAGGTAAAGTAGCCAGCCAGGTCAACCGTGATACAAGTCAGTATTCGATGTCCATCCTTGTCTGAGGATGTCGGGAGATTATGTGGAAACCGGCCACTAGGGGTAACAGTGAGTGCTGTTAGTTACAAGTATGCTTCAATTTTTCAAGGGTTTTTGAGTGGAGGTGGTGGATAGGCACCTGCCTTTAATTCCAACGGTTGCATGTTCAAATCCACCTGTAGAAAGTTATTTTTGAGATTTTTGTTTTAAGCCTATCAAAACCTTAATCCATAACTTACGGAGTTAATTCCTAACCTAAGGTCCCTTGTATCTCAGTTGGTGGAGCATGGTGCTTGCAATGGCAGGGTTGTGGGTTCGAGACCTATGAGGGACCAGTATGAAAATGATGCACTCACTACTGTAAGTCACTCTGGGTAATAGCTTCTGCTTAAATGTAACCTCACATTTTTGGAGTTAATGCTTGAACCTAACCTTAAAATTGTAGAATTAATGCTTAGCCTTAATTAAACACTTCTAAATTTGATGCTTGCAACATCTTATAAATTTGACGTTTGAGAAACATGGATGAACATCTAATTCTGACATGAGGCTGTGAGAGCAAGTTGACAGTAGCGCTGCTCTGTGCCTCACGGAGAGAAGGGACTAAGTACCCCTGCAGGAAGCACAGTGGGTGGATATGACATTGGTGACAGTTGTGCTTGTAAGCAGCTCGGTACACTCTCTGCATTTACAATGTGCTGTTGATAGTGATTAAAGCGGTGAGGAGTCGCCTGTGATGTGCCCTGAGAAAGCATTAATCTTTCAGGTTCCTGCCCTTTCCCTAAAGAGCCATGATCAAAGCAGATCAAGAATGGTGGAGGACTTTGGGGAAGGGGGCCAAGGTGACAGGTACACCAGATGGACAGTTCAGACCTGCTTGTTTCACACAAATGTCAGAACTGTAAAAAAGGTTTTATAAACCATCAATCACAGTCTTGGCAACTCCAGGAATAGTCAGGTGCTACGGAAATTATACATCTCTGGTGAACGATGGAGGTAATTACTCCTGCTTGGCTTAGGTCACTTACTTTTTAGGGACCTCAAGGGGCAGGCAAATCTACTTTCATAGACCCATCAAACTGAACTGGGCCTGAGGAAAGTTGTGTGTTACAGGCTAGGAAAAAAATCAGAAAATCCAACTACCTACTCTCCCTGACACTTCTAACAGGCAATATTTGGCTGACTGTGTACGTGAACGTTTTATGGGACTGTGTGTACAGGTACAGTATGTTAAATGTGCATATGTATTTGCTTGGGCACAGGTTAGGAATTTGTGTGCTGTTAGTCCATCAGACAGGTAGAGGGAGAGACTGTTTTTTATCTTTATGCTTACTGTGGCATCTATTTCGGCTGGGAAATTATTGGAACATCAATCCAGTGGTGTTATAGGGCACACTGTGTTCCTTTGTGATTGAATGAATGACTTTATTGGCTGAGTTATTTATTTATTTTACCACAGTATGACATTTTATATGACATGCAAAGTGTTCTCCTGGATTGCTTTACTGTAATACTATCATGTTTTATTAGTGCTGTGTGCTTAGGTTGATTAAGAAGGAGATCCTTGGTAGTAATTTATGTTCTGAAAACAAAACACTGGGGTTGTTGCTTTGATTTAACATTCACAAGCAGGACCAGGGCTTGTAAAACCGGAACATTTGTTGTCTTCTCCAATGTTGCAAGCATTGGTTCAAGAATAATTTTATATTAGCATTGTTTGATTGTTTTACCTCATGTAAAAACTGTATTAAACAAGCAAGGTACACAGCCCGATAGAGTTAGGTTAATTAAGGTGAGGTGATAAGGGGCCAGATATGAGGCTTTTTATTCTCTATTTTGGTTAGGCCAGGGTGTGACTAGGGTGGGCGTTCTATGTTCTTTTTTCTATGTTTTTGTTCTATGTTTTGTATTTCTGGTTTTGGCCTGGTATGGTTCCCAATCAGAGGCAGCTGTCAATCGTTGTTTCTGATTGAGAACGATACTTAGGCAGCCTGTTTTCCCACTATGGGTTGTGGGTAGTTATTTTCTGTTTAGTGTGTTTTGCACCTGACTGAACTTTTTCTGTTGTTTCTTTTGTTCCTTGGTGTATTTAGTGTTCAGTTTATTAAAATAATGATGAACACTATCACGCTGCATCTTGGTCCTCACCTTCTTCCACCAACGGTCGTTACACAGTGTTACTGATTATTAGATAGTTTTAGTGTTTCACTCTGAGGTGTTTTTAACCAAATGTACTTACAAATGTATTTACGCATACTTAGGCCATTCTCCTACCATCTCCATCATCTTTCTCTGTTCAATTGATCAACTCAACAAAAAAAGAAATGTCCTATTTTCAGGACTTTTTCAGGATTTTTTTTTATTGTCTTTCAAAGACAATTCGTGAAAATCCAAATAACTTCACAGATCTTCATTGTTTAACGACCTTTTCAAATGCTTTTTCAATGAACCATAAACAATTCATGAACATGCACCTGTGCTAAGGTTGTTAAGACACTAAAGGCTTACCACGCAGGCAATCAAGGTCACAGTTATGAAAACCTAGAACACTAAAGAAGCCTTTTTACTGACTCCGAAAAACACCAAAAGAACGATGCCCAGGGTCCCTGCACATCTGCGTGAACGTGCCTTAGGCATGGTGCAAGGAGGCATGAGGACTTCAGATGTGGCCAGGGAAATAAATTGCAATGTCTGTACTGTGAGATAAATAAGACAGGGACACAGGACGGACAGCTGATCGTCCTTGCGGTGGCAGACCACGTGTAACAACACCTGCACAGAATCGGTACATCCAAACATCACACCTGCGGGACAGGTACAGGATGGCAACAACAAATGCCTGAGTTACACCAGGAATGCGCAATCCCTCCATCAGTGCTCAGACTGTCCGCAATAGGCTGAGAGAGGCTACTGAGGGCTTGTAGGCCTGTTGTAAGGCAGGTCCTCACCAGACATCACTGGCAACAACGTTGCCTAAAGGCACAAACCCACCATTGCTGGACCAGACAGGACTGGCAAAAAGTGCTCTTCACTGACGAGTCGAGGTTGTCTCACCAGGGGTGATGTTCGGATTCGCGTTTATCGCCGAAGGAATGAGCGCTACACCGAGGCCTGTACTCTGGAGGCGGAAGGATTTTTAGGTGGAGGGTCCGTCATGGTCTGGGCAGTGTGTCACAGCGTCATCGGACTGTGCTTTTTGTCATTGCAGGCAATCTCAACGCTGTGCGTTACAGGGAAGTTTCATTTCATTTTCATTTTTTTGCTGAGTTTATAATCAAAGTGAACATGTAAGATGAGTTCAAGAACACCCAGTAATTTTAATTTAATTAACTTTTTCAAAAGGCTGACTGTAAATATCAATGTTCAGTTTTTGCTTCAACAGTGAAATGGTAATGGCACAATATGCACTAGAATACATTTATGTCTGCATCAAAGCTTGTATTAATTGGCTGAATGTAATAGGTGCCACAAAGAGGCTTAAGTGCCCAGGATATGGCACAGTTTAAAACCCTGCAGAGTTCTGAATTGCAAGCGATTGTACTGTTCTATGGGCCTACTGCATATTTACTGGCTGTCTCCCTCACATCTGAACTTTAATAACACATTGGAGATTCAGAAGTTGTATTGCAAAAATAGTGATGTCTGCAGCACCATATAGATACTGTACATGATTAGAGTAAGCTATTACTCTCCAAAGAAACTGCAAGTTATTCTCCTCATATGCTTATCTGACATGATCAAATGTGTCATTTCTGAGCTCTGACTGGTCACCTTTCCTCCTGTATGAATCATCTCTTTCCATGTTCTTTTAAAAAGATGACTCTGTGCAACCACTTTCTGGAGCTACATCGCTTGATCAGTGCAAAATCAATTATTTCCTCCTCTCTTATCCCAGACACTTTGAAATGTATTTCTCGAAGCTTTGAAATAAAGTTATTACTGAAATGTCGAGAGTTTAAGAGTTAGAACTAATACAAGAACAGACTGCCATAGAAAAAGCTAGCCACAGGTTATGCCACCACAAATGGCTTCATTTGGTACATCGTCTCATCTCTGACTTGAAAGCAATAAGAGAGCTCTTTTGTCTGCTATAATGATATATTTTTCTCTGTCCATTTTTTTTACCCTTTGCATAATTATAATGCTCACATTTTGGGATGATCTGTGCCATTGCTGGTGTACAATGGCCTGTAGGGAGACAGATTAGATCCTCCAACACAGTCGAACAAAAGTCCTAGCTGATTCTGCATTTCAATGGAAATGTTTAAACTGCACATACTGTTATTATTTTTTAATAAAGAAATGGTAAGGACATTACCATTCTCTCCCGTTTAATTTAGCAAAAATAAGACATGGCAAACCAACATGGGGACAGGCATATATTTCACATCAAAGAAGTCAAATCAAATCAAATCAAATGTATTTATATAGCCCTTCGTACATCAGCTGATATCTCAAAGTGCTGTACAGAAACCCAGCCTAAAACCCCAAACAGCAAGCAATGCAGGTGTAGAAGCACGGTGGCTAGGAAAAACTCCCTAGAAAGGCCAAAACCTAGGAAGAAACCTAGAGAGGAACCAGGCTATGTGGGGTGGCCAGTCCTCTTCTGGCTGTGCCGGGTGGAGATTATAACAAAACATGGTCAAGATGTTCAAATGTTCATAAATGACCAGCATGGTCGAATAATAATAAGGCAGAATAGTTGAAACTGGAGCAGCAGCACAGTCAGGTGGACTGGGGACAGCAAGGAGTCATCATGTCAGGTATTCCTGGGGCATGGTCCTAGGGCTCAGGTCCTCCGAGAGAGAGAAAGAAAGAGAGAATTAGAGAGAGCATATGTGGGATGGCCAGTCCTCTTCTGGCTGTGCCGGGTGGAGATTATAACAGAACATGGCCAAGATGTTCAAATGTTCATAAATGACCAGCATGGTTGAATAATAATAAGGCAGAACAGTTGAAACTGGAGCAGCAGCACAGCCAGGTGGACTGGGGACAGCAAGGAGTCATCATGTCAGGTAGTCCTGGGGCATGGTCCTAGGGCTCAGGTCCTCCGAGAGAGAGAAAGAGAGAAGGAGAGAATTAGAGAACGCACACTTAGATTCACACAGGACACCGAATAGGACAGGAGAAGTACTCCAGATATAACAAACTGACCCTAGCCCCCCGACACATAAACTACTGCAGCATAAATACTGGAGGCTGAGACAGGAGGGGTCACTGTGGCCCACTCCGAGGACACCCCCGGAAGAAGTAAGTTGTTCTAAGTATAGATTTTTTTGGGGCCATTTATTTCTCTTGCTTATTTATCTTCATTGGAGACCCTTGTGTTAGAACTCTAAGCAAAAAGGTTTTCTGAAGTAAGGCTTTAATATGGAAGCCCTAAAGCCCAAGGCAATACAAAATTAAATAACTTTATCCACTTTTCTCCAAATGTCAAATTTCGAAAATGCTCCAAACATAACGTTTCGAAGTAGGTTGATCCTCCTGCTCAGATTCGTCCTTCCGAGGTTTGTGTCTTCAATCCAAGTGGTAGATACTTTTTTTTGTTGCTTTAGCCCTATCCTAAAGCTTAACCATTTCCTTATCCATTCAGGAATGAATACCTAAACTTAATAGTGTAGTTGTTTATGTTTTAATCCAATCCTAAACCTTAACCTTTTCACATGTGAGTTCCAAATATCTATATCTGTCGACCCTGCATGAGTTTTTTCATGTGCGTGATGTCAGAATGCTCTCACTGTTCCAAAATGTGAATATTACGCAACAGGATAGTTACCTGCGCTGCCCTCAAACCAATGAACGCTGCCTGCTAATTATCAATAGGCTGTGTTTCAACTTGTGAATTTCAAATTATTTTCTTACAAGTTTTATTTTCTAACAACAGTTTGAATTGAGGTGTGTTTCGCGTCTTTGTTAATTCGCCTAAGAATTAGCCCATTTCAATCTTGTGGACAATTTATGTTTGAGGCTTTACTGAGCAGACAAACTTCTCTCTTCAACTGAACCCAAGCACTTCCCGAGTGTTTCCCCAGATCAAGTATGAAGACATTGCGCATCTCTAGTCAGAATAGACCTTGCACAAATGTTTTCCCCCAGCACATTTTCCGACCAGCGTCCGCATTGCCTCCATGGTTGTTTGTCTTACAGATTGGAATTTGGACATGTGTGAACAGGCTTGGGCTTCAAGGCTTCAGGGCATCTGTATTTCAAGGATATCAACCCACACTTAAAGAAGAATCTCAAATCTACACAAATCAAACTGTATTTGTCACATGCGACAAATACAGCAAGTGTAGACCTTACCGTGAAATGCTTACTTACAAGCCCTTAACCAACGGTGCAGTTCAAGAAGAGTTAAGAAAACATTTACCAAATAAACTAAAGTAAAAAATTATAAAAAGTAACACAATAAAATATACAGGGGGTACCGGTACTGAGTCATTGTGCGGGGGTACAGGTTAGTCAAGGTAATTTGTACATGTAGGTAGGGATGAAGTGACCGCATAGATAATAAACAGCGAGTAGCAGCTGTGCACAAAACAAATGGAGGGGGGGAAAATGGTCCAGTGGCCATTTGATTAATTGTTCAGCATTCTCATGGCTTGGGGGTAGAAGCTGTTGAGGAGCCTTTTTCTTCCTAGACTTGGGACCCGGTACCACTTGCCATGCGGTAGCAGAGAAAATAGTCTATGACTTGGGTGACTGGAGTCTATGACAATTTTTGGGTCTTTCCTCTCACACGCCTATTATATAGGTCCTGGATGGCAGGAAGCTTGGCCCGACTACCCTCTTTAGTGCCTTACAGTCAGATGCAGAGTAGTTGCCATACCAGGCGATGATGCAACCAGTCTCGATAGTGAGTATCTGGTGACCCATAACAAATATTTTCAGTCTCCTGAGGGGGAAAGGTGTTGTTGTGCCCTCTTTACGACTGTCTTGGTGTGTTTGGTAATGTTGGTGATGTGAAACTCTCGACCCGCTCCACTACAGCCCTGTCAATGTTAATGGGGGCCTGTTTGGAACCGCCATTTCCTGTAGTCCTTTGTCTTGCTCACATTGAGGGAGAGGTTGTTATCCTGGCACCACACTGCCAGGTCTCTGACCTCCTCCCTATAGGCTATCTCATCATTGTCTGTGATCATTGTCGGTGATCACTGTTGTGTCGTCAGAAAACTTAATGATGGTGTTGGTGTCATGTTTGCCCACGCAGTTGTGGGTGAACAGTGAGTACAGGAGGGTACTAAGTACACACCCCTGAGAGGCCCCAGTGTTGAGTATTAGCGTGGCAGACGTGTTGTTGTCTACCCTTACCACCTGGGGGCAGCCTGTCAGAAAGTACAGGATCCAGTTGCAGAGGGAGGTGTTTAGTCCCAGGGTCCTTAGCTTAGTGATGAGCTTCCTGGGCACTATGATGTTGAACGCTGAGCTGTAGTCAATGAACAGCATTCTCACATAGGTGTTCCTTTTGTCCAGGTGGGAAAGGGCAGTGTGGAGTGTGATTGAGATTGTGTCATCTGTGGATCTGTTGGGGCGGTATTGCGAATTGGAGTGGGTCTAGGGATCCGGGAGGATGCTGTTGATGTGAGCCATGACCGGCCTTTCAAAGCACTTCAAGGTTACCGACGTGAGTGCTAAGGGGCGGTAATCACTTAGGCAGGTTACTTTGGCTTCCTTGGGCACAGGGACTGTGGTGGTCTTCTTGAAACATGTAGGTATTATAGATTCGGTCAGGGAGAGGTTGAAAATGTCAGTGAAGACACTTGCCTGTTGGTCTGCGCATGCTTTGAGTACATGTCCTGTTAATCCGTCTGGCCCCGCATCTTTGTGAATGTTGACCTGTTTTAACCTCTAGCGTCGAGCAATCCCGTATCCGGGAGCGTAATCATAGCCTCAAGCTCATTACCATAATGCAACGTTTCCTATTCATGAAAATCGCAAATGAAATGAAATAAATATATTGAAACACAAGCTTAGCCTTTTGTTAACAACACTGTCATCTCAGATTTTCTAAATATGCTTTAACCAAAGCTACACAAGCATTTGTGTAAGAGTATTGATAGCCTAGCATAGCATTAAGCCTAGCATTCAGCAGGCAACATTTTCACAAAAACAAGAAAAGCATTCAAATAAAATAATTTACCTTTGAAGAACTTCGAATGTTTTCAATGACGAGACTCTCAGTTAGATAGCAAATGTAAATTTTTTCCAAAAAGATTATTTGTGTAAGAGAAATAGCTTCGTTTTGTTCATCACGTTTGGCTAAGAAAAAAAAACGAAAATGCAGTCACTTACAACGCCAAACTTTTTTCCAAATTAGCTCCATAATATCGACAGAAACATGGCAAACATTGTTTAGAATCAATCCTCAAGGTGTTTTTCACATATCTATTCGATAATCTATCAGTGGTGGCAGCTGGCTTCTCCCCGGAAGAAAACGGAAAAATACTGCAGCTGGAGATTACGCAATAATTGCAACGGAGGACACCAAGCGACCACATGGTAAATGTAGTCTCTTATGGTCAATCTTCCAATGATATGCCTACAAATACGTCACAATGCTGCAGACACCTTGGGGAAAACTTAAGGTAAGCTGACTCCTAGCTCCTCCACAGCCATATAAGGAGTCATTGCCATGAGGCGGTTTCAAAAAATGCAGCACTTCCTGATTGTATTTTTTATCTGGGTTTTTTCTGTTTTCTGTAACATCAGTTCTGTGGCACTCACAGACAATATCTTTGCAGTTTTGGAAACGTCAGAGTGTTTTCTTTCCAAAGCTGTCAATTACATGCATAGTCAAGTATCTTTTCGTGACAAAATATCTTGTTTAAAACGGGAACGTTTTTCATCCAAAAATTAAAAGAGCGCCCCCTATATCGAAGAAGTTAAAATCTTGCTCACATTGGCTACCGAGAGCATTATCACACAGTCGTTCAGAATAGCTGGTGCTCTCGTGCATGCTTCAGTGTTGCTTGCCTCGATGCGAGCATAAAAGGCATTTAGCTCGTCTGGTAGTATCGCGTCACTTGGCAGCTCGTGTCTGGGTTTCCCTTTGTAGTTCGTCATAGTTTTCAAGGCCTGCAACATCGGACGAGCGTCTGAGCCAGTGTAGTAGGATTCTATCTTAATCCTGTATTGACGTTTTGCTTGTTTGATGGTTCGTCTGAGAGAATAGATGATTTATTTTAAGTGTCTGGATGAGTATCTCGCTACTTGAAACCGGCAGCTCTAGACTTTAGCTCAGTGCTGATGTTGCCTGTAATCCATGGCTTCTGGTTGGGATATTTATTTACGGTCACTGTGGGGACTACGATGTTGATGCACTTATTGATGAAGCCGATGACTGAGGTGGTATACTCCTCAATGCCATTGGATGAATCCCTGAACATATTCCCGTCTGTGCTAGCAAAACAGACCTGTTGCGTAATATCCACATCATCTGACCGCTTCCGTATTTAGTTAGTCACTGGTACTTCCTGCTTTAGTTTTTGCTTGTAAGCAGGAATCAGGAGCATATAATTATGGTCCGATTTGCTAAATGAAGGGCAGGGGAGAGCTTTGTATGCATCTCTGTGTGTGGAGTAAAGGTGGTCTAGAGTTTATTTTCCTTTGGTTGCACATGTGACATGCTGGCAGAAAGGAGATAAAACAGATTTAAGTTTGCCTGCATTAAAGTCCCTGGCCACTAGGAGCGCTGCTTCTGGATGAACATTTTCTTGTTTTCTTATGGCCTTCAGTCTTAGTGCCAGCATCGGTTTGTGGTGGTAAATAGACAGTTACAAATAACATAGATGAGAACTCTCTTGGTAGGTAGTGTGGTCTACAGTTTATCATAAGGTAATCTACCTCAGGCGAGCAATACCTTGAGACTTCTTTAATATTAGACATCGCAAGCCAGCTGTTATTGACAAATAGACACACCTCCCACCCCTCGTCTTACCAGACGTAGCTGCTCTGTTCTACCGGTGCATTGAAAATCCTGCCAGCTCTATATTATAGGTGTCGTCTTTCAGCCACGACTCGGTGAAACATCCCGTTGGTTGGATAATCTTGATCGTATGTCATCAATATTATTTTCAAATGATGGCACGTTGGCCAATAGAACGAATGGCAGTGGGACTTTACTCGCTCTTCAACTAATTCTCAGAATGCAGCCCGACCTCACCACCCCTTTTCTCAGTCTTTTCGTCACGGGGATTTGGGCCTGTTCCCGGGAAAGCAGTATATCCTTCGTTTCAGTCTCGTCAGACTCGTTTCCAGTTTCGAGGTGAGTAATCGCTGTTCTGATGTCCAGAAGTTATTTTCGGTCATAAGAGGCGGTAGCAGCAACATTATGTACAAAATCAGTTTAAAAAAAGTTACAAACAACACAAAAATCTAACAAAAAAGCACAGTTGGTTAGGAGCACGTAAATCGTCAGACATCCTCTCTGGCGCCATTTTAAATCAGTGCAGTTGAACATGTTATTTTCTTCTTTTAGTGATTCTGTTCAATAAATAACAATCCCTTATTTCTATATGGTTGCTTCTCTACAGTATGTAAGAACATACATGATATACAGTATGTAAGAAGAATGCTCTTTTAGTGAACAATGTGGTTTGCTTGCTTAGAGGATAGCAAATGCTTATTAAGGTTTAATAGATCCATTTCATGTCTCTGGAGTTTAACCATACTCTCAGACGGAGGTGTGTGTGTGTGTGTGTGTGTGTGTGTGTGTGTGTGTGTGTGTGTGTGTGGGGGGGGGGTACTGGAGAGGAGATCCATCACATAGTAGTTACACAGATATGGACATAGCTACTGTAGCTACAGACAGAAACATGTTCTCTCCCTGGCATAGGATTTGCCTAGCTACTCATCTACATCGCTCCACATTCTCACCGTTCTGATTGGTCTCAGAAACCAATGGGTTGTGCCAGCCCTAGCCTACATGTTAACATTATCAACTGATACTATGATTGGCTGGATTTGTTAGAGACGTTCCAATCCCTAATTAATTTGTTTTGTACATAACCCTCATTTTGAAGTTACACAAATGATTTCTAGGATGGAAGTTTCAGACAGAATGTATGTAGCAATCGATAGAGCTGTGGAATTAAATGTATGGTGAGTCGTCAGGAATGGAGAGGATTAGTTTAATTTTACCTCCTGGACCCGCTTAGCTGATAGCCAGGAGGCTGGACGGTCGGTAGTACCAACTATTATCTGAGATTGGGTGACTCATTACCTGTAATGCCCCTGTTCAGGTTTAGCATTGCATTTGTCCCCAGATCTCATCTCAGCTCTATCCTCCACTTTCTTTATCCTTTCACCAAATGACATCACAAGTGACTCAATTGAATCTCTTGAAACAGCTAACTGTTAAAGATGCGTCATTGACGAACACAGGAAGATAGGCTTACATTACAGTATGTCCTTGTCTAAAGCATGCTTACCTTATGTTCTTCTTTGACTGGATTCTACTTCTATATACTGAGTACACTGTACACTTAAAAAAAGGTTTCCAAAAAGGTTCTTCCATCCTCTTTGGTTCCAGGTAGAACCTTTTTTTGGTTACACATAGAACCTTTTCGGGTTCTATGTAGAAAACATAGTTTTTCAAAGGGTTCTTCAATAGGTTTTTTTTTTGTATTTTATTAGGATCCCAATTAGCTGTTGCAAAAGCAGCAGCCGAATAGTGTACCAGTTCCTGAATTTAAAAAAAGTTGTCTAATAGGTTATCCTGTACTTTTACAGTTCACTTTTACAGGTGAGAGACTGCCTGAGAAAACTGAGGAGTCAAAACTTCCCTACCAAGCAAAAACGCAGTAACTGGCCATAGCATGGAACTGAGAAAAATTGGTTTCACAGTAACTTTATGCAGTTACTGCTAACATGACCCCCATTTTCTGCTAAACACAGTACAATAGAGACAGGATACTTGTCCACATCATTCAGCATGTACTTAATGTAGCAAAAATTACATTAACACATTTTCAACCAAATTAGTAGTTACTGCCTTTTGCTTGGTAGGGTAGGGTATCAGTATTTTGGACTAAAATGATTAGAACTTTGAGAATGTATGTATGTATTGTTGAGCATTTTGAAATTAATATAGTCCTATGATTTTTGGTAGGTTTGTTATGATGAAGAGTTGATCTGTGGAGAGGTGATGCACTGTCCTCGTATAAAGAAAGTCAGTTTTTTAATCAAGGCATATTGGAGCAGTGGCTGAGACAGTGATGTTACCCGACAGGAACTCGGTCATCATCATCAGTGACCTCAGACAAACGCTGTTCATGTACTGTATGTCTCCTACCAATGATCCTTTAACCTCAATGTCATGGCAGGAGATGGTGTAAAGCCCCTAAATGCAGTAGACTAGCACACTCTTATGCAGAGCCAAATTAACAGAGAGGAGTTGGATGTATAAAATGTCAACACTCCTTGTTTCCTTGTGTAGCGGGGGGCAAAGTGCGCTGATGTCGAACCAATGAGTTTGGTTGAGTGCTCCATTTGATTGCAATGCCAGCACGTGATGGAATGTCAATGCCTGCCAGTAAATGGCACCTTCAGTCCACCTTCAAGTGAACTCAGTGTTGGACTAAATGGGTGTACAGGGAGTGGGGAGAGAGAGTGAATGTCTGTTTGTGCATGAAGTGTGTGTGTATGCCTTTTTGTGTGCTCAAGTGTATGCATTGCTCCAGACTAACGTTTCCCCTTTTTTAGTTGGCGGCACCAGCTCATTATTTGGTCGCACTCTGTGACTATCATCCTATGTCCTCCATCACCTGATCTAAAGCCATGCCTTACAATGAAGGAAGACATTGTGTAAAGGTCAAAAACACATTAATTGTATGTATGTGTGGCTAGCGATGTTAGCCCGTTGTCTCGATTGTTGATCATCTGTGAAAGGAAAGGAACATGTTACAGTTCATGGATGCATGCCTGCAATTGGTTTGTGCGTACAAATCCTCTTGTTATGCGGTACCCGGTATAATGCTCATTCTAATCATGAATACGCTGATCAAAACTAACTGAAATGTGATCAAGTTAAACAATTAAAATGTGAAGGTTAAGAGAGAGTGAATGTGTGTTTGTATATGAAGAGTGTGTGTATGCATTCTTGGGTGCTATGTCCCTCACAAGTGTATGGATGTCTCCAGACTCCAGATGCTCTACGGATGGTCATACTATCAACAAACTATCTGTCGATAAGCAACTGTTTGCTAAGGTTACGGTTAGGGTTAAAATAAGGGTTAGGGTAGAGGTTATGGCTAGGGTCAAGGTTAAGTTTAGGGTTAGGATAAGGGTTGAGGTTAGGGTTGTGGCTAGGGTTAGTATATATTGTAGTTAGATTAAATGTTACTGACAGTCTGTAGATATTTTATTATTTTTATTTCACCTTTATTTAACCAGGTAGGCTAGTTGAGAACAGGTTCTCATTTGCAACTGCGACCTGGCCAAGATAAAGCAAAGCAGTTCAACACATACAACAACACAGAGTTACACATGGAATAAACAAACATACAATCAATAAAAAAGTAGAACAATCTATATACAGTGTGTGCAAATGAGGTAGGATAAGAGAGATAGTCTATAGAGCATCTTCAGATGGACTATCCAAGTAAAGTGTTAATGATAAATCAACTTATAAAGTAATTCACAGTGGTTTATTAAGAAGTGTAATAGACTACTGGTATTTAATAAATAAGTTATTACTTCAAACATTTCCAAACAGGAATGCATGAATCGAGATATACCGTAGTATTTTGATATGAAACCTAATCCAGTAATTGTCATTAATTTTGGGTTGACAACTAAGCTATTATGGTTATATTTTACTGTCAAAATATGGCTCAAGAATGAACCTACTTTTAAAAAAATATAGATGAATTTGCCTTTATCTTTATGTGCACTAATATTGTATAGGCCTAATTGAATCGGTGCAAATTCAACACCTGAGGAAGTGGGGACCGGTATGTTGTGGTTACTATTGCATCTGAGTCAGTGTGCTCCACTGCACTGGTGACCTGAAAGCAGATTGCAAGTGCACACATTAGCTAAGGCAGTGGGCTGTTCACACTGTGCTGCTCCCATGATTTATGGCTCCTGTTACAGTCAATAATAGCCTCGGCCCAGATGCAAAGCTCACCAATATTACAAGGCTTGGGCTTGCGTTTAGGTTTCTTCATTAGGAAGTGTCAACACCATACATGGACACTGTTTGGTATCTCTTTGTTTAGGTGCTCTCTCCTATGAGGACTTTCTGGTTGCACTTCATAATAGCTTCACATAATAAAGCATTTTTAAGGGATTAGTAAATTGTTTATTCATCATTACTCCATTCATACGATTTGTAACCTCTACGGGATCAGTGTCCCTAAACCGGGATGATTGTTGCTAATGTGCGCTAATGTGACTAGAATGACGCTGTAAGGAACAGCCAACTTTACAGGACATTGACATGTCTCATATGGGCATAAAGCTTAAATTATTGTTAATCTAACTGAACTGTCCAATTTACAGTAGCTACTACAGTGAAAAAATACCATGAAATTGTTTGAGGAGAGTGCACAACAACAGTTTTATCACGGCAACTGGTTTGATACATTCACCTCTGAAGGTAAATAATGTACTTACATTCAGTAATCTTGCTCTGATTTGTCACCCTGAGGGTCCCAGAGATAAAAGGTACAGTAGCATCTTTTTGTTTGATAAAATACATTTTTATATTCAAATGTAGGAACTGGGTTCTACAGTTTGAACCCCTTTGCACACACACTGCTGCCATCTGGTGGCCAAAATCTGAATTGTGCCTAAACTCAAATCTGATTATATGGCCTTTCTCTTGCATTTCAAAGATGATGGAACAAAAAAAAAAATAGAAAACATATATTTTTTTGTTTGTATTATCTTAAACCAGATCTAATGTATTATATTATCCTACATCCGGTTATTGTATACACTGTAACAAGTACATTGAGGATTTGTAATATGCTGAAAAGTGGCTAAAGTAAGTTCATGTTTTTCAGGCAATGTGCACAGCCATCTTTGACTTTGTTTATTTGTGTCTTATAGTGATGAGCATTCTGGGATTAGGGAGTTTTTGTCAAGGCAAACATGAACAAACATGGCTGCCATCATATATAATTTAGCTGCTGTTAGCTTAGCTGACACACATTTATTTTCAAAAAAACATTATATTAGTCTCTTATGTTCACCAGAGATTTGGTACATTGTACACTAGTCCATCTGTTTGGTCGCTAACTAATTTTTAGTTTTTTTGTCAGTGCAACCTGTTATTTAGACTGGTTTATGGAATGAGTTTGGCTGTAGATGTGTTCTGTGTGATGCTTGGATGATAAAGTTTGCATTTATCTTTACAATAAAAGGTACAATTGAGGAATAAAGTTTAAGAACTTAATTTTCCATCAGTATAAA
Organism: Oncorhynchus mykiss; assembly: GCF_013265735.2. Classification (NCBI taxonomy): domain Eukaryota; kingdom Metazoa; phylum Chordata; class Actinopteri; order Salmoniformes; family Salmonidae; genus Oncorhynchus; species Oncorhynchus mykiss. Next base: position 24,344,771 of record NC_050570.1, read on the forward strand.
AAAAATATTTAGATGCTGTTCAGACAACAATGCTGTTACAATCACTTGAGATTGTACGCTGCAGGGACCACTCAACAATGATCACAAATATGTGATTGTACGCGTCAAAGGGTTAATTACCTCTCCGGGATCGGGGTCCCCCCCGTGGGATGGTTGAGCTAACGTAGGCTAATGTGATTAGCATGAGGTTGTAGGTAACAAAATAAATCACAGGACATAGACATTTCTGATATAGGCAGAAAGATTACATTATTGTTAACCTAACTGCACTGTCCAATTTACAGTAGCTATTACAGTGAAGGAATACCACGTTATTGTTTGAGGAGAGTGAACAATTATAAACGTGAAAATGTATTAATAAACCAATTAGGCACATTTGGGCAGTCTTGATACAACATTCTGAACAGATATACACTGGTTCATTTGATCAGTCTAAAACTTTGCACATACACTGCTGCCATCTGGTGGCAAAAATATAAATTGTTTCTGGGCTGGAATAATACATTATGGCCTTTCTCTTGATTTTCAAAGATGATGGTAGAAAAAAAATAACAAACACGTTTTACCAGATCGAATGTGTTATATTCTCCTACATTAATTTCACATTTACACAAACTTCAAGGTGTTTCCTTTCAAATAGGTATCAAGAATATGCATATCCTTGCTTCAGGTATTGAGCTACAGGCAGTTATATTTGGGTATGTAATTTTAGGCAAAAATGTTTTTTAAAAAAGGGTACAATACTTAACCATTAGTTATTAAGTTTTTTTGCGTGGGCTTTTATACTTTATAAATGTTTTGAGTGATTTATTTAAAAAAGTTGGACAAGCCATTGGTTGACATTCAAGCACTACCTGATGATCCTTAAAAATAGCAGATATTTTAATTTAAAATTCATATTGAGTCAGAATTTTGACTGCACTGGGCCTTTAAATGCTTTTGAAGTTGTTAATAAATGTGTGAATAACTGGGTTAGTAACATTTACACATGTGGAAATAATGATTAGTAAATTGAGAGCTTGGGACTACAAGGTTCTATCTGCATTTTTGTGTCAAAATGTAGTTATTGACATACTGTAGCCTTTTCTGTTCAATTGTCTCTACCTGTATAGTACCCCAATTCATTTCGCTAAGTTAAAAATAATACAAGATTTTTAAAAAATGCTGACACCATTCAAAAAAATGAGGGTTCAGATCTTTAAAGCCAATTATTTCAGAATCATATAGAACCTTATAGTCCCAAGTTCTCAAAATGATGAATAAACGATTTACTCGGCCATTATAAATGCTTTAATTTCTTGCAAACAGATACAGTGTGTCAGGTAGGGGCTCTGTGGCTGCAGTGAAATCATGCTTTGTAAGGACTTTGCCATCCTTTAATTGAAACTAGTGTTTAATAAGACCTCTGTGCAGCACAGAAAAATTTGAATGCTCCGCAACGCTACACTGACATTTGTTTGCCAATAAACTAAGTTGTTACTTTATTTCAGGACATAAAACAGCAAATTTGAGAACAATATATGCCATGTTTTCATATAAAATAATGGTCTATTAGTTTAAAACATTGACCTAGTGCCCAATCAGAGAGAGGCCGTGTCTTTATACCCATACTTAATATTAGACATTTTGGGAATGCAAAAATAAAACAGTTTATAGTATGTTACATTTAAAAACTGAGAATGCTTTGAGTGCTATCTCTCTGTCCATTCTTAACCTGTAATTTCAGTAATTTTGTGGTATTATAAAAATATTTAGCTAATATGTAAAATAAAAATGTAGAATTGCATGAAATACTTATAAAAGGCCATTTTTTCTGGATTTGCAAAGATGATGATAGATTCATGCAATGCTTTTACTTTAAATGAGATTTTTCCACCCCTACTCTTGTCCATGGTAGTCTGATGACCCACAACCTTATGGCCAGCAGCCCTGTGCAAAATCTAAATTGGGCTTGAGTCTGTCTAAGAAGTGAGGGTAAACGGTAGACATGTTCTCCGGCTATCCACTTTGTTGTAGGGAGGGTGTTTTTTTTCTTTCAAGCGTTCAGGGAGGGAATACACTACCGTTCAAAATTTTGGGGTCACTTAGAAATGTCCTTGTTTTTGAAAGAAAAGCACATTTCTTGTCCATTAAAATGACATCAAATTGATCAGAAATACAGGGTAGACATTGCTAATGTTGTAATGTAATGTGACTATTGTAGCTGGAAATGACTAATTTTTTATGCAATATGCGTAGAGAGGTACATTATCAGCAACCATCAGTCCTGTGTTCCAATGGCACATTGTGTTAGCTAATCCAAGTTTATAATTTTAAAAGGCTGATTGATCATTAGAAAACCATTTTGCAATTATGTTAGCACAGCTGAAAACTATAGTCCTGATTAAAGAAGCAATCAAACTGGCCTTTTTTAGACTAGTCTAATATCTGGAGCATCAGCATTTGTGGGTTTGATTACAGGCTCAAAATGGCCAGAAGCAAAGGACTTTCTTCTGAAACTCATCAGTCTATTCTTGTTCTGAGAAATTAAGGCTATTCCACGGAAGAAATTGCCAAGAAACTGAAGATCTCATACAGCGCTGTGTACTACTCCCTTCACAGAACAGCTCACACTGTCTCTAACCAGAATAGAAAGAGGAGTAAGGCCCCGGTGCACAATTGAGCAAGAGGACACGTACATAAGAGTGTCTAGTTTGAGAAACAGACACCTCCCAAGTCCTCTACTGGCAGCTTCATTCAATAGTACCCACAATTTAATTTCAGAGGTTTTCTCCATGTTCCCTAAATGAAATAAGTCAGTGTTAGATTAATTGTAGTGTAGTTTTGAATACAGCTTTTGTCATCACTGAAGTATGAAAAGGAAGCTTTTAAACAATTTTCACTTGAAGCATTTATTTTTTATCTTGTAGCCTCTTACTTGAGGTGATATCACCATCACTAATGATTGTCTAAAGCCAAATGTATATATGGAGCCATGCAAATTTGAAGAGCCAATGAACATTATCTTTACTTATAAAACTTCTCTAGGGTAGGGGGCAGCATTTGGAATTTTGGATCAAAAGCGTGCCCAAATGAAACTGCCTTCTACTCAGGCCCAGAAGATAGGATATGCATATAATTAGTGGATTTGGATAGAAAACACTCTAAAGTTTCCAAAACTGTTAAAACAATGTATGTGAGTATAACAGAACTGATTTGGCAGGCGAAAACCTGAGAAAAATCCATTCAGCAAGTAGGATTTATTTGATTTGATTTTTTCTATTCAATGCCATTACAGTATCCATTGACTTAGGACTCAAATTGCAGTTCCTATGCCTTCAACTAGATGCCGTCAGTCTTTAAAAATTGTTTCAGGCTTGTATTCTGAAAAATCAGGGAGTAAGAGCAGTCGAAATGAGAGGACCCTGCCGTGTCACAGAGCTTTTTCATGCGCACGACCGAGAGAGTGCCTTTCTTTTTTACCTTTTATATTGACGACGTTATTGTCCGGTAGAAATATTATCGATTATTTAGGCTAAAAACCTAAGGATTGAATATAAACATCGTTTGACATGTTTCTATGAACTTTACAGATACTATTTGGATTTTTTGTCTGCCTGGTGTGACTGCGTTTGAGCCTGTGGATTACTGAAGAAAATGTGCGAACAAAACTGAGGTTTTGGGCTATAAAGAGAGACTTTATCGAACAAAAGGAATATTTATTGAATAAATGAATGTCTTCTAAGTGCAACAATATGAAGATCATCAAAGGTAAGTGATTCTGCTGGGCTATGTTCTCAAATAATTGTAAGGTATGCTTTCGCTGTAAAGCATTTTTTAAATCTGACACCGTGGTTGGATTCACAAGAAGTTTATCTTTAAAACTATGTAAAATTGTTGTATCTTTTCTGAATTTTTTATTTTAATTTTATTTATTTCACCTTTATTTAACCAGGTGGGAAAGTTGAGAACAAGTTCTCATTTACAATTGCGACCTGGCCAAGATAAAGCAGTTTGACACGTTCAACAACACAGAGTTACACATGGAGTAAAACAAACATACAGTCAATAATACAGTAGAAGAATTAGTCTATATACAATGTGAGCAAATGAGGTGAGGTAAGGGAGGTAAAGACAAAAAAAAAGGCCATGGTGGCGAAGTAAATACAATATAGTAAGTAAAAAAATAAAAAATAAAAAAAAATAAACACTGGAATGGTAGATTCACAGTAGAAGAATGTGCAAAGTAGAGATAGAAATAATGGGGGTGCAAAGGAGCAAAATAAATAAATACAGTAGGGGAAGAGGTAGTTGTTTGGGCTAAATTATAGATGGGCTATGTACAGGTGCAGTAATCTGTGAGCTGCATAATAATATAATGAGTATAATGAGTATTTCTGTATTTGAATTTGGCGCTCTGCAATCTCACTGGATGTTGGCCAGGCTAGCATCCCACATACCCTAGAAAGGTTAAAAGTGAAGTGATGTAAAGAAAATGTTGAACATAAAATCTCTAAAGACTTGTAGTCATAATACTGAGAAATGTAGATTACCTAGGCTATGCCAGTACATGCTAATGACAAAATTGAGGATTAAACTACAAATAAATTGAAGTGCTTTTGTTATGGGAATATTAATGTTTGTGCTTTTCTTATAACTCATGTCTGTGTTCTATTCATGTGCTGTTCTATAAACCAATTTCTGTATTCATGCAAGTGGCTGACTGACTGTACAAATCACCTATCAGTAGCTGCAAGTTGGCAGTATGCCCAGATTGAGTTTTGAGAACAAACAACCTTGTTTTGAGAACAAACTAAAGATATCTCATTTTCAAGGTCTCGGCTTAGAGAGGAGAAGCCTCGTGAGGTGTTGGTCAGTCACATGAATGAAACAAAACGGTAATGATTAATGAATTATGCTAAATCATGCAATTATAACTTGTCTGTGTATTGCCGTAAATTAAATTAGGGACTGAAAAAATACTTTACTTATGATTAGTAAATGCCGCTCTTAGCCTATGCCGCTCTGTCATTGCTCATCCATATATTTATATTTATATATTCTTATTCCATTCCTTTACTTAGATTTGTGTGAATTAGGTATCTGTTGTGGAATTGCTAGATATTACTTGTTAGATATTGCTGCACTGTCGGAAGAGCTCCTGATTGACATGTGTACTATAGTGCATTGAGTTGGTTGGAACCTCTCCAGCAAGCTGACAATAAACAATGATTCATTTAAGATTGACTTTGAGTGTCCCTGCGTAAGAATTGTTCCATTACAATTTGTTTACAGACATTAGTCTATTCATATTTGGAGACAGGTTGTTTAAGCCCTTTAAGACTGGAGTCAGTGAAAACCCTCCATCTGACATTATAGAGCCAGCCAGCTAAACAACAGAAATGAGTTACCTCTGGCTCATTCGGCCATTACTGTGGGGAATATGAATGTGAAAGAATAGGGTTTTGGGATAAACACCGAAAATAAGGTCTGAGGTTAGCACAGGCTTAGGGTATCTTATTTGTTTTGTTCTATGAGATAATATCAGTCAGTTAGCATGACCGTTATGGTTTATGAAGCCTTCCCTTATGTGCTTTATGTGCTTTTTTTCATTACATAAATGCTTCAAAAAGTATTAAAAATAAAGTGACGTTGGCTGATGAAGATTATCTCATAGAACAAATCATATAAGATATCCTAAGCCTGTGTTTATCACAGACCTTATTTTCGGCATTTATCCAAAACCCCAATAAAAATCCATTAAAAAAAAGACGCCATTACCAATGCCGTCTATTGCCTTGAACTTTAGACTGCTTCATTAGCAGTGAGAGTTCAGTCTGACACTAGGGAAAATAGAGTGAGTGGAATGACTTATCTGTGATCTCGTCAGCCCCTTGCCAAGTGTGATCACCTAATCACTCTGACTTGAGTGGGCTGTAATTAAAGAGTTTCATTCCAAAACGCGAGACATCCATTTTCAGAAATGTTGGTAAATTAGTTTCTATTGTTGAAAGAAATTATGAAATAGATTGGTGTGCTTTTTCATGATCTAATCAAGGCATGGGGTTGTTCAATGATAGACTTGTATTTGTTTAAAATCTATCACTTGATGGTTTCATTTTAGAGTGACAAATATTCATGTTTTTTTGCTAAATACTCTGTGAGAAAAATGTAATACTGCTAGGTTTTACACAGTGAAATGTAATAAATAACTACATTTTTAATAAAGAAATGCACAAATGATATATTTGTGACATCAATATTTAATTACAAATAAAATCTAAGCAGTAATAATGAGATCTGTATGTAAAACATTTACATTTGACATTTTAGTCATTTATCACATGCTCTTCTCCAGAGCTACTTAGAGTCAATGCATAAGATAGCTAGGTTAGACAACCACATACACTACATGACCAAAAGTAATTAATATGGAGTTGGTCCCCCCTTTGCCGCTATAACAGCCTCCACTCTTCTGGGAAGGCGTTCCACTAGATGTTGGAACATTTCTGCGGGGACTTGGTTCAATTCAGCCACGAGCATTAGTGAGGTCGGGGACTGATGTTGGACGATTAGGCCTGGCTCGCAGTCGGCATTCCAATTCATCCCAAATGTGTTTGATGGGGTTGAGGTCAAGGCTCTGTGCAGGCCAGGCAAGGTTTTCCACACCAATCTCAACAAACCATTTCTGCATGGAACCTCACTTTGTGCGTGGTGGCATTGTCATGTTGAAATAGGAAAGTGCCTTCCCAAACTCCCCAAACTGTTGCCACAAAGTTGGAGGAACAGAATCATCTAGAATGTCATTGTATGCTGTACTGTTAAGATTTCTCTTCACTGGAACCAAGGGGCCTAGTCCGAACCATGAAAATCAGCCCCAGACCATTATTCCTCCTCCACAAAACTTTACAGTTGGCACTATGCATTGGGGCAGGTAGTGTTCTCCACTCCGCCAAACCCAGATTCATCTGTCGGACTGCCAGATAGTGAAGCGTGATTCATCACTCCAAAAAACATGTTTTCACTGCTCTGGAGTTCAATAGCAGCTAGCTTTACACCACTCCAGCCGACGCTTGGCTTTGCACATGGTGATCTTAGGCTTGTGTGCGGCTACTCAGCCATGTTAATCCATTTCATGAAGCTCCCGACGAACAGTTCTTGTGCTGACATTGCTTCCAGAGTGTTGCAACCAAGGACAGATGATTTGTGCTACGTGCTACGTGCTTCACCACTCGTGGTCCCTTTCTGCAAGCTTTTGTGACCTAACACTTCATGGTTGAGCCATTGTTTCTACTAGACATTTCCACTTCACAATAACACCACTTACAGTTGAGCCACGTTGAAAGTCACTGAGCTCTTCAATAAGGCCATTCTACTGCCAATGTTTGTCTATGGAGATTGCATGGCTGTGCACTCGATTTTATACACCTGTCAGCAACAGGTGTGGCTGAAAAAGCCAAATCCACTAATTTTAAGGGGTGTCCATATACTTTCGTATATATATTGTACCACAGTCTAATATACAGGATACAAGCATTAATTTCCAGCTAAACAATGGATGTATAATGATTTGCAAAAAAACACATTTTCATACATATCTAAAATCTATTAATTAAAATGTTGAGAACAGTAATATTTTACACATGATTTTACCACTAAGCAATCACTTCTGATGAATAAACACAAACGTGAAAACTCTTCACTTCTTGCTGCCCACTTGTGCTCATCATGTTGATATTATCGATATTGGGGGACCTGCCTGTGACCTCTGCTGAGTACAGTATTTAGTCTACGTGACCAAAAGTATGTGGACACCTGCTTGTCGAAAATCTCATTCCAAAATCATGGTCATTAATATGGAGTTGGTCTCCCCTTAATTCTTCAGCTTGACTCTCTCGTTGTCCTCTAAAAACAGCGCTTCCAGTTAAGGTTTGCATCTCATTTTGACTAGAAGAAAATGTTCAAATTAAAACATTTGTGGACAAAAACATGTCATATTGATTTTATTTTACAGCAAAGGTTGCACTATGCTTCTCTACTTTTAGTAATTGTCTGCCCCACCTACCCTGGCAAAGTGTCTAGGTCTCTGTGATTAATTAGTTAGTTGTGTTGATTCACCCACCACATTACATATAGAACTGACAGATGTTACCAACCATCAGAGTGCTTTTTTCATGTCATCTGAGGTCACTTTGTGCAAGGTATGTTAAACCAAGGGGCCTGTGGATTATGAAGAATATGCTTACTCCTTGTGAAAAATATGAAATATTTACAGATGCCCTTAAGTGTTGGCTGCACTTAACATAGTTTGCTGTAAAGGATATACTCTGTTTCCACACCCTGAAACAGACATAAGGCTGGTGCTTTTGTTGAGAGGAGCATTTTCTCCTGTTTAGTTGTTGGGCTGTATGTTTTTTTCTCGAATTACACCCATAACAGGATGACAGATTCCATTTCAACACGGAAGCTGATATCTGTGCAGCCTCTTCATCAAGGCTTCAGTTGGTCATGGTCATGTAAGCCTACATGTTATGGCGCTACATAAAACTACATCAGTTGTACAACTTCTGGCGGGCTTATCCCTAATCCTGTCGTATTGCTGTAGTGCCTTCTTCAGTGTTGACAGCAGACAAGTGTTTGAAGCATGTGGTGCCTTAACCCCACAACTATTTCCCCACAAGCACTAGACTGAAGACACCCCTTGCGTGTGCTGGTGAGAGATGCCTGAGATGGAGAGGCATCAGTGATGTAATGACATGCAGCACTGTCAAGACAGGGGCAGGAAGGAAGCAATTTGACAACTTAGATACTTATGCCACTTTTACCTGGATAATCTCTATTATTTTGTTAATGACTCTATTATGTTGTTAATGACTGCAATCTGATTATGACATGGCATATGTCAGGCTCATCACTAGGTTCAATCAGTCAAGACTGTGATCATTGCATGTGTGAATCCCTGAGGACATTTGGGTTAACAGTTGCCCATGCTCTCTAAATCTCTCCATCTTTGAGGCCTTCCAGCCTGCATCGTGCCGTAACTCCAACATCTTTTTTCAAGCTCTGTCTGAGTATGGGGTTACGATAGAGAGGGGCCATATAGGGACCCATTATAAGTCACCCCATGGAGCCTTCATAGTGACAATACTGAACTGATTACACATGGCAAGGATTGATATCTACTCACACTCCTCCATAAACAACTCAATTTACCCTTTTAATCTGGGACCCTTGGGTAAAATACAACATTTGGAAACTCAAGGAAGGCAATTAGATTGTTAATTTCTTCTGATAACTGGTTTGTCTTCATTTGTCGAGAAATGTTTTTGGGTAGGGGCTGCTGACTGAACGTCTGGGACATCAGAACATACATTTTTTCCATTACAGCATTTTTGGTTAAGCTTTCTTTTCAACGGTACGTAATAAACCAATTATAAGGCTTACAGAAAGATTACACACCATTTAGGGTTAAGGGTTAGGGTTAGGTTAGGTCATTTATGTTAGGCTAGGTAAGGGTTAGTGTTAAATGACACTCACTTTAAATTATGGACTGAAAAAATACTTTACTTATGATTAGTAAATGCCGCTCTTAGCCTATGCCGCTCTGTCATTGCTCATCCATATATTCTTATTCCATTCCTTTACTTAGATTTATGTGAATTAGGTATCTGTTGTGGAATTGCTAGATATTACTTGTTAGATATTGCTGCACTGTCGGAACTAGAAGCACAAGCATTTTGCTACATCTGCTAACCATGTGTATGTGACCAATACAATTTAATTTGATTTGAATTGAATTAAATGTTTTATAAATGTGGGAGTAATTAATGATTAATACATTGTTTACTATGGACCATTAAAATAAAGTGTTAGTAAAGTGTTAGTAAATGTTTTTCTTCCTTCGATGAATTTGTAACAGAAATTCAGACATGTTAGTTTCCTGAAACTTCACATTAGAAGAGGGAGTAATAGCTACCATGTTTGACCGTTTGATAGAAATGTCATCTGTTTAGAAACCTTTTTTTGTTGGTCTTTGGAGAGATTTAGCTCCTGACATAGCAATATACATGGAAAGATATCTACAACCAGGATTAACGTTTAACATGTTAGCCTGTCAAGTTGCAATGTGTACAGTATCAAATATTTAAGGGAGTCAATAGCTGGTTGGTGGCACGACCCCACTTGCAATTATTGTCAGTTCCACTCTGTGTGGATCACACTCGCACAGAATCAGTTCCACTCTGTGTTGGCGTCTGGACTGTGTCCACAAATGGAGATGGAGAGGCCTGCAAAATGTTTTCATAGATTGGTACATTAGTAGTTCAATGTTTAGGAAATGTTCAACAAACTGTTACAGACCACAACCAAAAGGGAGGAGGATGGGGTTCATGTACCATAGCTTACTTAAGCAATAAGGCCTGAGGGGGTGTGGTATATGGCCAATATACCACGGCTAAGGGTTGTTCTTTAGCACGACGCAACACGGAGTGCCTGGACACAGCCCTTAGCCGTGGTACATTGGCCATATATCACAGTCCCCTGAGGTGCCAACGTAATTAGAGCAGAGGAAATAAGTGTTTTGTCATACCCATGGTATACCACGGCTGTCAGCCAATCAGCATTCAGGGCTCGAACCACCAAGTTTATAATATCTGTTGACCGTTTCAACCTGCTTCTGCCATTTGTGATTTTTGCAGTGGAAATGTGAGGTGTATTTGTTTGTTGTGGGTACAGCTTTCATTTCTGTAATATTTTACTAGTACAATTAATAACATTGAAATGAGAAATAGATTCATAATATCACTAAATGCAAGCTTGTTTCATTTATACAAATGCATCTCAGCAGCAATTTGTAGAAAACAATCCGTTTAAATTGGTCGTGTCGAAGTAAACAGTTTGTTTAGATTTCACCTCTAAAAACCTGATAATGATTACAAATGATTAATGCTAGTAATTTGCCTGTGGCATGAACAAACTGCCTCACTGTGTGACAAAAAATAGCTCTAAATTGTACATTTCCAACAAGTGGAATAGTCGGCGGGCCAAGTGCTCAAAGCAATTAACAGATCCTGCAGACATGGCTTTTTGAGCTGATAAAAATGTTACATTCCGAAATCTCTCAGGGAAGCTATAGCCGGCTATATTCTATAGAAATCCATTAACCATACAGAGACACGTTTTGAAGAAGCTCTTAAGGACTTCAGAGTGGATCAAGGGCAGCTTTCTATGCAGACACATGGTATGTAGTGATGCGTTTTTTTAAATTACTGACATGCTCTTTCTGTCTTGGGCCGACTGTATTTGAAACTGATAGATTTCTGTTTAGCAGATCCATGGTGTGGTTGGGGGAAGCCAAAAGAGTAGAAAAACTTCTGTGTCTGAGACAATCACAGTTGTTTGAGGATCTTTGGGGGATTTCACCTGAATGCATACAGGCTAATGTGGATCATCTGGTGGAGGTTTTATGACACAACAAATGCAGTAAGTTGACAGGTTTAAATAACCAAGAATTTCGCTGGACAGGAAGATACAGTTAGATGTCTACCTCTGAATATTTCTCCCCAAAGTTGTTATGTTATGACAAGATACAGAAAATTGTATTCATGTTTTAACAGGGTTTTCGCTGCTCTTAACCAAATATATGAGTTAGGTTAGAGAAAAAATATAATCCTTTTGTATGTTAATATGAGCAAACATTTATGAAATGTAAAGATGGAGAAATAAGCTTGGGACTTTCATTAGTTCAATGTCAAGAAAGTTACGCATAAGCACTGAGCTACACCTTAGCCATTTTGGAGACTACATTTTGTTTTATTTAATGCGAGCAAGAGCTTGTCTTGACTAATGTTGTGTCATGACGTTGGCCTGGGGGGAAGGTTTATGACAGTCATAAATACCCTTTCCCCCTTTTTCCTCTCTCTACCCTACTGATGTTACATTTGGAAACCCCTTGGTTAACATAGAGATTCTGGGAACATCAGAAGGTGGGGGGAAAGGAACTATATTATGGTAATCCGACCAACTGAACATATGCGGTGGTACTTAATGAATATGATGTCAGTTCGATTGCCATCTGAGACATTCTCATCAATGATAAGATGACATAAACTCTACAGTGGAAAGTCTACACATCAGAGTTATTGGATTCACATGGAATTGTTGTTCAATTTAAATGTTTGAATATGAAATTATTCGTGATGGGATGATATGTGATTTTAGCTTCTAAAATGTGAGATTTGCGTTTTCATAAGATAGGGAGGGCTCTGCTCAATCAGTGGCCCGCCTCTGTGAAGGGACATGGACTATAAAACGTTTTAAACACGCCCTCCTGTCCCTTCCTATATAAGCCCTTGACGACAATATAACCTCCTGTTCCGAGGACGTGAGGACGATGGTCCGATGTCAGAATGGTTCAGATAATAACTACAGAACGAAGCCAACATCAGCGTGAGCTTTGGTTGCGAATGGTATGAACTTTGAACTCTTATTCACTACAGAAGTGATACCTCCTAGCCGAAGAGTTAGCAACAGCCACTGCAAACGAGGGTTAGGAAGGAACAGACAGAGTATCCCGTCTACCACACAACGATGTTACTACAACGTATTCAATCTACCAGCAGAGATGTTCTTCAAAGGACAAAGGACTCGGTTGGGCAACACGGCCTTCCATCCACCACCAACCTACCGAAGCGCAGCTCAGAGTAAATATTTATTTTCCTTTTCCAAATGGGCGGTAATTTAGAATGCATAAGATACTGTATTTACGATAGCACAGCTTCGCCCTCTGTTCCTTAGTCTTCCCGCTCTTTCACTGAAACCCAGCCCCTTTTCTTTTGTGTAACAAGCTGTCATATCTGTTCCGCCCGCTAGGGACGTTTTCCTTTATGACGTAATTTGTAATCAAGTTATGATTTAATTATGTGTATGTGTAATTCTGTGTGATTAGTTAGGTATTTAGTAAATAAATAATTAAACCCAATTTTGTATTGTTGATTCAACTTGTTAGCCTGGGTTCGTGCAGATAACTAAGAATTTACAACTTTCAGAAGAGACTGAATTAAGATGACGATTAATATTGACTGCTATTGATGTAAAATATTACTAGGTCTTTAAGAGTTTATTCGGAAGATAACAGCTCTATAAATATTTGTTTGTGGTGCCCGACTCTCTAGTTAATTACATTTACATGATTAGCTCAATCAGGTAAGATTAATTACGGAGAACTTATTTTATAGAATAGCATGTCATATCACTTAATCCGGCATAGCCAAAGACACGACAGTTGTCTATGACAACCTTATACGGTTCTCTTGCCCACTTACTGATGGTGTTGGGAAGCTACTCTGAAAAATATAGTTTACCAAGCTACCAATTACTTCACACTGGAAGAATTTAAGATACACTGAAGCTACCGTTAAGAAACATATTTTGTAACACTTTGTAATAAATTATCATATCTAAATCTGAAATGTCATAGACTAGAAATTTCAAAAACAGATCACTTTGGGGTCAGATGTTTCAATTGAGAATTATGCAGTTCTGATGCTGAAAAATAAAGAAAATTCTTACCTACTTTACCCACATTTTAGTTCCAGTAGTTAGCCACACCGCTACATGGTAAAAAAAAGTAATTCACTACTGGAAACACTACCAAGATTTTCATTTAAACTACCACCAAGCTATTGAAAATGTAATTACATTACTAGTTGAACTAAATTAAGTTATCTACTCCCCAACACTACTAACTGGCAAGCTACAGTTGAAATTTAATTATGTAGACTGCTGTTTAATATTATGTATTTATTGTTAGCCCTCTAATTGGAATGCCTATACATCTGTATGCCTACACAACGTTTAAAAACACTGTTGAATATCCATGCCAAAACAAACAATATTTCCTGTTTTCTATTGAATAAGGTTAACCTTGGTCAGATTATATGGTATTATCAGGAACACTGATATGCACATCTGGAAATCCAAAGGCAAACCCTAGGCATGTGCAGATGACAGTGGGCTATTTACTCAGTATTTACATAAAGATACAGATTAACATACAATGGAAACAGAGAATTGAGCTCTTTGTTTGTCATATTGTTCCCTCTGCACAAGGCGAAACCCAGATGCACATCAGGAGGCAGATGGTTGGAGTCTTACAATGTTTAATAATCCAAAGGGGTAGGTAAGAGAATGGTTGTGGACAGGCAAAAAGGTCAAAACCAGATCAGAGTCCAGAAGGTACAGAGTGGCAGGCAGGCAGAATGGTCAGGCAGGCAGGTACAGAGTCCAGAAACTGGCAAGGGTCAAAACCGGGAGAACTGGAAAAAGGAGAATAGCAAAAGGAGTACAAGAAAAACACGCTGGTTGACTTGACTAAACATACAAGACGAACTGGCACAGAGAGACAGGAAACACAGGGATAAATACACTGGGGAAAATAAGCAGCACCTGGAGGGGGTGGAGACAATCACAGGAACAGGTGAAACAGATCAGGGCGTGACACTCTGAAAACTCTCCATTGTTTATCTTTGCAGCACATATCCATTGTGTGTTGTTGTGGCGTAGTCAAGGTTGATGAGCCGGTTGAGTCGTTCCCAGTCTGAAGGTGAAGTTTTACAAGGACGCTGTTGTAGGAAGTAACTCAGCTCCCTCTCCCAGTGGGGATCACTCTGCCATGTTGCAGATGAGAGGATGATTCATGATTGACTGGCACAGAAGGAAAAGCCATATTAATCAAGTGCCAGGAGAAGCGTGGTGCCATAATGCAAATGGGGTGTTAATTGAGTGTTGGATGGCTTTGAATAATGAGAGAGGCTTTTCAGACATCAATGCACATCACAACAATGGGGACAACAAATGTGTGAACAGTATACTGTACAATGTAGTATAATTCCCATAACACACAACAGCTTTTATATCACATTTGATGAACATGTGCCTCTAGACAGCTGGCTGTGATGGAAATGTGACGGCACTCTGAACTGTCATAGGGAAATCGTGGGGGAAAGTTGTTGGTAGCCTATTTATTTATAAATGGTGTATTTTTTAAAACTTTTTCATTTTGAGGAATTCCAGTAGCACAATTGTTTAAACTGTATTGTTGGTTAGGGGCTCGTAAGTAAGCATTTCACTGTATTCGGCGCATGTTGACTAATAAAATTTGACTTGATTCGATTTTCCCTCTATATTCCAGAATCGAGAAGCCTTTTGGAATGTCGTGTTTCAATCTGCCATCTGAGTTCAGGGCTGTTTAAACCACTTCAGCTTCTGCTCTAAAATCCATAGGCTTAAAGTGCAATTCCACCACTTTTCAACCTCATTGTCATTATATCCAGCACAATGTCAGTGTGTACATGTGAAAACTGCACATTTCTACACTTTAAAAAAAATGAAGCTAAAGTTCTACTCGATGGCATAATCAGAAACTCGTTTGGAAATCATTTACTTAAAAAAAAACTTTTAATCCTACCCTGTGATATCACAAATCACGTTTTCAGTCACAGTTTTTAAACGAGTAAAGTTATACCGTATTAAAAACATCACGACTGCTGTGATGGAAAAAGGTCGGGACAATTTTATAAATGCTGACCAATAATATGTTCTTTCGACATGGTGGGATCTTTTTGTGTCAGTAAAATGTATTATGCGAGAAATGTTGGCGGAAATGCCTAAATGCATAAATATTGATATAATAACCATAATGCCAAAGTAAACATGATATGGTGTGTGGTCCTCCCACTATGACTCGGGAAACTATGCAGATGAAATAAGCTATGAGGAACTTCACAGGTTGGTGAAAGTGCACGGTGATCTTGAAGCTCCTTTCCAATAGATATCGAGGGTCTTAATCTAGCAACATAATGATCGATGCTTGACTACCATTTCACAATAAAAATATTCTTGCTCTTATCCATAATAATCTCATAATGTAGACTAGCCTACCTGCACTGTATCTGAGAGCTGTTGGCTAGAGAAGCATATGCCAAGACCAGAGTAGGAACATTTTCTATTTAACACAACTGTTTTTATGAAAATGTGATGGAAACACATTGAACTTTAGATTTTTATTTACATTTTTATTTGGTTCATGAAAACTTAAGCAAACAAGTACATTTTGTGTGCACTACGTCATCACACATTGACTTTTATACTGATTTACTATCCGCAACAAGTCCGTTTGGTGGAAAATACATTTATTTCTTTATGCACATTTTAGAATATTTGTATGAAAATCTGTCACTAATTGGATGGAAACCTACCTAGCTATTCAGAAGCACGTTTTAGGACCTTATCTTTTTAACCACAGATCATGGAAATGCTCTGTTTTCACACGTTGGCACTGGTTTGGTGCTGGAAATAATAAATATGAGGTTGAAAGTGGCGGAATTGCCCTTTAAAGCACAGCAGATGCCAAGATATGTCAAGGAACATCTGGCATATACTTATCCATGTCCCTCATAGGAGACTCATTGAGTTATTAAGTTTGTACCATTAGAAAATGGACCAAAAAACATCAAGCACAGTAATGCTAGCCCCGAGTTTGTCTTAATTATACACCATCATCTTGCTAAATGAGCTTTGCTTTTGCATCCTGAGGGGAAACAGATCGACAAACAAAACATCTACCTTACTTCTGGCAGTCAAACACATTAATCAGAGATTCCTCTGGCTTAAGAAGGGCCTGATCAGGAAAGACAGCCTTAAGGGGCAAGATATGCATGCCATCCAACCCTAAATTCAAGTTTCAAGTTTCATGTTTTAAAATTACATGCACAAGTAGAGTGAAATGCCATTTTTTTGCAAGCTCTAAACCCAACAATGCAGTGATCAATATCAATGAGATACTAAAAAATAATGTACGGTCAAACAAGAAATGTGAAATAAGAATAACACGAGAAAGTAAGAAGCTATATACAGGGTCAGTTCCAATACCATATTTACAATATGCAAGGATACTAGAGTTATAGAGCTAGATATGTATAGGGGTAAGGTGACTACTGTATACATCAGGATGTATTATAAACAGAGTAGAAGCAGCATAAATTAAGATTGTATCTGAGTGTGTGTGTGTGTGTGTGTGTGTGTGTGTGTGTGTGTGTGTGTGTGTGTGTGTGTGTGTGTGTGTGTGTGTGTGTGTGTGTGTGTGTGCGTGCGTGCGTGTGTGTGTGTGTGTGTGCAGTGTCAATATAAATGTGTGTGCATGTTATTTGTGTGTTGAAGTGTCAGTGTGCATCCTCTGAGTGTGCCTAGAGAGTGCAAAAATGTAAAATAAATACAAGGGTCAACTCAGATAGTTAGAATATTCATAGCACACAATGACTACATCCAACTTGTGACTTTACAAATTGGTTGGATGCATTTGCTGTTTGTTTTGGTTGTGTTTCAGATGATTTTTATGCCCAAAAATAAATGAATAGTAAATAATGTATTGATTCATTTTGGTGTCACTTTTATTGTAAATAAGAATAGAATATGTTTCTAAACACTTCAACATTAATGTGGATGTTCCCATGATTATGGATTATCCTGAAAGAATTGTGAATAATGATGAGTGAGAAAGTTAGAGATGCACAAATATCACCCCCTCCCAAAAATGCTAACCTCCCCTGTTATTTTAATGGTGAGAGGTTAGCGTGTATGATACTGTATTTTTGCGTCTATAAGTTTCTCACTCATCATTATTCACGGTTCATTCAGGATTATCCCTAATCACAAACTAGATGTAGTCATTGTGTGCTATACATATGGGACCAAATACTTTTTACTGCTTTAATACACATATACGCTGAGTATACAAACTATTAGGAACACCATTTCCATGACATAGACTGACCAGGTGAATCCAGGTGAAAGCTATGATCCCTTATTGATGTCACTTGTTAAATCCAATTCAATCAGTGTAGATCTTTGGGATGAGATAGGTTAATCCTTAATCAGTGTAGATCGAGGAGATGAGATATTTTAAAGTCTTGAGACAATTGAGACCTGTGCCATTCAGAGAGTGAATGGGCAAGACAAAATATTTATATGCCTTTAAACGGGGTGTGTCAAAAACCACAACGCTGCTGGGTTTTTTACACTCAACAGTTTCCCGCATGCATCAAGAATGATTCACCACCCAAATTACATCCATCCAACTTGACACAACTGTGGGAAGCATTGGAGTCAACATAGGCCAACATCCCTGTGGAATGCTTTCGACACCTTGTAAAGTATATGCCCCAACAAATTGATAATGTTCCGAGGTCAAAAGGGGGTGCAACTCAATATAAGAAAAGTGTTCCTAATGTGTTGTACACTCTGTGTAAATTAATTTGTCCCGAATACTTTTGGTACCCTAAAATGGGCGAACTATGTACAAAAAGTGCTGTGATCTCTAAACGGTTCACCCGATATGGATGAAAATATCATCAATTTAAGATGACAGTGTGCACTTTAACCCCCATAGTCATTGTATCATTTCAAATCCAAAGTGCTGGAGTACAGAGACAAAACAACAGCAAAACTGTCACAGTCCCAATACTTTTGGAGTTCACTGTAGAGGTCCCAGATGACAAGGAGCTTGGCCTCAGTGATGTACTGGGTTGTCCATATCACCCTCTGTAGCGCTATGCGATCGAGGGAGGTGCTGTTGACATACCAAGCAGTGATGCAGACAGTCAAGATGCTCTCAATGGTGCAGCTGTAGAACTTTAAGAATTTGAGAGCCCATGCCAAACTTTTGCGCTGTTGTGCCTTCTTCATGTCTGTGAACATGTGTGTGTACCAATTTAAGTCCAGTTCAGAGGGAGGTGTTCAGTCCTTGGGTCCTAAGCTTTGTGACAAGCTTAAAGGGTACAATGGTGTTGAAGGCTGAACTGTAGTCAATGAACAGCATTCTCACATAGATATTCCTCTTTTCATGGTGGGCGAGGGAATTGTGGAGTGCAATTGAGATTGCGTCGTCTATGGATCTGTTGGGGCAGTATGCAAATTGGAGTGGTGTCTGGGATGATGGAGTTGATTTGTGCACTTCATGATTACAGATGTGAGTGCTACAGGGTGGTAGTCATTGTGGCATGACGCCTTAGAGTTCTTGTGAACAGGAATGATGGTACATTAGTAATCTTAAAATATGAGGAGCTTACAGACTGCGACAGCGAGACGTTGAAAATTACCGTGAATATCCCTGCCAGCTGATCTGCACATGCTCTGTGAAAGCGCCCTGGAATACCGTACGACCCCACGGTCTTCAGATTGTTGACCTGATTAAAGACCTTACTCACGTTGGTCTCTGAGTGTGAGATCACCCAGTCTTCTGGTTCGGTGTGGCCCAAACACATGGTATGGTTTTGTTATTGTCGAAGCGTGCATAAAATGCATTGAGTTTGTCTGGTTGAGAGGCATTGTTGGGCAGTTCACAGCTGGGTCTTCCTTTGTAGTCCGCAATGGCCTGTAGCCCCTGCCACATGCGACGGGCGTCGGAGCCTGTGTAATACAGTATGATTCCACTTATTCCTATATTGTCCTTTTGCTCATTTGATGACTCTGCGGAAGTCGTAGCAGGACTTCTTGTACTTGTTCCTGTCCACAGCCGAAGCCTCAGGGTTGTCTGTGATAGCCCTGTGTGTGGTAGCACTGTCCTTTAGTTTAGCAACAACCTCTGTGTTAATCAAGGGGATTTGATTGGGGAAGAAGCGAACCGTTACTGTTGGGACAACATTGCTGATGCATTTCCTTATGAAGCTGGTGATGGAAGTGGTTAGCTCGTCGATGTAATCGCCGGAGTCTCGAACATATTCCAATCAGTGCAAGCAAAGCAGTCTTGTAGCATAATCTCGGATTAGGGCTGTGGCGGTCACAAAATTTTAGCAGCCGGAGATTGTCAAGCAAATAACTGTCGGTCTTACGGTAATTGACTGTTAATTAACATAAACACATTTAGGTTCTCCTGGCTTCCATACAGTACATAGCCTAAAAAACATTTTAAAAAGTCTAATAAAGTCATGTAATATAGCCTACACCTTCACAATAAATCCATTATGTGTTGTTTTCCTTATCTTAGGTCCTGATGTGGCTATGCCAAATGGCTGTGATTTTGAATACATTGTAAGGCTACATGATAGTACTCTAATGATAATTTTTTTTTAAGTTGCTTGAAAGGCAGGTTGTACACACTCCTTTCACAATTTGACAACCACTTGATAATGCCTCGAATTTAACAGCGGCATCCCCTTTGTGGCTGTAATGCAAAAAACATCCATGCTTTTTGAGGTCCCAAGTGCTGTGCAATCCGAAGCTTCTCTCACTCACATGGCTCTCCGTCATGTGATTGGGTCTTTCTCACAAGCTACAAGTGAAGACAGACACATCGGGGACACAACTGTGCACGTTCTTATCCAATTCCGAGGTGCATATTGAAGATATTAGAAGAACTGCCCACATTTACTTTTCGTCAACCAACAAGATAAGTAGGCCTAACGAACAACAAAAGCACTAGCCTACATCAATCTACTATCCCCCACTATCTATTCTGTGCGAGAAATAAATATTCCTAACATAGTCTGGGACAATTGTGGGACGCGATAGATACCAAATTAATATCAACATTTTAAGCTAAACGTTCTGACGTGTTGCGTCAGCCACATTGCATAAAAAAATATTTTTGATGCTGGTGGTTATGTTAATTTGCGATAGATACCAAATTAATATAACCACTAGATTCAAAAAAATAAATGTGTGCAATGTGGCTGATGGAACACATCAGAACGTTTAGCTTAAAATGTTGATAAACTATTAGTCTTTTTCTTCGTATTATAAGCGCAGCAATGCACACATGGTAGTAGGCTATAAGTGCAAATGTCCCATTAGCGGAAAACACCATTATCAAATGCAACCGCAAATGCAATTATACATGTAATGCTTTTATTATAAAAGTGCATTTTTATGGTGAAAATTATCTTCCCCAAACTTGAAACTCACGCGTTGCTTAAATATGCCAGTTAGGCTATACACCCCTTGTAAAACGGATTAATGTGTTTCATTTTAAGAAGTTATTATGGCCACTTTAGTTCTGATACAAACCTTATTAAAACCTTGTAGGCCTATGGACTAGGCTAGATGAGGTGTGTGACTATGATTTGAAAAAGTCAGCAACAAAAAAAGACATTGTGTCGTATGCTGGGCATCAATCACAAGTGAACTATATATAATTCACAAGATAGGATAATATTGTCACCCATCAGAATATTCTTGATATAATCTTGTCTTTACATATACTAAATAATATATGTGTGACATTTGTTATGATTTAGAATCAATATCATGCACCTGTATCAGAACAGGGGCAGAGGGAAAAAATATATGTCATCTATACACTTAAATAGCGAATGGAGGACACTTTTCCCCATGGTTTATTTTCTTGCCAGCCATGTAGGCTATATTCCTGTTGTAAATATAAGCAATGTGCTTAATATTAGGAAAGTTGAGAAATAAATATAGTAGGCCTAGTCTATAGAAATCTGATGGGATCCTTGTCTTTTGATTAGCGTCCATCACTCTGTTTTCTCCCACAATTGCATAGCCTATAGAAATGTTGCACAACATGAGCTCATGGGCTCTCATGAAGTGTTTGATTCGATTTTTGAATTTGCATTGATGTCCGAGTGATTAGAGGGACAATAGAGTGTTGAGTACCAGGCAGTTACCAAGTTTGGTAGGCTACTAATGACCAGCAGCAGCATCAGAGCTTGGAGAAGCCTCATTACCGTGACTAAACGGTAATGTGGAATTTGACTGCCTTCATGACTCGTGACCGCCGGTGTAGGGAAATATGGTCACCGCAACAGAATTATCTCTGATTCTGATGACCGTTTCTCAAAGGAGTGAGTTACAGGTACTTCCTGTTTCAGCTTCTGCTTGTAAACAAAAAACAAAGGACAGAGTCATGATCTGATTTTCCAAATGGCGGATGAGGGAAGGCCTTGTATGCTTGCTTGTGGGTAGAGTAACAGTGGTCTAGGATTTTATCGCCCCTAGTGGCGAAGGAGACGTGTTGACGGAAGTTGGGCATTACGTGTCTTAATGACTCAGAATTCAAATCGCCAGCGACAAGGAAGCAGCCTCCGAATGTAAGTTTTCCAGTTTTTTTTTAGCCTCGTACAGTTCATTAAGTGTCAGCTTGTTATATTTCTTGTCCTGAGGTGGGCCGTACACTATAGTCATTATAACAGCTGAAAACTCCCTCAGGAGGTAGAAGGGTCAATACTTGACCATCACGTATTCCAAGACGGGTGAACAATGGGTCAAGACTACCATTACGCTTGAGTCAGAACACCATTTGTATTGTTCATGAAGAAGCACACCCCTCCCTCTCTCGATTTCTCTGACTACTGTCCTGTCTGCTCAGTGAATTGAGAATTCATCGAGTTGGATAGCCATGGGGGGTATCTTGTCCACAAGCAATGTTTCAGAAAAGCTGAGAATATTGCAGTTACGAGAGTCCCGTTGGTAGAACATCCGAGAATCGGAGGTCATCAATCTTTTCATCAAGTGACTGGCCAATAAAATGGAGGGAAAAGGTATCCGGTTTTCCCTTCACGTTAATCTCGACAGGATTCCCCTTCTCTTGCCTCTGTAACTCCAACGTTTCCTCTTGGGTACCTCGACAATTGGGTCGGAATTACAGAAAGAGCTCAGAGCAGTTGAGTCGAAGTCGAAGTTGAAGCTGGAATTTGGATGAGTGGTATTCAGTAATGGGTTTTATTGGATTGAATTTAGAGAAGGAACTGCTGATCTGATGTTCAAAGGTTAATGTCGTTTATAAGAATAATAGCGGATACATTTAGGGAAAATCTAGTAAAAATAAACTAAAAAATATTCACAAAATAGCCAAGTTGGGTTAACGCTTGCAAAATGGCAGCTATCCAGTACAACACAATCTTAACCTGAGGTAGTTCCATATGGGAGGCAGGATATTTAGGGACTTAACTCAGGAACACATCCTTAATTCACTGTTAAATATACAATATACATATGATTGTACATATGTTCATATGTATATACTCAAATATGAATATATTATATCATTAGGTATACAATATATACTTAAATATGAATTTATCATCTCATTAGGTATACAAGTTTATACTTTAATATTAATATATTAACTCATAAGGTCTACGTCATGCCAGTCTTACACTGATGTTTGGATTAGCTCTTTGTTTACACAGAGAGCATACATTTAACAATGTGGCAAACAACAGAATATATCAGACTAGCAAGTGAATCTCTCAAAATTAAAATGCAATATACTGTGCACTAGTGAAATACTATCATGTGTACACAATTGACACATTGGTTATATCAAAAATCATTCTAATCTCGGTTGTCATTTCAAAGACATGCCCTCAACTAGATCAGAATTGATTAAAATACCTTTGGGTAGACAGACATGGCATATAACACATCATTGGGTTTTTAGCTGAAAAGAGGTGCTCTATTAAGATTTAGCCCATATTCTTGGCACGTTTAAATTAGCATATTAATGGATTGGTGGTCTTCAAACAGTTATTCTACTAATTAATCCACATTTATGCAGATTGTTTGATTCTCTTTACCGGCAATATACTGAACAGAAGGTTTAACAATAGCAATGCTTTTATGGACATAGTGTAAGACTCAGGAACAGGTGGTCTGTGTAATTTACTATCAATACACTTTACATGCGTATACTGTGTTACTTGTTATGTATCCTGTTGATTAAAACTTCTTTGGGATCGGTGTCCCTTCCACGAGACATTTGAGCTTACGTAGGCTAATGCGATTTGCATGAGGTTGTAAGTATCAAGAACATTTCCCAGGACATAGACATATCTGATATTGGCAGAAAGCTTAAATTATTGTTACTCTAACTGTACTGTCCAATTTACAGTAGCTATTACAGTGAAACAATACAATGCTATTGTTTGAGGAGAGTGCACAGTTTTGAACATGAAAAGTTATTAACAAACAAATTAGGCCCATTTGGGCAGTCTTGATACCACATTTTGAACAGAAATACAATGGTTCATTGGATCAGTATAAAACTTTGCACATACACTGCTGTCATCTAGTGGCCAAAATCTGAATTGCAGATGGGCTGGAATAATACATTATGGCCTTTCTCTTGCATTTCAAAGATTTTTTTTACAAAAGAGCAGTTGTTTTTTCTTTGTATTATCTTTTTTCAGATCTATTGTGTTATATTCTCCTACATTCCTTTCACATTTCCACAAACCTCAAAGTGTTTCCTTTCAAATGGTACCAAGAGTATGCATAAACTTGCTTCAGGGCCTGAGTTACAGGCAATTAGATTTGGGTATGTCTGAACGATGTCTTTTGACTTTTTCCACATATTGTTGTGTTACAGCCTGAATTCAACATGGATTTAATATGTTTTTTCTTACCTACCAACACAAAATACCCCATAATGGCAAAGAAAAAACATGTTTAATGAAATGTTTGCTAATGCATTGTGAATGAAATACAGAAATGCAGTATCTCATTTACATAAGTATTCACACCCTGAGTCAATACTTTGTGGAAGAACCTTTTGCAACGATTACAGCTGTGAGTCTTTCTTGGTTGGTCTCTAAGAGCTTTCCACACCTGGATAGCGCAACATTTATCCATTATTATTTTCAAAATTCTTCAAGCTCTGTCAAATTGAACATTCACTCTCTTCTTGGTAAGCAAATCCAGAGTAGATTTGTTCTTGTGTTTTATGTTTTTGCCCTACTGAAAGGTGAATTTATCTCCCAGTGTCTGTTGGAACAAGTCCGAACCAGGTTTTCCTCTAATATTTTGCCTGTGCTTAGCTCTCTTCCATTACTTTTTTATCCTGGAAAAACTCCCCAGTCCTTAATGATTACAAGCATACCCATAACATGATGTAGCCACCACTATGCTTGAAAATATGGAGAGTGGAATTCAGTAATGTGTTGTATTGGATTGAATTTGGATAAGTAACTGCTGATCTGATGTCAAAAAGTTATTGTTGGTTATAAGAATGATAGCGGATACATTTAGGAAAAATAGAGTGAAGATAAACTCCAAAAGAATGGCAAAGTTCGGTCGGTGCTTGCAAAACTTGAGACTATACAGTGCAGCACAAACTTAACCTGAGGTAGTACCATATGGGAGGAGGGATAACAAGGGATTTTACTCAGGAACACATCCTCATCTACTTAGTTAATATATACCAATGTGACTAGCTGTAATGTACATTTTAGAGATGTATATCTGTTAATTCACTGTTACATATACAATATAAATATAATTGTACATATATTCATATATATTTACCATATATACTTACATATTATCTCAATAGGTATACAATATATACTTAAATATGAATATATTGTCTCATTAGGTATACAAGTTTATACTTTAATATTAATATATTACCTCAGTAGGTCTACATAATGCCACTCTTACGTTGATGTTGGCAGAAGCTCTTTGTTTTCACAAAAGCTTATTAAGTTAAGTGTTTGACACAGAAAGCATACATTTACCAATATGACAAACATCAGAGTATATCAGACTAGTATGTGAATCTCTCAAAATCCAAATGCAATATACTGTGTACTACTGAAATACTGTAATGTGTACACTATTGACACATTGACTATGTCGACATTTGTTTTAATCTAGGTAGTCATTTGAAAGACATGCCTCCAACTAGATCAGAATTGATTAAAATACCTTTGGGTAGACAGACATGGCATATAACACATCATTGGGTTTTTCGCTGAAGAGTGGTGCTCTATGAAGATTTAGCCCATATTCTTGGCACGATTAAATTAGCATATTAATGGATTGGTTATTCCACTAATTAATCCACATTTATGTAGATTGTTTAATTCTCTTTACCGACAATATACTTCACAGAAGGTTTAACAATAGCAATGCTTTTATGGGAATGCTATGTATCCTGTTGATTAAGCACAGAAGACAATGATAATAATGATAGTGTTTTGGAGCCAAAACATTTCAAAATCACTCTGAGCAATGTTTTTAGTGAAATAGTGCCTTCAGAAAGTGTTCATACCGCTTGACTTACTCCACATTTTGTTGTGTTACAGCCTGAATTCAAAATTGCTTAAATATGTTTTTTCTTACCTACAGTACCAACACACAATACCCCATAATGACAAAGTGAATACATGTCTTTAGAAATGTTTGCTAATGTATTGAAAATGATTTACAGAAATGCAGTATCTCATTTACATAAGTATCCACACCCTGAGTCAATACTTTGTGGAAGAACCTTTGGCAGCCATTACAGCTGTGAGTCTTTCTGGGTAAGTCTCTAAGAGCTTTCCACACCTGGAGAGTGCAATATTTACCCATTATTCTTTTCAAAATTCTTCCATCTCTGTCAAATTGAACATTCCCTCTCTTCTTGGTAAGCAACTACAGAGTAGATTTGTCCTTGTGTTTTTTGTTTTTGTCTTGCTGAAAGGTGAATTTATCTCCCAGTGTCTGGTGGAAAGTAGACCAAACCAGGTTTCCCTCTAGTATTTTGCCTGTGCATAGCTCCATTCCATTACTTTTTGATCCTGGAAAAACTCCCCAGTCCTTAATGATTACAAGCATACCTGTAACATGATGCAGACACCACTATGCATGAAAATATGGAGAGTGGTATTCAGTAATGGGTTGTATTGGATTTGGCCCAAACATAACACTTTGTATTCAGGACAATTTGTTTTTTAGCTTTTCTCACATTTTTTGCAGTATTACTTCAGTGCCTTGTTGCAAACAGGCTGCAGGTTTTGGAATATTTATATTTTGTACATGCTTCCTTTTTTTCACTCTGACAGTTAGGTTAGTACTGTGGAGTAACTACGATGTTGTTGATTCATTCTAAATATTCTCTTATCACAGCCATTAAACTCTTAACTGTTCTAAAGTCACCATTGGCCTCATGCTGAAATCCCTGAGCGGTTTCCTTCCTCTCCAGCAACTGAGTTAGGGTGGACACCCGTACCTTTGTAGGGACTGGGTGTATTGATCCAGAATACAAATTTTAATTAATAACTTCACCATGCTCAAACGGATATTCAATGTCTGCTTTTTTTCTACCAATAGGTACCTTTCTTTGCGAGGCATTGGAATACCTCACGGGTCTTTGTGGTTGAATCTGTGTTTGAAATGCATTGCTCGACTGAGGGACCTTACAGATAATTGTATATGTGGGGTACAGATATAAAAAAAATCATGTTAAGCACAATTATTGCACACAGAGTGAGTCCATGCAACTTATTATGTGACTTGTTAAACAAATGTTTACTCCTGAACGTACAGTGGGGAGAACAAGTATTTGATACACTGCTGATTTTGCAGGTTTCCCTACTTACAAAGCATGTCGAATTTTTATCATAAGTACACTTCAACTGTGAGAGACGGAATCTAAAACAAAAATCCAGAAAATCCATTGTATGATTTTTAAGTAATTCATTGGCATTTTATTGCATGACATAAGCATTTGATCACCTACCAACCAGTAAGAATTCCGGCTCTCACAGACCAGTTAGTTTTTCTTTAAGAAGCACTCCTGTTCTCCACTCATTACCTGTATTAACTGCACCTGTTTGAACTCGTTACCTGTATAAAAGACACCTGCCCACACACTCAATCAAACAGACTCCAACCTTCCCACAATGGCCAAGACCAGAGAGCTGTGTAAGGACATCAGGGATAAATTGTAGACCTGCACAAGGGTGGGATGGGCTACAGGACAATAGACAAGCAGCTTGGTGAGAAGGCAACAACTGTTGGCGCAATTATTAGAAAATGGAAGAAGTTCAAGATGATGGTCAATCACCCTCGGTCTGGGGCTCAATGCAAGATCTCACCTCGTGGGGCATCAATGATCATGAGGAAGGTGAGGGATCAGCCCAGAACTACACGGCAGGACCTGGTCAATGACCTGAAGAGAGCTGGGACCACAGTCTCAAAGAAAACCATTAGTAGCGCATTATCCTGTCATGGATTAAAATCCTGCAGCGCACGCAAGGTCCCCCTGCTCAAACCAGCGCATGTCCAGGCCCGTCTGAAGTTTGCCAATGACCATCTGGATGATCCAGAGGAGGAATGGGAGAAGGTCATGTGGTCTGATGAGACAAAAATAGAGCTTTTTGGTCTAAACTCCACTCGCTGTGTTTGGAGGAAGAAGAAGGATGAGTACAACCCCAAGAACACCATCCCAACCGTGAAGCATGGAGGTGGAAACATCATTCTTTGGGGATGCTTTTCTACAAAGGGGACAGGATGACTGCACCGTATTGAGGGGAGGATGGATGGGGCCATGTATCGCGAGATCTTGGCCAACAACCTCCTTCCCTCAGTAAGAGCATTGAAGATGGGTCGTGGCTGGGTCTTCCAGCATGACAACGACCCGAAACACACAGCCAGGGCAACTATGTAGTGGCTCCGTAAGAAGCATCTCAAGGTCCTGGAGTGGCCTTGCCAGTCTCCAGACCTGAACCCAATAGAACATCTTTGGAGGGAGCTGAAAGTCCGTATTGCCCAGCGACAGCCGGAGGAGGAGTGGGCCAAAATCTCTGCTGCAGTGTGTGCAAACCTGGTCAAGAACTACAGGAAACGTATGATCTCTGTAATTGCAAACAAAGGTTTTGGTACCAAATATTAAGTTCTGCTTTTCTGATGTATCAAATACTTATGTCATGCAATGAAATGAAAATTAATTTATTAAAAATCATACAATGGATTTTCTGGATTTTTGTTTTCGATTCCGTCTCTCACAGTTGAAGTGTACCTATGATACAAATTACAGACCTCTACATGCTTTGTAAGTAGGAAAACCTGCAAAATCAGCAGTGTATCAAATACTTGTTCTCCCCACTGTATAAAGCCTTGCCATAACAAAATAATTGAATACTTATTTACTCAAGAGATTTTTATTTTTTATTTTAAATAAACTGTCAAAATGTCTAAAAACCTAATTCAACTTTGACATTAATGGGTATTGTGTGTAGGCCAGTGACAAAAATCTCAATTGAATCCATTTTAAATTAAGGCTGTAACACAACAAAATGTGGAAAAAGTAAAGGGTTGTGAATACTTTCTGAAGGCACAGTACATAATATACATAATGCCAACATGGCACACCAATATTGAAACAGACAAACTAACTAAATGTTCTTAGTTAGAAATGGCCATAATGTTAATAACATTTTAAGCAATATGTGCTTGCACTTGCTTTTGAAAGTCGATCAGAAAATTAGGCTGTCACATTTCTCCATGGAATTATAATGACTGATACAATTGAAGATACACACATACAAGATGGGGAGTGAGATATGGGATGCAATGGCAGGATGAGGGAGCACGTTTTAGATTACATTTTGATTTGCCTGAAGTTATCTGAATCGCTGTGTAAACCAACCCGGAGGAAAAAAATTACACTTTGTATTCACTTTGTGGTCAGCCTAACATAATTCATCACTTCCTTGTGAAGTGTATAATTAAAACATGAAACAGAATCAACTTGTATTGATTCTACACTGAGTGTATGAAACATTAGGAACACCTGCTCTTTACATGACATAGACTGACCAGATGAAAGCTATGATCCCTTATTGATGCCAATTGAGACAATTAAGACAGATTGTGTATGTGTGCTATTCAAAGTGCCTTTGAACGGGGTATGGTAGTAGGTTTGAGTGTGTCAAAAACTGCAACCCTGCTGGGTTTTTCATGCTCAACAGTTTCCTGTGTGTATCAAGAATGTTCCACCACCCAAAGAACATCCAGTCAACTTGAAACAACTGTAGGAAGTATTGGAGTCAATATGGCCATCATCCCAGTGGGACACTTTCGACACCATGCCCTGATGAATTGAGGCTGTTCTGAGGACAAAAGGGGGTGCAACTTAATATTAGGACGGTGTTCCTAATGTATTTAACACTCAGTGTACAGTATGGCAGTATGGTAAACAACAGGTAGGTTCGGAGCCTATAATTTTAGAACAGGTGGTAATCTACCCACTTGAATTAATATATTGTCACGATCTGACCTTAGTTCCTTTGTTTTGTCTTTGTTTTAGTATGGTCAGGGCGTGAGTTGGGGTGGGCAGTCTATGTTTGTTTTTCTATGTAGGTTTTTGTGTTCGGCCTAGTATGGTTCTCAATCAGAGGCAGGCGTCGTTAGTTGTCTCTGATTGAGAATGCTCTTTTTCCACCTGGGTTTCGCGGTGTTTATTTTCTGTTCAGTGTTTTTCCAGCACCATTCAGGACTGTTTGTCGTTTAATTTATTGTTTCAGTGTTCAAGTACTTTATAGTCAGCCACCAATTTAATAAATAAATAAAAAATCCTACAATGTGATTTTCTGGATTTTTCTCCTAATTTTTCTGTCATAGTTGAAGTGTACCTATGATGAAAATTACAGGCCTCTCTCATCTTTTTAAGTGGGAGAACTTGCACACTTGTGTGTTGTACACTTCTATACCAAAGGTGCTAGCTAAGAAGAAAATACTGTGGCTATTGGTGATTGAAATCATTGGTAAAGATAAGCAATAATGACTGTATAAAATAAATTATGAAAATACTGAACTCTTTTGTATGGTCAAAATTATTTTATACCAATACAAATGTATTTGATTTTGTTTAACAAGTTAATTTAACAAGTTAACAGGTCAAAATTTTGGACACCCCTAAACAAAGTAGTCCAAAGTTTAATATTTTGTCCCATATTCCTAGCACTCATTGACTACATCAAGCTTGTGAGTCTACAAACTTGTTGGATGCATCTACCCCCTAGACATGCTAAACCATTACCAATAATGGCGGAGGTTGACATGTCTTGGGGTTAAGATCTTTGACCCTCTGTAACATACTCACTCATCATTATCCACAATTCATTCAGGATTTCTGTAGTCATGGTAGCATCCACATTTAATGTAGAAATGTTTAGAAACGGCCTCCCGAGTGGTGCAGTGGTCGCTGTGCCACCAGAGACTCTGGGTTCGAGCCCAGGCTCTGTCGCAGCCGGCCGTGACCGGGAGGTCCATGGGGCGACGCACAATTGGCCTAGCGTCGTCCAGGTTAGGGAGCGTTTGGCCGGTAGGGATATCCTTGTCTCATCGCGCACTAGCGACTCCTGTTACGGGCTGGGCACAGTGGGCTTCCGGGTTGGATGCGCGCTGTGTTAAGAAGCAGTGCGGCTTGGTAGGGTTGTGCTTCGGGGGATGCATGGCTTTCGACCTTTGTCTCTCCCGAGCCTGTACAGGAGTTGTAGCGATGAGACAAGATAGTAACTACTAACAATTGGATACCATGAAATTGGGGAGAAAAAGAGGGGTAAAAAAATATATATATGAAAAAAAAAGGTTTAGAAACATAATATTCTCATGTACAATAAAAGTGTCTCCAAAATGACACACTACATTATTTACTTTCTAGTTGGCACAAAATAATCTAAAACACAACCAAAATGGACTGCAAATGCATCCAACAAATCCCAATAAATTTTCCATGTTTTCCAACGTCATCACATATATTTTTTGTTGTTGTTGAAATGACATGGAAACAACGTTGATTCAACCAGTTTTTGTCAATTCAACTTATCATCTACTGGTCTTGTGAAATAGTTTTGTGAAGAATCAAAATGCACTACATGTACAGTTGAAGTCGGAAGTTAAAACATACACTTAAGTTGGAGTCATTAAAACCTGTTTTTCAACCACACCACAAACGTATATTTAACAAACTATAGTTTTGGCAAGTCGCTTAGGATATCTACTTTGTGCATGACAGAAATCATTTTTCCAACAATTGTTTACACACAGGTTATTTCACTTATAATTCACTGTATCACAATTCCAGTGGGTCAGAAGTTTACATACACTAAGTTGACTGTGCCTTTAAACAGCATGGACAATTCCAGAAAATGTGGTATCATGGCATTAGAAGATTCTGATAGGCTAATTGACATCATTTGAGTCAATTGGAGGTGTACCTGTGGATGTATTTCAAGGCCTACCTTCAAACTCAGTGCCTCTTTGCTTGACATCATGGGAAAATCAAAATAAATCAGCCAAGACCACAGAAAAGAAATGGTAGACCTCCACAAGTCTGGTTCATCCTTGGGTGCAATTTCCAAACGCCTGAAGGTACCTCGTTCATCTGTACAAACAATAGTACGCAAGTATAAACACCATGGGACCATGTAGCCGTCATACCGCTCAGGAAGGAGATGCGTACTGTCTCCTATAGATGAGCATACTATGGTGCAAAAAGTGCAAATCAATCCCAGAAAAACAGCAAAGGACCTTGTGAAGATGCTGGAGGAAACAAGTACAAAAGTAAAACGAGTCCTATATCGACATAACCTGAAATGCCGCTCAGCAAGGAAGAAGCCACTGCTCCAAAACCGTCATAAAAAAGCCAGACTACTGTTTGCAAATGCACATGGGGACAAAGATCGTACTTTTGGGAGAAATGTCCTCTGGTCTGATGAAACAAAAATATATATTTTTGGCCATAATGACCATTCTTATGTTTGGAGGAAAAAGGGGAGGCTTGTAAGCCGAATAACACCATCCCAACTGTGAAGCACGGGGTGGCAACATCATGTTGTGGGGGTGCTTTGCTGCAGGAGGGACTAGTCACAAAATGAGGATGGAAAATTGTGGATATATTGAAGCAACATCTCAAGACATCAGTTAAAGCTTGGTCACAAATGGGTCTTCCAAATGGACAATGACCCCAAGCATACTTCCAAAGTTGTGGCAAAATGACTTAAGGACAACAAAGTCAAGGTATTGGAGTGGCCATCACAAAGCTCTGACCTCAATCCTATAGAAAATATGTGGGCTGATCTGAAAGAGCATGTGCGAGCAAGGAGGTCTACATACCTGACTCAGTTACACCAGCTCTGTCAGGAGGAATGGGCCAATTTTCACCCAACTTATTGTGGGAAGCTTGTGTAAGGCTACCCAAAACGTTTAACGGCAATGCTACCAAATACTAATTGAGTGTATGTAAACTTCTGACCCAATAGGAATGTGATGAAAGAAATAAAAGCTGAAATGAATCATTCTCTCTACTATTATTCTGACATTTCACATTCGTAAAATAAAGTGGTGATCCTAACTGACGTAAGACAGGGATTTTTTACTAGGATTAAATGTCAAGAATTGTGAAATACTGAGTTTAAATGTATTTGGCTACGGCGTATGTAAACTTCCGACTTCAACTGTATCACAAATTTTATGTTTTTAATTTTTAATTTTCTAGTTAGTAAAAATCCTGGGTTATATGGCAGTGTGTGGGTGTCAAGAAAAGCTAGGGATGAAAAAAAAAGCTCTGTATTTTGTACATTTATTTAGTTACCCTTAACATCCATCGCTCTTAGCACAATTTATAATAGCACAATTCCAATAACTTTACCCATCAGCTCATCGAGGTTTGGTAGCCTAGTGGTGAAGAAAATTGATTTTCACAAGATTTTGCAGTAATTACATTCCGTGAAATTAACAAATGGATTCCAGTGTGTTAGAAAGTAACTGCACACGGTTAAACAGCCTCAATCAAGGTCAAGTCCCTAGTGCTGTGAAAAGAAGAGGAGTAATACTGATGTCCCATATGAACGAGTAGAGTATGAAATATTTTACCTCTGGGGGCGGGCAGTTGGTGTATCAGGTTAGCTGACCAGAGGTAATGCCTGCAGCCATGGGTCTAGGCAGTCTCTCAGGGCAGTAGTCAGAGGCCACAGGAGATTGAAGGCTCTGTTTTGAGCCTGCTCCCTGGGTTTAACACAGATCACTGAGTAGGGGCCCCCGGGACTCATAATTGCAAATAGTTAATAAGAAAACAATGCAAATACCCCAGTACTTTCTTGGCTGGAGGGAATATGCTCTGGGGAGAAAGACTTTCCCTCTCATTGAAGCCATGGAAGTTGAAGGCTGACTGCGATACTGCAGTTATTGTTAGAGAATCCTCCATTATAGTGAATAATATACATATATATATTTTAATTGGTCAATCTCTTGCTAATGTGAACTCCGGTCGGCCTTTAAGGCCTTTAACTTGAGTTACTCATTAATAGGGGGCAGCACTGAGCTGGCCTACAATGTCACTTCCTGCAGTAGCTCCGTCTGCACATGTTATCTCCATGAGATGTCATCATAACCGACTTGATTTGGCTTCAATGAGTCTTCACATAGGAATGAATGATGTCGTGATTGATGACTTTGTCCGTTCATATATACAGTTATTGGATATAGTGGATATAGAATCGACTTTCCCTGTCTATTTCCCGAGAGTCTCTAACTTGTGGGCAGAATCCTAACCGGAGCTACTTTATGCATGTGTAATATGGATTTTTGCCAAATGTGAAGTGCATACATGGATCCTACGGTTCTCTGCACAATTTTTTAACAAGGTGCTGCTTCTGACTACAGCCGGGGGGAGGCCTGGAGGAGGCACTAGACTCAGAGTTTTTTTGTGCTTTTGAACACCTGTAAGTGACATTTACTGTAATCTAGAGCAAAAAATGCCTTATATGAAAACAAATGAAGTACAACATAGCCAGTCCACAAGGTGGCGCAGCGCCTCTCTTACATTCTTTACGTAGAACCCTGGACTCAAGTAAGGATACAGCCCTCGCACTTTCATTGTTATGGGAAAATGTTATCAGAATCACGATAATACAGTTGAGGGCAGGTTAGATTGTAATACTATGAGATTATAACTATTGACCATGTCATGACAACCTCAAACTGTTTATAGGATTATATATGCGTGTTCAATGGCTGAGAAAGAAAGAAGCCCACTTGTAGTCGTTTTCACATTGTCATGGAAACAGGGGAGCAGACGTCGAGGATGACGAATTTCCCTATCAGTTTAGTAAAATATACATCCAGACAGAGATCTGATTTACTACCACTGACTCCCCCAGACAAAACGCTCTGGTCCTGCATGCTTTCATTAATGCTTTTCCTGTCTCTTCATTGTGTGGTATAATCTTATCTTGATATGATGTTTGAGCACCTTTGTAGATACACAGTTAAATTGAGTACAGGCTTAACCAAATGACAACAGAGATATAATACAATATGGAATTTTATTGAATAGTTTGAGGTAGGTCTCATCTCTGAGTAATGCTCCTCAGAGCCAGATGCTGATGACAGGCTGCCCTATGATGGGCAGCTAACATGATAAACTACCCTATAAATACCTGCTATGCTGATGAGTGGGATAGGAAGCAATGTAAATTATGAGTTTACTAGATGCATGAAAAGTGATGATACATTCAGACCAGCCTTACTAATTGAACTTTCATAAACTACATTTCATTTTTGTCTCGCAGTGACAAGCTCAATGCCCATTTGATGTCCTGTTATTTGCTTGTCCACTGTATTCATGTCATGATTCAATGTACCCTAATTGTTCATTTTGGTAATGGCAATATGATTGTCTGAGCAGTCAATCTCCGTCAGAATACATGGCATTTTTTCAGGACACAACCACAAGAGAGACAGATATCCATGGTATAAAAATGCTGGCGCTTCCAGTTTACTGTCACTGCCAGCCCTAACTATTTCATGAACTGTGTCATTGCCTAACAGTTAGAAGGTGAAAAGGGTGAAGAAGAAAAAATGTATGGAATAATCTGAACCAAATACCATAATCATATTCTCTTTGGATTTGTCCCTTTAAGAATCTTAAAATGTTTGTTTTTATCATGCTGTATAGGATAGGTACTATAACACTGCAAAGCAGTCCCAGCTGCAAGCATATAAGCATGAAACGTCAATTGCAAACTGTTGTTATCACTTCCTGCTTTTTCATTCCCGTATCCTAGATTGGAATCTGCTCTCAGAATTTAACATAGTTGTATGTTCCAACTATATGCTCTTCTCTTCACAAGCTTTACCATGCCATGCATCCCCGAACTCTGACTTGCCACTGCTGTTTGACTGTGGAAAGGTAGGCATCACTGACCTGATTTAAGCTACAGAGAATATGCAGCCCTTCGATAGAAAACCAATTTATTTGTCCTTCTGCTCGACTTGGCCCCTTTGTGAGATGTAGATTGCCTCCAAAAGTGTATTTTTAGGAAGCCCCGTCTGGTGTAACTGTACTGTACATGCGACATTTGCCCCCCCAATGAATAAAATGAGTTTCGGGAAATAAACTTTTGTAGCACTTAACAAGATTAGAAGCTTGTGGCAGAAGTATACTGGCCTACTGCATATGTAAAATGTGTGGCCATTTTTGTTTATATAGCAATTGGGATTTGTAGGATTTGGGGGATTTTAACATTCTATTAGTCTTTATTTGGAATAGATTGTTGATTTCTTAGAGAAAATTATTATTTTTTTGCCTCTATAATCCAGCATTTTTTACTTTTATTGTAAATAAGAATATAATATGTTTCTGAACACTTCTACATTAATGTGGATCCTGCCATGATTATGGATAATCATTAGTGAGTGATAAAGTTGCAAAAATATCATAGCGCCCCAAAATGCTAATCTCCCCTGTTATTGGTAATGGTGAGAGGTAAGCATGTTTTGGGGGTATGATCTTTGTGCCTCTGTAACTTTCTCAATCATCATTATGCACTATTCATTTATTATTATTTACACGACACATTAGCGAGTGGTACTAACCTTCCACAAAGTTGCATTATTTTCCAGAGAACGCATCAATCCCTGAGTATCACATTTTAGGTAGACACAGATGTTGACAGTGTAGAAGTAACAAGAATTTATTACAGCCACAAGGGCAGGCAAATGAAAGGTCAAGGCAGGCAAGGGGTCAATCCTCCAAAAAGGGTGTAAAGGGTCCAGAACGGCAGGCAGTCTCAGGGCCAGGGCAGGCCGAGGTCAAAACCGAGAAGAACTAGAAAACAGGAGCAACAAACAGGCAGGAGCAGGGAAAACTGCTGGTATGTTCTATGAACAAAACAAACTGGCAACAGACAAACAGAGAACACAGGTATAAATATACAGGGCATAATGGGGAAGAAGGGCAACACCTGGAGGGGGGTGGAGACAAGCACAAAGACAGGTGAAACAGATCAGGGTGTGACACTGAGATGATTGTCACTTTCATACCATGGCTATAATTTAACGTATTTGCCCCTAGAAATGTATTTATTTGCCAGTAGAAATGTGACAGCATCCACTGAAGTAGCTATCATGTTTACTAGCTAGCTAGATAACTACAGTAGTTGCCTTAGTAACCAAACAAACAGACTTACTGGCTTAGCCAACCAAACCATTATCCTAGCTTGCTATTATGAAAATGTAATTCAACAATTACAGTAAAGTTTTCAATTCAGCTTTTACTTTCAAAGCATTTAAAAAATAGAATATGTAAGAATGAACTTCATAGCAATTCAATTATACCGTGCAATTATACCGTGTGTGATCGGGAATTATACAACAGGTGGTTCTATCCTGAATGCTGATTGGTTAAAACTGCATTCCAGCTGGTGTCTATTCCACAAGTTACCACCAACTAAATCTATGGCGTTAAAATGTATATTTACTCTGTTCCATCTCACTGTGCAATCCACTGTCTCATCAGCCCAGCCAAGCTATCTATAAAAAGCATCTAGACATTATCTCACGTTACATTATCTAACATTTCGTTTTCAAAAGCAGAGATTTGTATAAACCTTACTGTCTGTCTTTCCGACATTTGCAACATTGTTTCAATAGTCAAATTCGATCTCTAGCTGTCACAAAGTAATGAATGTGTCTGGAGTCAGGATGAGAAGGACAGACAGAGTTTCTCAGTCAGTTAAAATCATGAATCAGTTGGCATAATTTTTATGGATATATACACAGAAATGTCAATTGAAAAAAGGTAAAACGAAACAAAGTGCAGCTAATTTGTGTGATTGTGTTAGCTGTGTTGTTGTCTAGCTCATCTGAACAACAGTGTCCTGACAAGTGAGCTCAGGTGAAATCGCGCATCATAATCTTATTGTTATGGATGTATCCAAATAAATGTCACTAGAAAACAGCTTAAACAAATGTAAATGCAGCTACTTTGCTGTTATTCTGGCTGCACTTTTTGCGACTTGACTGTAAATTAGTAGTAGGTAGCTAGCTATCAAGCAAGGGTTAAAAATGTTACCAGCCAAAATGGCAATGGAACATTCAGAATGAACGACTGGGTCACGTCCATAGATACAGAACAAAAAGACTGAATGACTGGGTTGCGTCTCTGGCAACTGAACCGATAGAATGAACTGCTGGCTTGGGTAGTTGTGTCGGGACTATATCTTGTGAAAGGATGAAATAGTATGAATAAATTCATCAAAATAATTTTTGTTCATGAAAATATGTATTTTTTTTTACCAGGTAAGTTGAATGAGAACAAATTCTCATTTACAGCAACGACCTGGGGAATAGTTACAGGGGAGAGGAGGGGGGATGAATGAACCAATTGTAAACTGGGGATGATTAGGTGAGTGTATGAGGACCAGATTGGGAATTAGGCAGTACACTGGGGTTAACATCCCTACTCTTATGATAAGTGCCATGGGATCTTAATTACAACAGAGAGTTGGGACACCTGTTTAACGTCCCATCCAAAAGACAGCACCCTAAACAGGGCAATGTCCCCAATCAATGCCCTGGGACATTGGGATATATATATATTTTAACCAGAGGAAAGAGGGTGCCTCCTACTGGCCCTTCAACACTAGGACCATCCCTGCTTAGCTTCAGAAGCAAGCCAGCAGGGGGTTGCGGGTTGGTATGCTGCTGTCATATGTTTAGTTGGTCTCGGGCCTAACAACACCCGTGCCAATATATCCTCCAAACACTGGCTTCTCGGGCATTATCACTTACATAAAGTACACTCTAGAATGGCATTCAAGCCAATCAGAAACGAGTATTCAACAATACCATGGTATGATAGGTTAGATTATATGCTGATATTGGTATACATAACACCACTGTAGTGTTGATACAAAGACATCTTCTTCTTTTCACCAGTCATGGCAACAGTAAAATGACTATTTATATCTGTGACTAATATAATATATTGGTATGTCAACAACACTCTAACTCAAATCAAATCAATATCACATTTTATTTGTCACAGGCGTTGTAAAAAACAGGTGTAGACTAACAGTGAAATGCTTACTTAGGGGTCCTTTTCCAACTTTGCAGAGTTAAAGATAAACATAAAAAATATAAATAGTGACAAAAGGAAAAAATACACAGTAAACAAACTAATAACAATGATAAGTAAAAATAACATGGCTGTATACAGGAGCACCAGTACAGAGTCAATGTGCAGGTGTATTAGGTAATTGAGGTAGCTATGTACATATACTGTAGGTTGGGGTAAAGTGACTAGGCAACAGGATAGATAAGACAGTAGCAGCATATATGGTGAGTGTGGAAGTGTGTCTGTTTGCGTGTGTGTGTCGTCATTATGCATGTGTGTGTGGGTGTATGTAGTGTGTGTGTGTATGTGTGTTGGGGTGTCAGTATAAGAATGTGTGAGTGTGTGGGTAGAGTCCAGTGTGTTTGCATAGAGCTAGTGCAAGAGAGTTAGTGAAAAAAATGGGTCAATACAGGTAGTTGGGGTAGCCATTTGATTAACTATATAACAGTCTTGTTTTGCAGTCTTATGGCTTGGGGGTAGAAGCTGTTCAGGG
Organism: Oncorhynchus mykiss; assembly: GCF_013265735.2. Taxonomy (NCBI): domain Eukaryota; kingdom Metazoa; phylum Chordata; class Actinopteri; order Salmoniformes; family Salmonidae; genus Oncorhynchus; species Oncorhynchus mykiss. The sequence goes on from NC_050570.1 coordinate 24,384,427, forward strand.
TCCTGTTCGTTCTAGACTTGGCGTGCTGGTACCATTTGCCGTGCGGTAGCAGAGATAACAGTCTATGGCTCGGGTGGCTGGAGTCGTTAACAATTTTTGGGACCTTCCTCTGACACCGCCTTCCTTTTTGTCCTTCCTGTTAGGCCTTCCTCTGACTCATAGAGGTCTTGTGTGGCAGGGAGCTTGGCCCCAATGATGTACTGGGCCGTACTCACCACCGTTGGTAACACGATGAATCATTACTAACAAGGTGGCGCTTGGATAGCAGTGGTCTTACAGGCTCATGACCAAGTCTGCTATTTTGTGTTTGTTTACACTTTTAAACTTTTTCTGTATACGTTTCCGCCATCATTTCCTATGACCAAAAAACAGCTTTTGGAAATCAGAACTTCAATCACTAACCCCGATTTCTACTTCAACGAGTCAGTAGCTCTGGACGTTCTGCTTCCTCCAGACCAGGCCCTAATCCCCGGGACTCAAAAGAGAAGGTAGGTGAGGCAGGTGAGGCATCCTGACGAGACTATGTCAGCAAGCAATTATACCGCTCAATGGGAAAACAGTAGCCAGTTCCCTTGCTCCCTTTCCAGTAGAAATAGTCCACTCTCCATTTGAACTGTATTAAACTGTATTAAGAGTCTCAATGGTCGGGTCATGACCTGTTTGATCCTCTTGTTCACTGCCAGTAGTGCCCCCTCAGGGTTATACTTTACAGTAGCAGTGTAATAACAATGCCAGGGTTTCAGTCTGAGGCAACAAATAGGATAGGAGAAATAGAGAAACACACACACAAACGCAAACACACACATGCACGCACACACACACACACACACACACACACACACACACACACACACACACACACACACACACACACACACACACACACACACACACACACACACACACACACACACACACACACACACAGTATTGTACAGCTAACCTCGTGGGGACACACAATTCATTCCCATTCAAAACCATATTTTCCCTAATCCCTAAACCTAACCCTAACCCATTGTCACACCCTGATCTGTTTCAACTGTCTTCTTGCTTGTCTCCACCCCCCACCAGGTGTCACCCATCTTCCTCATTATCCCCTGTGTATTTATACCTGTGTTCTCTGTTTGTCTGTTGTCAGTTCGTTTTGTTCATAGAACCTACCAGCGTTTGTTTTTTCTGCTCCTGCCTGTTTGTTGCTCCTGTTTTCTAGTCCTTCCTGGTTTTGACCTCTGCCTGCCCTGGCCCTGAGACTGCCTGCCGTTCTCGACCCGTTACACCCTTTTTGGATGATTGACCCCTGCCTGCCTTGACCTGTTGTTTGCCTGCCCTTGTGGGTGTAATAAACTCTTGTTACTTCTACACTGTCTGCATCTGGGTCTTACCTAAACGTGATACCCGTATTCTTACCCTAACCCTAACCTTAACCCTAGCCTTAACCCAAAAACAAAACCTTAACTCTAACCCTAGCTCCTAACCCTGACCCTTAACATAATTCTAACCCTAACACTAATTCCAACCTTAACCCTAAACCCCCAGGAAATAGCATTTGACCTCGTGGGGACTAACAAAATGTCACCCAGTTGGTCAAATTGTTGTTTGTTTGCTATTCTTGTGGGGAGTTCTGGTCCCCACAAGAATAGTCAAACACGTCCACGCACACACACACACACACACACACACACACACACACACACACACACACACACACACACACACACACACACACACACACTGGCTTTGAGTAATCGGGGTGATGCATTGAGGGAAAAATAGCACTTATCAACATACAATTTAAGTCAACATTCCAGTTGTTTTGATTACGTAATGTGATTAGGCAACATTTATATGCCCATATTAATCCCAATCATTACAGAAGGTCTGTTTCATTGCTATTTTACAGGCTTTTGGTATTTAGAAATTAGGAACAGTCTAACACATTAGGTTGTTTATTCTTCCACCTTTCATTTGCATTGACAAATTACTGTGAATAATCTGTTGGGTGCGGAGCTATGATGGTGAATTCAAAGTGAATACTGTTTAGTGACAGTATTTTGCTATTGTTATAGAACAGGAACAGGAAGTGTAGCTGCTGCTGTCACAACAGCTAATGGGGATCCTAATAAAATACCCCAAACACTCTTGGGATATACAGGTAACTGCTAAATTAAAGGAAGCACCAACATAAAGTGTCTTAACAGGGCGTTAGACCACCACAAGCCGCGAGAATAGATTCAATGCGCCATGGCATAGATTCTACAAGTATCTGGAACTCTATTGGAGGGATGCGACTATATTCTTCCACAAGAAATTCCATGTTTTTGTGTTGTGTTGACGGTAGTGGAAAATACTGTCACATGCGCTGCTCCAGAATCTGCCATAAGTATTCAATTGGGTTGAGAACTTGTGACTGACACGCATGCACACACACACACAAACACATACACACATACACACACACATGCTCCTTTGAGACCCCTCTTTCAAAGTCAGGTTAATTAAGTCAGGAACCACACCTGTGTGGAAGAACCTGCTTCCAATATACAGTGCCTTGCGAAAGTATTCGGCCCCCTTGAACTTTGCGACCTTTTGCCACATTTCAGGCTTCAAACATAAAGATATAAAACTGTATTTTTTTGTGAAGAATCAACAACAAGTGGGATACAATCATGAAGTGGAACGACATTTATTGGATATTTCAAACTTTTTTAACAAATCAAAAACTGAAAAATTGGGCGTGCAAAATTATTCAGCCCCTTTACTTTCAGTGCAGCAAACTCTCTCCAGAAGTTCAATGAGGATCTCTGAATGATCCAATGTTGACCTAAATGACTAATGATGATAAATACAATCCACCTGTGTGTAATCAAGTCTCCGTATAAATGCACCTGCACTGTGATAGTCTCAGAGGTCCGTTAAAAGCGCAGAGAGCATCATGAAGAACAAGGAACACACCAGGCTGGTCCGAGATACTGTTGTGAAGAAGTTTAAAGCCGGATTTGGATACAAAAAGATTTCCCAATCTTTAAACATCCCAAGGAGCACTGTGCAAGAGATAATATTGAAATGGAAGGAGTATCAGACCACCGCAAATCTACCAAGACCTGGCCGTCCCTCTAAACTTTCAGCTCATACAAGGAGAAGACTGATCAGAGATGCAGCCAAGAGGCCCATGATCACTCTGGATGAACTGCAGAGATCTACAGCTGAGGTGGGAGACTCTGTCCATAGGACAACAATCAGTCATATATTACACAATTCTGGCCTTTATGGAAGAGTGGCAAGAAGAAAGCCATTTCTTAAAGATATCCATAAAAAGTGTTGTTTAAAGTTTGCCACAAGCCACCTGGGAGACACACCAAACATTTGGAAGAAGGTGCTCTGGTCAGATGAAACCAAAATTGAACTTTTTGGCAACAATGCAAAACGTTATGTTTGGCGTAAAAGCAACACAGCTGAACACACCATCCCCACTGTCAAACATGGTGGTGGCAGCATCATGGTTTGGGCCTGCTTTTCTTCAGCAGGGACAGGGAAGATGGTTAAAATTGATGGGAAGATGGATGGAGCCAAATACAGGACCATTCTGGAAGAGAACCTGATGGAGTCTGCTAAAGACCTGAGACTGGGATGGAGATTTGTCTTCCAACAAGACAATGATCCAAAACATAAAGCAAAATCTACAATGGAATGGTTCAAAAATAAACATATCCAGGTGTTAGAATGGCCAAGTCAAAGTCCAGACCTGAATCCAATTGAGAATCTGTGGAAAGAACTGAAAACTGCTGTTCACAAATGCTCTCCATCCAACCTCACTGAGCTCGAGCTGTTTTGCAAGGAGGAATGGGAAGAAATGTCAGTCTCTCGATGTGCAAAACTGATAGAGACATACCCCAAGCGACTTACAACTGTAATCGCAGCAAAAGGTGGCGCTACAAAGTATTAACTTAAGGGGGCTGAATAATTTTGCACGCCCAATTTTTCCGTTTTTGATTTGTTAAAAAAGTTTGAAATATCCAATAAATGTTGTTCCACTTCATGATTTGTGTCCCACTTGTTGTTGATTCTTCACAAAAAAATACAGTTTTATATCTTTATGTTTGAAGCCTGAAATGTGGCAAAAGGTCGCAAAGTTCAAGGGGGCCGAATACTTTCGCAAGGCACTGTACTTTCTATCCCTCATTTACTCAATGTTTCCTTTATTTTGGCAGTTACCTGGAGGATATGTAACTGTAGGAAATGTATTGTAGAGTAAAAATGTAGGTAAAAATGTGAACTACCTGTTGGGCATTACCTGCCTTTAAAGCTATACATAGGATTCCAGTTACTGTAAAGAAGGAACACAGTAGCAAAAGGTCAGAGATAGATCTGACAGGTTTTCATAACTCAGTCGTTTGTGACAATGCATTGCATTAAGAGCTGTTGGCTGTAATTACATCATAATTGGATATAAGGAGTGGCTCATTGTTTATCATTCCCTCATTAATTAATGTCTAGACACTAATTACAAAACAACCATGTTGCTACATGAAATGAAACACCACCGTTTGCTCATTTCAAACTTTTCATAATGTGTTAATCAATTAAAATGGATTTACACCGGTTTTAACTATGCTAATGCTTTATTATCACTATCGGTTGAAGCGGAAGTGAACTTTTCTCCAATCATAATTTTTTATCTTTGGTTACAAAGAGGATGATAAATTGCGAGGGGCAGCTAAAATCTATCATACATTGAGAGGTGATTATTTCATTATGAACCTCTAAGTAAAGGCTTGGTCAATGCAGCCACAGCTTCTCTATTTATCTCCACTGTCGCCTTGGATTTTCCGCTATGCAGCGTTGTTGCTGCTTCCCCACCATATCATCTGGCCCCTCAGGGAATTCACTGAAAAATATTGATTCACTTTGTGTCACTATTAATTAAGAGAATAAATAATGGTGCGGTTAGAGAATGTTATTTTCTCTATGTGTATTATTAATGTGACTGCTTCAGTGAGGTGGCAGGAAGTTGATTTGGTGGAAGAATAGGCGAGGCAGACCTTCAGGTTCAGGCAGACCTTCACCCTTTGTGACCCTTCTGCCATAGAGCTTTATAATTAAGGTCCTCAGATTATTTCCATCTCTTCCATAGACATGATTCTGATATTATTTCTTTCTCTCTCTCTGTATAAAGAGGATTTTGACTTTCCACCTCACAATCAGCTGACAAATGCCAACTTCCTGAGTAGTGTTCCTAAAGGAATACAAAGGAGCAGAAAAAAGCTCACCTTACTGCTCTTCCCAATGTTTTCACACTCCGGCTCTAAAATTTGAGAGTGACATTTTCCAGTGAGCTTGCATGGCACTGTAGAGGGGATTATTTGCTGAGAGGGCTCTCTCTTATACCCCTGATCTTACCCCCCCCCCCCCCCCCCCCCCCCCCACGGGAAGCACTTCGTTCCTCCAACAAAACTAATGTCTAGAGAAAATAGATTTTTCTAAATGATCTAGACCTCTTACTCCACGGGGAGCTGTCAACCCTTGCTGCTGACACGGGGGTCTTGAATTATGGCCCGGCAAGCCCAGGGACTCGCACCAAAGATTAAAGACCCCTTTTAAGGGGTAAAATATGGCTACCTTGGGTATCACACAGGCTTTCACGACGCCCTGGAAAGGTGTCAGTGGTAGACCAGGACAGTGAGGAAGAGGAAAGAGACGGCAGGTGCACGTCCCCATAGGATCATCCACTGGTACTTTATGACTTGCTGGCAGCTGATGTAAAGTTGTAAAGCTTATTCAGACAATTATGGATGCTCCTTAAGAGCAAACCAAAGGGAATTCATCCACCAAGTCAGCTGTACTGTAGCAGGGCCATGATCCATTGTTGACTGACTACCCAGCTCACTCTTTGGCAGAAGTGAGCCATCTCAGTGTGGATGCATGAAAATGCCTGCTCCAGATAGCCGTAGGGTTGCAATATGCATTATGTGGAATATGAGGCCAGAGGTAATTGCCCCTGCAGGTAGAGCAGCCTGCCTGGATACCACTGGCCCAATAAACATAATCTGCCATCAGATGCAATTTGAGCCTTTTTTGAAATGTAAATTAAAGACAGTGTGTGAATATCTCTATTATACTCTACGGTGGAATAACCCTTTCTCTTTCACTCTGAATGCAGAGTTTCTCACATATTAGTTGTGTGTGTGTGTGTGTGTGTGTGTGTGTGTGTGTGTGTGTGTGTGTGTGTGTGTGTGTGTGTGTGTGTGTGTGTGTGTGTGTGTATATATGTGTGTGCTTTCATTTCTGAATTGGCCATTGCCTCTTGCTTCAACAATTTTGACTTTGCTCTTTGAAAAATGTAATGAAAATGTATGACCATAGGCCTATTTATTTCTGCAACAACACACTCACTCATCACAAATTGTAAATAAGCTTGTTACAGTGCCTCCTAAAGACATGACTGACATTAGGAAAAGAGGGTGGACTATCATCTGACCATTGATGTTGATGATTGATGTGAATTTACTAGTTATCTAGCTTGATTTGTTTTAATTTATTATAATTTATCTTCAATGCTCTTAAATAATAACTTCATAATATAATATTCATAATCTTCTAGCTGAAGATAAATGGCTGGCTGGCTAGCGGCTTGTGTGGATATTTTAGTATATGGTGGTTAGCTGTGATGCTGCTGCCGACTGAGGAAGGGATGGAGTTGGGTCGGAGCTAGGGTCATTGATGCAGCCGCTCCGCTCTGTCTTTGTCACGATCGTCGTATGGAGTAGACCAAAGCGCAGCGTGGTTAGAATACATTCTTCTTTATTTAATGAAGAACATGAAGACCACTTCAACAAAACGACCGTGACTGCTAATGCAACACTGTGCTAACGTATAACATAGACAATAACCCACGAAATACCCAAAGAAGATGGCTGCCTAAATATGGTTCCCAATCAGAGACAACGATAAACACCTGCCTCTAATTGAGAACCAATCTAGGCAACCATAGACCTACATAAACACCTAGATGGAAACAACCCCATAAATCTACAAAACCCCTAGACAGTACAAAAACCTAGATGAGACAAAACACACATACCACCCTCGTCACACCCTGACCTAACCAAAATATATTTAAAAAACAAAGAATACTCAAGTCAGGGCATGACAGTCTTTCTGCTTTGCTCTGCTGCGTATATCAGTCAACCAGAGCGAATATTGATAATGATGTAAATCAAGTGTTAATCAAATGTTATGCTGCTGTGGCAGCACTGCTGGCATTTAAACTAGGTAGCTAGCTACACATTTGACTGGTGCCCACATCTCAAGCCATGCATGTTTGGATACGAGGAGTGCAGGGTAGACTGGTAAAAAGGCTCAACCTGGTGCGCGAGAGATTTGTACATTGTAGACCAACAGGTGCAACCAATTGACAGTGTAGGGTAGGGGATGGCGTACTTGACAACGACTTGCAGGGAATGGGTTCAGAACAACAACAGCAAAACTTTATACAAAAAAAGTATTTTACCATCACCTAAAAGGGCAATTGGCGCATGGGTAGGGCAAAGGGGCATGTGCCGGGCACAGGTTTATGCCTATCTTTGCACGTGTCTGATACTTTGTATGTATGCCCTCGCGAACACATAATCAATTGAAGAGTTTGTCTTGGGTCATTATTACCTGCTGCAGAGCCATCTGTTAGCCAAGTCATACTGAGGCCTGTGCCAGGTAGCTCACGTGTTGGAGTGCATTGCAACCTGGAGGTATGTACTGTAGCACTGGGTGAGTGGATGGAGGGATGGGAGAGAGGGGGTACTGCCAGATGGTCAGGTACACCACCCTCTTCACACAACCTAATGGGCCTAAGCATATTTAAGAGTACCAGGACTAAATATAATTACTCTCAGCATCAACTCAATGAAGCGGCAGCTTGAGAACTCGCTCTCATACTAACTGTGAAGAACTATATCGAGGACTTATTGTGAGGCATATGTTATAGTGCAGACTTGGCTTGCAATAATTATACTGTATGCAAGTTTTACTGTATATGACGCATAATTGGAATAGCAAGTAATTGGACTTTTCGATGAACCATTGAAATACGTGAAACATGCTTCTTAGAAAGAATTGAAGTTGTTTATTTGGTCTTCATGTGAAAAGAACAGAAGTAATAACATTTAAAGCATTAAACACATGTTTTCTCTATGATATCTACCTTGATAGCTACCTTTGATAGTGCATCATACATACAATATGTGTGACATCTAACATGAAGGGCATGCAGGCTGTTCAGTGTAGCCTAGGTTATAATGAGTGACATCCAACTGATGGGACTAGTGCAGACATAGAACAGTGTCTGATGAATGTGACTTCAGGGAGCTGTGATGCACTCAAAATTAGCTGACCTTTGGTTTGTATAACACCACAAGGACTCATGTCACCTCCACGTCTGAGACACCGCAGGTGATGACCAATTATATATCTAGTTTACACGTCAACCCCACACACACAGTTCAGGTCCTCATGTCCACTGAGGAAATCAAAGGAATATACAGGTAGCTGCAAAAATAAAGGAAACACTTGAGTAAATAGGGGATACAAAGTATATTGAACACAGGTGCTTCCACACAGGTGTGGTTGCTGAGTTAATTCAGCAATTAACATCCCATCATGCTTATGGTCATGTATAAAAATGCCCAGTGGCTAGAAGTGATTTCAGTGACTTTGAAAGAGAGGTCTCAAAGGAGTATATGGGGTTTAAAGTGTGTGTGTGTGTGTGCGTTTGTGCGTTTGTGTGTTTGTGTGTGTGTGTGTGTGTGTGTGTGTGTGTGTGTGTGTGTGTGTGTGTGTGTGTGTGTGTGCTCGCGCATCAGTCTCCAGATCTCAACCCAATTGAACACTTCTGAGAGATTCTGGAGCAGCGTTTTCCACCGCAATCAACAGAACACCAAATGATGCAATTTCAAGTTGAATAATGAAGTTGTATCCCTACAATATAGATCCAGACACTTGTAGAATCTATGCGAAGGTGCATTGCATCTGTTCTGGTGGCTTGTGGTGCCCCAATGCCCTATTAAGACACTTTATGATGGTGTTTCCTTTTTTTTGGCAGTTACCTGTGAAAAGAAAGTGAAAGGAGAAGGGCCCACCTGAGGCATCAAAAATAACCTTCATTATTTCCTTGTGTTTTTAGAAATAGTTTTTTGACAGGCAGTGTGATCATCATCATTATGTCACACAAGGGAAAGAACTCATCTTGAACAGAAGAAGGTGACATTTGGTTTGTGTGACAGTCGTAGGTGATAATGAGGGATCTGTGTTTGGGAGGAAAAGAACACCAGCATGAAACATACTTGATATACAGCACCAGTCAAAAGTTTGGACGCACCTATTCATTCCAGGGTTTTTCTTTATTTTTACCATTTTCTACAATGTATAATAATAGTTGTGGAGGATGAATCAGAATTAGTTGGGTAACATAGATAAATAAGATGTTTTATTTACATAATAATGCTTATGTGAGATATTTGTCACTATACTATACTGTTGGCAGTTGCACTTTCCCTTCTCAGCTAGGGCTCAATCACTTGGGGCCCAGAAAGGGGAGAGGTCAGAATGGAACATTGTCTTCATATGTGAATGTATCTGTTAAACCACGTGAAGGGATGGCTTGATTAAGGGGGAACCAATTATCTCTTGGCTCCACAATGTCTGTGCGCAAGTCACTCCCCTCAGTGAGCTTGTCCAGGAGTGGGGAGAAGAGGGGGTTACTTGAGATGGGAGTACATAGAGTTGACAATTGAGTCACTCCCCTCTCCATGAAGTACCAGGAACGAGGTTAGAACCTAGTCTTAGAGACCAAACTGAATGATAATGTATAGCTAATGCTATCTGACTATGGGATACTCCTTACTCAAGTAAAAGGCCTGAGATCTGTGGTTCTTCATGTAAGTTGAGAGAGGTGGATCTTTGCTATAAAAGGTCTCAGTTGCCATTATGTTGACACTCTCAACTATTCATTGGAGATAGTGAATTGTTGAAAGTCAAATGCTATTGCAAAGCTTAATTATTATTAAAGGTGAAGTTTAAGTCTAACTCTGACTGGTGTGTGGTTTGTAACTCTCCTCATTTGGTAATACAGGAAATTGCCTGGTGAGTCCTGTGCCTGCTCCCAGAACCAGGCCTCCTGTATGTCTCCCCAGCCTGGTAAGCCCTGTGGCAGCTCGACGCCCCAGGCTGCCTATACGTCTCCTCCCTCCAGTGATGATCCATGGCACGAAGCCTCCAGTGATGATCCATGGCACGTAGCCTCCAGTGATGATCAATGGCACGAAGCCTCCAGTGATGATCCATGGCCCGAAGCCTGCTGTGAGGATCCATGAAACAAAGCCTCCAGTATTGATCCACGGTCCGGAGCCTGCAGCGACGGTCCCCAGTCCGGAGCCTCCAGTGACTGTCTCCAGTCTGGAGCCTCCAGCGACGGGCTCCAGTCCGGGGCCTCCAGCAAGGGTCCCCAGTCCGGGGCCTGCAGCAAGGGTCCCCAGTCCAGGGCCTGCAGTGAGGGTCCCCAGCCGTCACCGAAGTAGATGCCCACCCGGACCCTCCCCTATAGAGTCAGGTTTTGAGTCCGCACTTTTGGGGGAAGAGGTACTGTCACACCCTGGCCATAGAGAGGCTTTTTATCTCTATTTTGGTTAGGCCAGGGTGTGACTTGGGTGGGCATTCTAGTTTTTTTATTTCTATGTTTTGGCCGGGTATGGTTCTCAATCAGGGACAGCTGTCTATAGTTTTCTCTGATTGGGAATCATACTTAGGCAGCCTGTTTTTCCACCTTAGTTGTGGGTAGTGGACTTTGTAAGGGAACACCCCGCTGAAATGTACAAAAATTAATGGGAAGTCATTGGCACTGGACAAACCATATACACGGTGTCCAATAGCACTCAATTTGGCGTTGTTTCATTCAAAGTTGATTGCAAATGCCATATGGCAAATGCCAAGTGTAACATTTTAAAAATCCAACAGATGCCGAGTGCACTCCACCGTGATTTTTCATATTGCAAATGTAACACAAGTCAACATCCAAAAGTAACATTTTGAAAAACTTGAAAAAAAATTCAAAAACTTATCACACCCTTAAAAAAGTGCTTTCTGGAACGTTTTTCATAATTCTTTCGATTTTTTTTGTCAATTAATCATGTGTAAGAACTGTATCAACATACTATTGTCAAATTTTATTATCATCATTTTAATTTTATTTTTTACTTGTGCATAAGGCATATGTTTTGTCCAATTACAATATGATTTTATAGGAAGTCAAAAGTCAAAAATAGCAAAAATTTTGAAAAAACTTATCAACCCCTTAAAAAAGTGCTTTCTGGACCGTTTTTCGAAATTCTTCAGATTTTTTTGTCAATTAATCATGTGTAAGAACTGTATGAATATACTTTTGTCAAATTTTATTATCATCATTTTTTAAAACTTGTGCATAAGGAATATGTTTTTCCAATTGCAATATGATTTCAGTCAAAAGTCACTTTTTTACCATAAGAAATGTCCAAATGCAATATGAAAGATTTGAAAATGCCAAATCAGGATGTTATGTCAATTTGCCATGTACCATCACGAATATGTCATGCTCAAAAATCCTGCAGAAATGCAAAATTGACTGGCCTGATGAACACATGATGGCCGGGCAGTGAGAGTGGTTCCTCTCCATCGCTCGTTGTGTTGATTTTATCATGTCCATTTGGTGATGTTTTTTCACTGTTGAATCATATTGCAAATGCATGACTGGCCCGATGAACTCGGGATGGCTGGGCAGTGATTCTAGTTCCTCTCCATCGCTCGTTGGGGTTGATTTCAGAATGTCACTTTGGTGATGGTACCTAACTGTTTAAACATATTGCAAATGGACAAAAGTCACCAGTAAGTCACCGTCCATCAGTCAATTAGATATCATTCTGACACCAAACTGATACAAACTGACACCACACCCACTTTTTCCAACTTGTTTAAGAGCCAACTATCACATACTTCAGAGCTGGCCCAAAATTCAAAACGCCTTCTGTTCAAACCATAATAAAAACGTAAAACACGTAGCTACATTGTACCTGTGGGTCCAGTTCTGACATTATGTGTAGGTCTAGCTGAGGCGACCCCGAATCCCAAGTTTCGACTCGATAGGTAATTTGGTGCCCGAACAAGACATTAATTGGTACGGAAAATCCACTTTTTTCCATGACTTGCTACGGGGTCCTTGAACGAGCTATTGGACAGAAACGTTGGGGTCCATCTATATGGGCCAAGGCAGTCGCAATGCACCTAGTCTTGCGACTCTGGGAATTTTCTAAATGTCGGCATTTTGGTGATGTACAGTGCCTTGCGAAAGTATTCGGCCCCCTTGAACTTTGCGACCTTTTGCCACATTTCAGGCTTCAAACATAAAGATATAAAACTGTATTTTTTTTGTGAAGAATCAACAACAAATGGGACACAATCATGAAGTGGAACGACATTTATTGGATATTTCAAACTTTTTTAACAAATCAAAAACTGAAAAATTGGGCGTGCAAAATTATTCAGCCCCTTTACTTTCAGTGCAGCAAACTCTCTCCAGAAGTTCAGTGAGGATCTCTGAATGATCCAATGTTGACCTAAATGACTAATGACATTACACCTGTGTGTAATCAAGTCTCCGTATAAATGCACCTGCACTTTGATAGTCTCAGAGGTCCGTTAAAAGCGCAGAGAGCATCATGAAGAACAAGGAACACACCAGGCAGGTCCGAGATACTGTTGTGAAGAAGTTTAAAGCCAGATTTGGATACAAATATATTTCCCAAGCTTTAAACATCCCAAGGAGCACTGTGCAAGCGATAATATTGAAATGGAAGGAGTATCAGACCACTGCAAATCTACCAAGACCTGGCCATCCCTCTAAACTTTCAGCTCATACAAGGAGAAGACTGATCAGAGATGCAGCCAAGAGGCCCATGATCACTCTGGATGAACTGCAGAGATCTACAGCTGAGGTGGGAGACTCTGTCCATAGGACAACAATCAGTTGTATATTGCACAAATTTGGCCTTTATGGAAGAGTGGCAAGAAGAAAGCCATTTCTTAAAGATATCCATAAAAAGTGTTGTTTAAAGTTTGCCACAAGCCACCTGGGAGACACACCAAACATGTGGAAGAAGGTGCTCTGGTCAGATGAAACCAAAATGGAACTTTTTGGCAACAATGCAAAACGTTATGTTTGGCGTAAAAGCAACACAGCTGAACACACCATCCCCACTGTCAAACATGGTGGTGGCGGCATCATGGTTTGGGCCTGCTTTTCTTCAGCAGGGACAGGGAAGATGGTTAAAATTGATGGGAAGATGGATGGAGCCAAATACAGGACCATTCTGGAAGAAAACCTGATGGAGTCTGCAAAAGACCTGAGACTGGGACGGAGATTTGTCTTCCAACAAGACAATGATCCAAAATATAAAGCAAAATCTACAATGGAATGGTTCAAAAATAAACATATCCAGGTGTTAGAATGGCCAAGTCAAAGTCCAGACCTGAATCCAATCGAGAATCTGTGGAAAGAACTGAAAACTGCTGTTCACAAATGCTCTCCATCCAACCTCACTGAGCTTGAGCTGTTTTGCAAGGAGGAATGGGAAAAAATGTCAGTCTCTCGATGTGCAAAACTGATAGAGACATACCCCAAGCGACTTACAGCTTTAATCGCAGCAAAAGGTGGTGCTACAAAGTATTAACTTAAGGGGGCTGAATAATTTTGCACACGAATTGAAGTTATTGCAAATGTACGAGGCTGTTTCTCGGTCCGAGAACCTTCTATAGCCACATAACTCACCACGCACTATCGACTTGAGCTCTAGAACACGTTTCTAAAGTTTCAGAACTCTAGGTCTGACGGTTCTTTAATAGTTCGAACAAAGTTAACTATTGCAGGCACTGTCTGTCTCTACGCACCCCAATGTGTCCCTCCTTCCAAGCTGTGTGTGTATGTGTTTGAGTTTTTCTTGGAAATGTTATGGGAAACATGACTGATTTACAGTTCATGAGGGTTGCCTAATTGCACATATGAAGTTTTGGAAAGATCTGACTTTTTTAACTCTTCAAAACAGCCCCATGTGACACCAATTATGGCACTTCCGGTTAGCATAGGAAGCTAAAAGTAAAGAAATATCCTCATTGGGGTATTCTTTTACAGAATCCTGAGTTTTAAGTCTTTACATTAAGAACTGACTGATTTACACAGGGTTGAAAGCACTATTTCTATCAAACTCCAGGTTGGGTGTGGAAAAACACTTTTAGGGTGATTTTAACCACTTCCGGTTGCTTCAGGAAGCTTAGAATCGACACAGGTAGACCTCATAGTGTCCTGATGGACTGTCATCGAAGACAGGTTCATAAGGCATTCATAAACTACATAGGCTTCAGGTTGACTTTAGAGGAGCATGGGGAGAGAAGTCATTGTAATCTGTGAGATCAAAAAACCCAGATTTACTGTTAAGTGTTAACCTCTAGCGTCGAGCAATCCCGTATCCGGGTGCGTAATCATAGCCTCAAGCTCATTACCATAACGCAATGTTTCCTATTCATGAAAATCGCAAATGAAATGAAATGAATATATTAGCTCACAAGCATAGCCTTTTGTTAACAACACTGTCATCTCAGATTTTCAAAATATGCTTTAACCAAAGCTACACAAGCATTTGTGTAAGAGTATTGATAGCCTAGCATAGCATTAAGCCTAGCATTCAGCAGGCAACATTTTCACAAAAACAAGAAAAGCATTCAAATAAAATAATTTACCTTTGAAGAACTTCGGATGTTTTCAATGACGAGACTCTTAGTTAGATAGCAAATGTTCATTTTTTCCAAATAGATTATTTGTGTAGACGAAATAGCTCCGTTTTGTTCATCACGTTTGGCTAAGAAAAACACCGGAAAATGCAGTCACTTACAGCGCCAAACTTTTTTCCAAATTAGCTCCATAATATCGACAGAAACATGGCAAACGTTGTTTAGAATCAATCCTCAAGGTGTTTTTCACATATCTATTCGGTAATCTATCAGTGGTGGCAGTTGCCTTCTCATCAGAAGAAAACGGAAAAATACTGCAGCTGGAGATTACGCAATAATTGCGACGGAGGACACCAAGCGACCACCTGGTAGATGTAGTCTCTTATGGTCAATCTTCCAATGATATGCCTACAAATACGTCACAATGCTGCAGACACCTTGTGGAAAACATGGAAAACGTAAGCTGACTCCTAGCTCATTCACAGCCATATAAGGAGTCATTGCCATGAGGCGGTTTAAAAAAATGTGGCACTTCCTGATTGGATTTGTATCTGTTTGTTTTCTGTAACATCAGTTCTGTGGCACTCACAGACAATATCTTTGCAGTTTTGGAAACGTCAGAGTGTTTTCTTTCCAAAGCTGTCAATTATATGCATAGTCGAGCGTCTTTTCGTGACAAAATATCTTGTTTAAAACGGGAACATTTTAAAAATTTAAATAGCGCCCCCTAAATCCAACTGGTTAAGGAGATAAGGCCACGTCGTGATTGGTGATGTTTTGTACATTTGCAATATGATTCCATTCGCCCTCTTGTGGGATATTTTATAAAACGGAAAACGAACGAGTTCCGAGAGAGTTCAGAGAAATGTCAGAGAGAGTTCATTTGATGACTTCCTGGAAGATCCGGCCGCACGACCCGACACTGTCCGCGAATTTTAGAAAAGTTTTCAGACGTCTAGTAAGGGACCGTACATTTGCAATATGGACTTTCTCACCAACCATATGGCAAGCGTCAAAATGTTCCCTTAAGGTATGTTAGTGGATGTTATAGCCCTAGTAAGGTTCACGTTCGTTTTAGTTGTTTCTTGTTTTTGTTGGCGACATTCATAATAAAAAGTAATTTACGCTCTCCACTCTGCACTTTGGTCCGGTCATTTCCCTGGCGACTTTCGTCATGGAACGAAAGCTTGTTGTTGTGCAAGTCTTCAGGTCATAGGAAAGGTCACTCATCACGAGTTTGGCTATATCTATTTAATGTTAAATGATTTTCTCTTCCACTCATGTCTCTTATTCCATTAAAGGAGCATTCAGTGTGTAAAATGTGGGTTTGTAAAAGATGAACTGTATAGACAGTAGCACACCTGGGGTTGTAATGCTACCGGTAATTTAACAAAGTTACCAGAACATTCAGTAATTTTGGTAATTAAAACCTCTTAGAGCTCTAGGGGCGCTATTTCATTTTTGGATAAAAAACGTTCCCGTTTTAAGCGCGATATTTTGTCACGAAAAGATGCTCGACTATGCATATTCTTGACAGTTTTGGAAAGAAAACACTCTGAAGTTTCAGAATCTGCAAAGATTTTGTCTGTAAGTGCCCCAGAACTCATTCTACAGGCGAAACCAAGATGATGCATCACCCAGGAATTAGCAGAATTTCTGAAGCTCTGTTTTCCATTCTCTCCTTATATGGCTGTGATTGCGCAAGGAATGAGCCTACACTTTCTGTCGTTCGCCCAAGGTCTTAGCAGCATTGTGACGTATTTGTAGGCATATCATTGGAAGATTGGCCATAAGAGACTACATTTTCCAGAGGTCCGCCCGGTGTCCTTTGTCTAAATTTGTGCGTAATCTTCAGGTGCGGGCATTTTCTCCTGGGATTCAGGAGAGAAAGCATGTGTCCAAGAACGATGTATCAATGAAGAGATATGTGAAAAACACCTTGAGGATTGATTCTAAACAACGTTTGCCATGTTTTCAGTCGATATTATGGAGTTAATTTGGAAAAAAGTTTGCGTTTTGAGGACTGAATTTATGGATTTTTTTTGGTAGCCAAATGTGATGTATAAAACGGAGCTATTTCTAATACACAAGGAATCTTTTTGGAAAAACTGAGCATCTGCTATCTAACTGAGAGTATCCTCATTGAAAACATCAGAAGTTCTTCAAAGGTAAATGATTTTATTTGAAGGCTTTTATGTTTTTGTTAATGTTGCGTGCTGGATGCTAACGCTAATGCTAATGCTAAATGCTAACGCGAAATGCTAACTCTAGCTAGCTACTTTTACACAAATGATTGTTTTCCTATGGTTGAGAAGCATATTTTGAAAATCTGAGATGACAGTGTTGTTTACAAAAGGCTAAGCTTGAGAGATGGCATATTTATTTCATTTCATTTGCGATTTTCATAAATAGTTAACGTTGTGTTATGCTAATGAGCTTGCTGATAGATTTACACAATCCTGGATACAGGGTTTTTTTCATAGCTAAACGTGACGCAGAAAACGGAGCGATTTGTCCTAAACAAATAATCTTTCAGGAAAAACTGAACATTTGCTATCTGAGAGTCTCCTCATTGAAAACATCTGAAGTTCTTCAAAGGTAAATTATTTTTTTGAATGCTTTTCTGTTTTTTTGTGTAAATGTTGCCAGCTGAATGCTAATGCTAAATGCTACGTTAGCCATCAATACTGTTACACAAATGCTTGTTTTGCAATGGTTGAGAAGCATATTTTGAAAATCTGAGATGACAGTGTTGTTAACAAAAGGCTAAGCTTGAGAGCTAGCATATTTATTTCATTTCATTTGCGATTTTCATGAATAGTTAACGTTGCGTTATGGTAATGAGCTTGAGTCTGTATTCACGAACCCGGATCCGGGATGGGGAGATCAGAAAGGTTAACATGTGACATCTATTGTAACTTTGGTCATTGATACTTGAACAAAAGTATACAGACTGTTATTTTTTTTATACATGTGTCCATACTGTCCATGAGTTTCTAGTGGATAGACAATATCGTTCAAGAGAAAATAGCCTGATTTGATTTTAGAAAAGTATCTAATCAACGATGGCATTATTTTTTATTAATTGCAACTAAAAACACCAGTGGTATTCACTAAGTTGATGGTTTATCTTTTTGAATGATTTTATATATTTTACAAGTGATGAGGCCATACGGAATGCCTGTAAGAGGTGCATGACTGGCTGCAGGGAAGTCAGGTGCAGGAGAGCAGAACTGGGTAATAACCGGAGTTGTTTAATATGCAAAACCAACGGCATCCAGAACAACAAAATATGGGTACAAAAAGAACCCGTTGCGAACCAGTCAGAGTGCACAAACACTTTACAACCAACAATTTCACACACAGACATGGGGGGAACAGAGGCTTAAATACACGACAAGTAATGAGGGAATGTAAACCAAGTGTGGGAAAACAAGACAAAACAAATGGAAAATGAAAAGGCCACTTGTTGTTTTGTGATACATTTCCCAAAACCTTGAAAGTTACCAAAATTCTGGTAGTATACTGGTCAACTTAGAATGTTACCATTAATATACCCTCCCTTTGCAACCCGAAGCATACCAGTTCCAGTGCAGTTTTATATACAGTAAAGCCCATTTCTCCTTACATAGAGGACTGACTGAAGTGACGGGGATCTTCACCGTCTGTAGCTTCATATAGTTATTTGACTGAATCATAACAGCCTACCAGAAAAATAACGCTGCTACACAAGGCTAATGATTTGTGCATGCTGCTCACAATGTAAAATATGCTACAACAACTGGATGTGGTTGGTGTGTTGAATTCAAACAGTGACATGAAAAGCAAGTGTTAGAGGTCTTAATCAAGCTTACAATACAGTCTTGTTTTAAGCTTCCAGCCATTAGTCACAAAGTTATTGGAAAGAAACACTCCCCTCCATCACGTGATGTTAAAGATAAGTTATGAAAGCTTGTTAGTCTAATTCGGGTCTTAATGATCTGAGTGCCAATGGTAATTTGCTGTGGATGGTAAAAGCCAGGCTCAATTATGCTTCCTGCTTTTAAAACAGACACGTCTCATCCCACAATTGACTCTATATACAAATGTGCACAATAACGTTCATTGTGGTTTGCAGCCTGATAGATGGGCTTAATAACCCTTACCTCACATTAGGACAGCTCAAACGGATGTTTCTGTTTACTCAAAGTTGTTCTCTCTCCAATCAGAATGTAATGGAGGGGATTCATTGATCTGATTTCCATGTAATGCTGTTTTTCTCAGAAACACAGTATTTATCTCTCTGATAATATTTATATCTCTGAGCTACAGCATCACTTTCACCTCTGTTTATTGATCCGGATACACAAATGAAGCATCGCTCATTGAAGGAGCCTTGTTGCACAAAGCATACAGCAGCCTGCATCCATTCTGTAATGAGGAGTAAAACACTCAACAAACCACTGCCATATTGAGGTACAGTAAAATCATAGAATGGGATCTTGAATGGACTTAGTACTAGGGCCTTCTTATTGGCAAGAAATGCCTCCCACTTCTATTGAGTGAAATGTACTTTTCAAGGCAACTCATACCTGCGGGCTATACCTCATTGATAAGATCATTATTTTTACCTTCATCACAAAGCTCCCTGTCTCTGTGAATGCAAAAAATCTCTCTCTCTCTCTAAAAATATATATAATATGCACATAACATCTAATAATTTTCTAGAATCATTTCATGATGGTATTTCTCCGTGCATGGATTCAGTGTGCACAAGAAACTACTCTAGGCTCATTAGAAATCAAATGAAATGCTCAATACCCATAAGAGAAATACCAACCTATGATAGGGGTGTGACTTGTTGATTTGAAAGTAACGTGTTTTAGATAGGCTTTCTCCTGAGTTAAGAGCAGGGAAATGTACCCAGATTTGAGAGAGAGGAAATGGGCATAGTACATGTTATTGTTTCCTTGTCTGGACATGGCCCCATGTACATTGAGATTTAATTCAGGAGAGATCCATAAAGCAGAATTCTTTCCTCAACACCCTCGGGATGGCATATTTTATTCATGAGCACTATAAAAATAAAGGTTTGCTCTGATAAACCCGGGGCAAGTAACATATTCTGAGAGCTAGGCCAGATGCTGGTTCTAAATTGATACTAACAACACAGCACAGCAGCCATGCTTCCAGCCATTCCTCCAGAGTGGTTCAGGGTTAGTTCCAGCCACTCTTGACCCACGGTGGTTCATGACCAAGTATATAAGCATATACTTGCTATACTTACAATTGGCATTTGTGTCTGTCAATGAAATATATATGCTACTGTTTGTAGGTGCTCAATGGGAATAATTTGCTAATGTGTTCCTCGTCACATTTTCCAGTTTCTTTACCCTTCTGTGAAACGTGCAACAGCTGAACTGATTGATAACTGGCTTCATGTTCTGTAACTATGGCATCTGACAAGGTTGTGTCAGATGAGAATATGCAGGACTGTGCTGGGAAATATTTCCTGTCTCTTTTTTGTCCTCTCTCTCTGTATTCCTCCCTTTCTCACCCACATTACATGCCTAAACACAACACCCTACCGCACACATGCACACATGCACTAGCACACTTCAATTGAATATTTAATGATGAAGGCTGCAGAAGAAAGAACATGGGCTTTTCTTTCCATCTCTGTCATTGGCATCTTGGGGGGGGGGGGGGGGGGGGGGGGGGAGTCAGAAAAAAAGCTGAAGAAGAGTTTTATTCTCAGCATCCCAATGTTATTCTTCCCTCTCAAACACTGATTGACAAATATATATTTTAGTCTATGGTCTGCCTTGAACATCAACCACAGAGTGCTATCAGGGCGTTACGCAATATAAGAACTTATATGCTAAGGCAACTATACATATACTGTACACCGAGTGTACAAACCATTAGGAACACCTGCTCTTTCCATGACATAGACTGGCCAGATGCATCCAAGTGAAAACTAGGACCCTTATTGATGTCACTTGTGAAATCCACTTCAATCAGTGTAGATCTAATGGATGAGATAGGATTTTTAACCTCTTAAAGCTAGGGGGCAGAATTTTTACGTTTGGATAAATAGCATGCCCAATTTCAACCTCCTGCTACTCATGCCAAGAATAGATTTGGATAGAAAACACTCTGAAGTTTCTAAAACTGTTTGAATCATGTCTGTGAGTATAACAGAACTTATGTAGCAGGCAAAACCCAGAGGAATAACTGTTCAGATTTTTTTCCCCCCTCTCTGTTCACTATATTGTCTTTGCCATTGGATATTTAATAGGCACCCATTTTCAGTTCCTACCACTTCCACACAATGTCGCCAGTCTTTGGAATATGGTTGAGGTTATTCCTTTGTTCTATGAAGAAGTAGGCCAACTCGGAACTGGGGACACTTTTGTGAGTTGCGCAACATGTGAACAGCAGTGCTGGTTTGTTTTCGTTCCTGTATTGAATACAGATTGCCCCGTCTACAATTTGATCGATTATTAACGTTTAAAAATACCTAATGTTGTATTACAAAAGTAGTTTGAAAAGTTTATAGGCAACTTTTGAAATACTTTGTAGTGAAGTTGCAGTTTTGTAAGCTGTCTTTTTCTGGATCAAACGTGCTTTATAAATGGACATTTTCGATATATGGACGGAATTAATTGAACAAAAGGACCAATTGTGATGTTTATGGGACATATTGGAGTGCCAACAAAAGAAGCTTGTCAAAGGTAATGCATATTTTATATTTTATTTCTGCGTTTTGTGTAGCGCCCGCTATGCTAGCTCCTTTGTTTACTGCTGGTGCTGATGGGTGCAGGCTATCAGATAATAGCTTATTATGCTTTCCCCGAAAAAGATTTATGGGACATATTGGAGTGCCAACAAAAGAAGCTCGTCAAAGGTAATGCATATTTTATATTTTATTTCAGCGTTTTGTGTAGCGCCCGCTATGCTAGCTCCTTTGTTTACTGCTGGTGCTGATGGGTGCAGGCTATCAGATAATAGCTTCTTATGCTTTCCCCGAAAAATATTTTTAAAATCTGACATGTTGGCTGGATTCACAACGAGTGAAGCTTTAATTGAGTATCTTACATGTGTGATTTAATGAAAGTTTGAATTTATAGCATTTTATTTGAATCTCGCGCTCTGCATTTCCCCTGGCAATTGGCCAGTTGAGACGCTAGTGTCTCCCCTATCCATATTAAGGCTTGAGACAATTGAGACATGGATTATGTATGTATGCCATTCAGAGGGTGAATGGGCATGACAAAAAGTGCCTTTGAACGGGGTATGGTAGTAGGTGCCAGATGCACCGGTTTGAGTGTGTCAAGAACTGCAACGCTGCTGGGTTTTTCACACAGAATGGTTTCCCCTGTGTATCAAGAATGGTCCACCACCCAAAGGACATCCAGCCAACTTGACACAGCTGTGGGAAGCAATGGCGTCAACATGGGCTAGCATCCCTGTGGAACACTTTCAACAATTTGTAGAGTCCCTGCCCCAACGAATTGAAGCTGTTCTGAGGGCAAAAGGAGGTAAAAGATGAAAGCCGTTAAATCGTGGGTTTTTCTGTGATTAAATGTCAGCTGTCATTCTGCATGGGAGAGCTGCTGGTTCCCTTCCCTACCTATAGGAGCCTATGCCAGTCCACACGGGGTAAGGCTAGGTGGGGAGAGAGAGATTGTGTGTGTGTGTTTGTGTGTGCACGTGCGTGTGCGTGTGCGTGTGTGTGTGTGTGTGTGTTTATGTGTGTGTGTGTTTGTGTTGTGTGATGTTTGTGTGTGTGCTCTGAACTACTGGGAAATGAGGTTCAGTATTAAAATGAACTTTGTCCGTTGGTAGAGTGGAAATCTTTTATCTGCATCCGTGCAGAAATAATGGAAGTTTTGTGGAGCATTCAAGATTGATCTGGGGAAACTCTCAGGCGATGTCTATGCTCCATTTGGGAACGATTTACCTTGACTACAGATCCAAAACACATTTTTTAAACATATATAAGCATTTCATGAACGTGTTATAACAGGTCCCAACCGCATTATTTAAAGGTTAATTAAATATATTCATAGCATATCTCTAGCACATTCATGTCATGCTATGCAAGAGCTCAAATTTAGTACTGTATCTAAATAGATACATAATTACAATGACATAGTAGTGTCATCAGTATGGATATTCTCAAAAGTGTGCTTCTGCCATACCAGTGTTAGTGAATATGCCAAAAGGCCAAACAATGTTATGCTGATATATAGCCTGTACCAGCCCCATTTCCCCCACTGGCCAGTATAGGCATGTGTCTTACCTTCTGCTTCTTCCTCTCACTGAGGTCAATGGTGCATGAAGATCCCCACAGGGTTCAATCCTCATGGTAAATTGATCAAATCATGTAGTTGAGGGTCATATCATCAATCTCTCATAACTTATTAACAGCCCTCCTCCACATCACAATTAAGTTGGTCATACTGTTCTGTAACGCCATGCAGCCCCCGCAAAGCGGGGAGGGGGACCACGATCTCTGGGGGTGCATGCGCCTGTCATCGATGTCTTTTTTTAAATGTAATAATTCATTTTGACAGTAACCCTCCAAAAATAATTCATTCATAAACCTTCGGGCAGCAGGTAGTCTAGTGGTTACAGCGTTGGACTTGTAAATGAAAGGTTGCAAGATCAAATCCACTAGCTGACAAGGTAAAACTCTGTTATTCTGCCCCTGAACAAGGCAGTTAACTTTCTGTTCCTAGGCTGTCATTGAAAATAAGAATTTGTTCTTAACTGACTTGCCTAGTTAAATAAAGGTAAAAAAAATTAAATGTACTAAAAAATAATGTACTAGGAAGTTAAGTGCTTGTTACTTGGGCTTCAGGAATGTGACTGAAAAAGTGCCCCAGGTCTTAAAATATAGAAAAATTAACTGTTTGGAAGTACAAGGGAGATATCAGTGAACAAATGCCATTGTCAAAGCTACGAAGGTGCCATTGCTGTGAGTGGAGCGTACTGAAGTGTTCAAAGGCTCATATCAGGCCAAGAGCCTAATGCTTCTTATGCAGTTCCTTATGAGTTTTAGTTTAGAAAACTCTCTCTCCTCAGAAGCGACAGTTACGGGGATTTTACTTGATTGCCGTAGCATCATCATGGAAATGGGGCAGAAGGGAGGAGCGCTTCAAATACAGCAGTTCTGCAACATCTTTAATTGAGCCTCTCATTCTCCTTAATTGCCGGCCTAAACACATTACGGAAAAATATGAATTGTATAGGAAACTCTGGGTACAGGTCATCTGGATACTGGACAACCAATAAATTGGTGATCATACAGATGATCATATTTTGCGGACAACAGTTCTTGAGGGCTTGAACCAAAAAAGCAGTTAGCGATTTTTCGTTCTAACTGGTGAGTTTGAGTTGTTTGGTTACAATATCAACAGTCCCTTATCTCTGGTATATCTTGGCATGCATCAGTCAAGTGGAAATTGTGCGCAGCGCAATAGACATATATAGCACAATGTCTCAGGAAAGACTGTTTGGGTTGGCAATACTCAGTATAGAAAACCGTGGGCCGCAATCTGGACCTACAGGCCGTGGTGAAAACCTCTGCACACAAAACAAATGAGGACTTCATGAGACCAGGGGAGTCTCTCAAGCTGGATTTAATTTGATTTAGGCCTAATTTAATTGACCTGAATATTGCAGCCCATTTGTGTAGGCTATTAGCCAGACAAATCCCGCTGAGTTCAAAAATAAGTAGTGGCTGAATTTATCCTCAAGCAGACTACTTTTTTCCTCATTGTAAGGCTATTTTATGTGTAATTTCTATAAAAATGTTCATAAATAGCACCTAAATTGCAGCTAAAGATGGTATATAGCTATAGAGATTACACTGCTTGATGAAACAATACATAGTAAGCTAGTGTTTTGAGGGTGGACTGACTGTATTAGCTGGCATTAATAGATTGGTTTTAGACACAACAAGTTTCTATCCAAGCTGGGAGAGAGCGCAAGGACGGCTCATATCATGTAGGTTCAGTTAGCCTATACAGGACAGCTGTATATTCTAAAACATCTATTGGTAGATGATTAGTATTCTGTTGTATCGAAAATGTATTTGACAATCTGCCATTTTTTAATTTCTAACTTTAATTTGTGAAAAGGTAATTACATTATTGCCACCCGCCAGCAGTCTAAAAATGGCAGCACTGCGACACCGTGTATACCTTTATGAAATGTTAGGCTTAACCTGAGACAATGACAACCAAATAAGCCTATTGCAGTAATGCTAGTTAGTGACTTCCTTCAAACTGCAGACAGAGATAAAAATTGTATCCATTAGTTCATCTGACTGAAGTAGAAAAATGGCTTCATTGCCAAACTTCTGAAGTATCCTTTTAAATCTATTCAAGAAAAGTCCAACTGAAAAATGTCAGTAGTAGGATTCTTTGGCGATGCCTTCAGCAATTGTTTTCTGTGCTAGCTAATGTTACATCTGGAAATTGGAAATAAAATGTTAATATTTCCTTTAACATTCTGTACTGTGTCTGTATTTGTTTTGATAAGTCAGGCATGTTTATAAAGCTTTAAAAATGCTTTATGCATGGGGAAATAGAAATGACTGTACATTGACTGCATACAATTCACACATAAATATTTAATGTTGGTGTTATAGATGAGAGTGGCAAACTGCACAGGAAATGACCATGAAGTACTCAGCTATAAATGCTTTCTGAATGGTAAAATAGATTTGTCTTTACTTTGACTATATATAATTCATACATACACCCGTTCATGTGTGCTTATGTGGAACCGTATGACCAATTTAACTGTGATATGGAGGAGAGCTGTTGACTTACAAAAGAGTTATAATATGACCAGTGGTGGAAAAAGTATCCAATTGTCAAACTTGAGTAAAAGTATAGATACCTTAATAGAAAGTTACTCAAGTAAAAGTGAAAGTCAGCAAGTAAAATACTACTTAAGTAAAAGTCTAAAAGTATTTGATTTTAAATATACTTAAGTATCAAAAGTGAATGTAATTGCTAAAATATACTTAAGTATCAAAAGTCAAAGTATAAATCATTTACTATTCCTTATATTAAGCAAAGCAGACGGCCCCATTCTTTTTTTTTCTTCTTTTTTTTCGGATAGGCAGGAGCACACTCCAACACTCAGGCATTACTTACAAAAGATGCATTTGTGTTTAGTGAGTCCACCAGACCAGAGTCATTATTGATGACCACGTGTTCTCTTGAAAGTGCGTGAATGTAACTATTTTCCTTTCCTGCTAAGCATTCAAAATGTAACAAGTAATTTATGTTGTCATTTAAAATGTATGGAGTAAAAACTACAATATTTTCTTTGGTAATGTAGTGATTTAAAAGTAAAAGTTGTCAAAAATATAAATAGTAAAGTAGAGTACAGATACCCCAAAAATCTACTTAAGTAGTGGCAGGTAGCCTAGTGGTTAGAGCATTGGACTAGTAACCAAAAGGTTGCAAGATTGAATCCTTGAGCCTACAAGGTAAAAATCTGCCGTTCTGCCTCTGAACAAGGCAGGTAACCCACTGTTCCGTCATTGAAAATAAGAATTTGTTCTTAACTGACTTGTATAGTTAAATAAAGATAAAATTAAGTACTTTACACCACTGGATATGACCTTCAACTACACTATTTGATATGTAAAATATACCCTATGCTATGGATTCATCCCTGTGGGGATCTTCATGCACCATTGTCCTCTGTGGAAAGAAGGTAAGTCACGGACCTATCGAGGACGATGGGGGAAATGAGGCTTGTACCGGCTGTACAGGATATCAGCATAATTTTCAAAACAAGAATTGGCCTTTTGGCATGTTCACTAAATGGCAGAAGCACACTTTTGAGAACAGCCATAATCATTACACTACGCTGGCATTGTAATGATGCATCTATTAAGATACTTAAATATTAGCTCTTGCATAGCATGACATGAATGAGGTATAGACATGCTATGGATATATTTCATTAACCTTTAATATTGCGGTTGGGACCTGTTATAACACGTTCATGAAATGCTTACAGATGTGTAATAAATGTGTTAAGCATATGTAGTCAATGTAAATCGTTACACTTCATTCTTACCACATCATGTCAGATCCAAGCATGTTCATTTTAAGCAAGGAATAACATATTCCTCCTCTCCCAGAAACAACCACACAAAGCAAAATGACCATTCTGACTACAAAGTAGTCAACGTGAAAGGTACCATATTCGACTGAAATACATTTGCTGCTTGTGTGAGTGTGTGATTTGCAACGTCCAGTCATTTGATTATTTTAAGTGAGATATTATTTTGTCTTTTAAATAAACCTTTCTCTGAAGAAAAGAGTTGTTCAGAAAGTAGTGCTCCCTTGGTGCTCTGGGTGGTACAGTATAAGCTTTCATAGCAACAGATTTCACTCTAATGTGTAATGTTTAAAGAAAGTCTTTAAAGCAATGTCTTTGAGTTTCACTGCAGTTTGGGATTTTTATTATCGCTTGGGTTGCTGTTTGGAGTTTGATAGCAGTGTCAGTAAAAGGGACAGTTAAATGTGATGGTATACTAAGACACTGGGCTCCATTTTATGAATTTGATCCCACCCAGCCATCTCCCTTAATGATATGCTTTAGCAGCTGCAGTGAACTTAGAATGCTCTTATTGGGTCCCTTGGGAATGCTCTTTACTATTTAGTTAGGGTACTGGAGTTCAACCCCTGGGTTAGCAGAAACATAAATATACCACCTTTTAATTGTGATGGCAATGAAAGCCCCGTGTGTGTATGCATCAGTAGTAATGCATTGCATTGGTTCAAATGCAAATGTATTTTCATTATGTATGATATAGTAGGCCTACTGAAAGGTTTAGCTAATCAATTTGGTTGATTATCTTTTAGCCAACCCCTCATTTAGGGCTCTTGTTAACCTGGGATAGTAACAGAGACAGCGAGCAATTAGACCACCATTGCCCTCTATTCTATTGACGAACGTGCAGTCACTGGAGAAGGAACTGGTTGATCTCCATTCGATGGGGCCTAAAAATATGTACTGTAATATGCTATGTTTCTCAGAGTCGTGGCTGAACAAGGACATGGGTAGTATACGCCTTGCTGGTTTTTCTAAGCATAGTCAAGACCGGACGGCAGACTCGGTCGGGTAAGATGAAGGGAGGAGGGTTGTGTCTCTGTGTTAACAACAGCTGCTGCACAAACTCTAATGTTAATGAAGTCTCGAGTTTTGCCTGAGTTAGAATACCTCATGATAAGCTGCAGTCCATACTATTACAAAGATAGTTTTCATCTATATTTTTCGTAGCTGTCTATTTACACCACATACACAAAAGAGAAACTTGCACATTCATAGGCAGCATTTCTCATGGGCGGTGATTTTCAGACCAGGGCACCACAGGCTGAAATACATTTTTCGCATCTACCTATACATTTTGAGATTTTTGGGGTATTTTGGCCAATTTTTATTAGTTTTTCAAAAAGTTGATAAAAAAAATGTATATTATCTTTACTTCATACTACCGTCATCAACATTTTAATGAATTTTAACCACTTTAAAATGGACATACAGTGCATTCGGAAAGTATTCAGACCCCTTGTTACGGTGAGTGAATGAGGACCCAAAAGCGAATTAACTTAAACAGAGCTTCTTTAATAACCAAACATAGGTAGGCTCAGATAGACCGGCAGATTCCGACAGGACAGGACAAGGTTACAGCAAACATGACGATAGTCTGGTTCAGGCATGAAACACAACAAACAAGAATCCGACAAGGACAGGAACAAAAACAGAGAGAGATATAGGGACCTAATCAGAGGGAAAAAGGGAACAGGTGGGAAACGGGGTGAATGGGTAGTTAGGAGGAGACAAGGCACAGCTGGGGGAAAGAGGGGGAGAAAAGGTAACCTAACAACGACCAGCAGAGGGAGACAGGGTGAAGGGAAAGGACAGAAACACACAACATGACAATACATGACAGTACCCCCCCACTCACCGAGCGCCTCCTGGCGCACTCGAGGAGGAAACCTGGCGGCAACGGAGGAAATCCTCGATCAGCGCACGGTCCAGCACGTCCCGAGAGGGAACCCAACTCCTCTCCTCAGGACCGTACCCCTCCCAATCAACGAGGTACTGGTGACCACGGCCCCGAGGACGCATGTCCAAAATCCTGCGGACCCTGTAGATGGGTGCGCCCTCGACAAGGATGGGGGGGGGGGGGGGGGGGAGACGAGCGGGGGCGCGAAGAACGGGCTTAATACAGGAGACATGGAAGACCGGGTGGACGCGACGAAGGTATCGCGGAAGAAGAAGTCGAACTGCGACAGGATTAATGACCCGAGAAATACGGAACAGACCAATGAACCGCGGGGTCAACTTGCGAGAAGCCGTCTTAAGGGGAAGGTTCTGAGTGGAGAGCCAAACTCTCTGACCGCGACAATATCTAGGACTCTTAGTTCTACGCTTATTAGCAGCCCTCACAGTCTGCGTCCTATAACGGCAAAGTGCAGACCTGACCCTCTTCCAGGTGCGCTCGCAACGTTGGACAAAAGCCTGAGCGGAGGGGACGCTGGACTCGGCGAACTGAGATGAGAACAGCGGAGGCTGGTACCCGAGGCTACTCTGAAAAGGAGATAGCCCGGTCGCAGACGAAGGAAGCGAGTTGTGGGCGTATTCTGCCCAGGGGAGCTGTTCTGACCAAGACGCAGGGTTGCGAAAAGAAAGACTGCGTAAGATGCGACCAATAGTCTGATTGGCCCGTTCTGCTTGACCGTTAGACTGGGGGTGAAAGCCGGAAGAGAGACTGACGGAAGCCCCAATCAAACGGCAAAACTCCCTCCAAAATTGAGACGTAAATTGCGGACCTCTGTCCGAAACGACGTCTGACGGAAGGCCATGAATTCTGAAAACATTCTCGATGATGATTTGTGCCGTCTCTTTAGCAGAAGGAAGCTTAGCAAGGGGAATGAAATGAGCCGCCTTAGAGAACCTATCGACAACCGTAAGAATAACAGTCTTCCCCGCTGACGAAGGCAGTCCGGTGACAAAATCTAAGGCGATGTGAGACCACGGTCGAGAGGGAATAGGAAGCGGCCTGAGACGGCCGGCAGGAGGGGAGTTACCGGACTTAGTCTGCGCGCAGACCGAACAAGCAGCCACGAAACGACGCGTGTCATGCTCCCGGGTGGGCCACCAAAAACGCTGGCGAATGGAAGCAAGCGTACCCCGAACGCCAGGGTGGCCGGCTAACTTGGCAGAGTGAGCCCACTGAAGAACGGCCAGACGAGTAGGAACGGGAACGAAAAGAAGGTTCCTAGGACAAGCGCGCGGCGACGGAGTGTGAGTGAGCGCTTGCTTTACCTGCCTCTCAATTCCCCAGACAGTCAACCCGACAACACGCCCCTCAGGGAGAATCCCCTCGGGGTCAGTGGAGGCTACTGAAGAACTGAAGAGACGAGATAAAGCATCAGGCTTGGTGTTCTTAGAGCCCGGACGATAAGAAATCACGAACTCGAAACGAGCGAAAAACAGCGCCCAACGCGCCTGACGCGCATTAAGTCGTTTGGCAGAACGGATGTACTCAAGGTTCCTATGGTCAGTCCAAACGACAAAAGGAACGGTCGCCCCCTCCAACCACTGTCGCCATTCGCCTAGGGCTAACCGGATGGCGAGCAGTTCGCGGTTTCCCACATCATAATTACGTTCCGACGGCGACAGGCGATGAGAAAAATACGCGCAAGGGTGGACCTTGTCGTCAGAGAGGGAGCGCTGAGAAAGAATGGCTCCCACGCCCACCTCTGACGCGTCAACCTCGACCACGAACTGTCTAGAGACGTCAGGTGTAACAAGGATAGGAGCGGATGTAAAACGATTCTTGAGGAGATCAAAAGCTCCCTGGGCGGAAACGGACCACTTAAAGCACGTCTTGACAGAAGTAAGGGCTGTGAGAGGAGCTGCCACCTGACCGAAATTACGGATGAAACGACGATAGAAGTTCGCGAAGCCGAGAAAGCGCTGCAGCTCGACGCGTGACTTAGGGACGGGCCAATCAATGACAGCCTGGACCTTAGCGGGATCCATCTTAATGCCTTCAGCGGAAATAACAGAACCGAGAAATGTGACGGAGGAGGCATGAAAAGTGCACTTCTCAGCCTTCACAAAAAGACAATTCTCTAAAAGGCGCTGGAGGACACGTCGAACGTGCTGAACATGAATCTGGAGTGACGGTGAAAAAATCAGGATATCGTCAAGGTAAACGAAAACAAAGATGTTCAGCATGTCTCTCAGGACATCATTGACTAATGCCTGAAAGACAGCTGGAGCGTTAGCGAGGCCGAAAGGAAGAACCCGGTATTCAAAGTGCCCTAACGGAGTGTTAAACGCCGTCTTCCACTCGTCCCCCTCCCTGATGCGCACGAGATGGTAAGCGTTACGAAGGTCCAACTTAGTGAAAAACCTGGCTCCCTGCAGGATCTCGAAGGCTGAGGACATAAGAGGAAGCGGATAACGATTCTTAACTGTTATGTCATTCAGCCCTCGATAATCTATGCAGGGGCGCAGAGACCCGTCCTTCTTCTTGACAAAAAAAAACCCAGCTCCGGCGGGAGAGGAGGAGGGGACTATGGTACCGGCGTCAAGAGCTACAGACAAATAATCCTCGAGAGCCTTACGTTCGGGAGCCGACAGAGAGTATAGTCTACCCCGGGGGGGAGTGGTTCCCGGAAGGAGATCAATACTACAATCATACGACCGGTGTGGAGGAAGAGAGGTGGCCCTGGACCGACTGAACACCGTGCGCAGATCGTGATATTCCTCCGGCACCCCTGTCAAATCACCCTGTGAAGAAGAGACAGAGGAAACAGGAGGGATAGCAGACATTAAACATTTCACATGACAAGAGACGTTCCAGGAGAGGATAGAATTACTAGACCAATTAATGGAAGGATTATGACAAACTAGCCAGGGATGGCCCAAAATAACAGGTGTAAAAGGTGAACGAAAAATCAAAAAGGAAATGGTTTCGCTATGATTACCAGAAACAGTGAGGGTTAAAGGTAGCGTCTCACGCTGAATCCTGGGGAGAGGACTACCATCCAGGGCGAACAAGGCCGTGGACTCCCTTAACTGTCTGAGAGGAATGTCATGTTCCCGAGCCCAGGTCTCGTCCATAAAACAGCCCTCCGCCCCAGAGTCTATTAAGGCACTGCAGGAAGCTGACGAACCGGTCCAGCGTAGATGGACCGACAAGGTAGTGCAGGATCTTGAAGGAGAGACAGGAGTAGTAGCGCTCACCAGTAGCCCTCCGCTTACTGATGAGCTCTGGCTTTTACTGGACATGAAGTGACAAAATGACCAGCAGAACCGCAATAGAGACAGAGGCGGTTGGTGATTCTCCGTTCCCTCTCCTTAGTCGAGATGCGGATACCTCCCAGCTGCATAGGCTCAGCTCCCGAGCCGGCAGAGGAAGATGGTAGTGATGCGGAGAGGGGGGCAACGGAGAACGCGAGCTCCTTTCCACGAGCTCGGTGACGAAGATCAACCCGTCGCTCAATGCGAATAGCGAGTTCAATCAAGGAATCCACGCTGGAAGGAACCTCCCGGGAGAGAATCTCATCCTTTACCTCTGCGCGGAGACCCTCCAGAAGACGAGCGAGCAAAGCCGGCTCGTTCCAGCCACTGGAGGCAGCAAGAGTGCGAAACTCAATAGAGTAGTCTGTTATGGATCGATTGCCTTGACATAGGGAAGACAGGGCCCTGGAAGCCTCC
Source organism: Oncorhynchus mykiss (assembly GCF_013265735.2). Lineage (NCBI taxonomy): Eukaryota > Metazoa > Chordata > Actinopteri > Salmoniformes > Salmonidae > Oncorhynchus > Oncorhynchus mykiss. The sequence goes on from NC_050570.1 coordinate 24,416,986, forward strand.
TCCCCAAAAACAGATTGATCAAAAACCCGTATCATCTCCTCCTTAAAGTCCTGATACTGGTTAGTACACTCAGCCCTTGCCTCCCAGATTGCCGTGCCCCACTCACGAGCCCGTCCAATAAGGAGAGATATGACGTAGGCGACACGAGCAGTGCTCCTGGAGTAAGTGTTGGGCTGGAGAGAAAACACAATATCACACTGGGTGAGGAACGAGCGGCATTCAGTGGGCTCCCCAGAGTAACACGGCGGGTTATTGATTCTGGGCTCCGGAGATTCGAAAGCCCTGGAAGTGGCCGGTGGATCGAGGCGGAGATGGTGAACCTGTTCTGTGAGGTTGGAGACTTGGGTGGCCAGGGTCTCAACGGCATGTCGAGCAGCAGACAATTCCTGCTCGTGTCTGCCTAGCATCGCTCCCTGGATCTCGACGGCTGAGTGGAGAGGATCCGAAGTCGCTGGGTCCATTCTTGGTCGGATTCTTCTGTTACGGTGAGTGAATGAGGACCCAAAAGCGAATTAACTTAAACAGAGCTTCTTTAATAACCAAACATAGGTAGGCTCAGATAGACCGGCAGATTCCGACAGGACAGGACAAGGTTACAGCAAACATGACGATAGTCTGGTTCAGGCATGAAACACAACAAACAAGAATCCGACAAGGACAGGAACAAAAACAGAGAGAGATATAGGGACCTAATCAGAGGGAAAAAGGGAACAGGTGGGAAACGGGGTGAATGGGTAGTTAGGAGGAGACAAGGCACAGCTGGGGGAAAGAGGGGGAGAAAAGGTAACCTAACAACGACCAGCAGAGGGAGACAGGGTGAAGGGAAAGGACAGAAACACACAACATGACAATACATGACACCCCTTGACTTTTCCACATTTTGTTACTTTTACAGCCTTATTCTAAAATGTATTCAATTGTTTTTTTCCCCTCATATACATGTATATACACACAATAGCCCATAATGACAAACAAAAACAGGTTTTTAGAAATGTTTACAAAGTTATTAAAAATAAAAATATGAAATATCACATTTACTTAAGTATTCAGACACTTTTCTCAGTACTTTGTTTAAGCACTTTGGCAGCGATTACACCCTCCAGTCTTATTGGGTATGATGCTACAAGCTTGGCACGCCTGTGTTTGGGGAGATTCTCCCATTCTTCTCTGCAGATCATCTCAAGCTCTGTCAGGTTGTATCAGGTCTCTCCAGAGATGTTCGATCGGGTTCAAGTCTAGGCTCTTGCTGGGCCACTCAAGGACATTCAGAGACTTGTCCTGAAGCCACTCCTGCATTGTCTTGGCTGTTGGCTGTGCGCTCCAGAGCAGAGTTTCATTCATTTCTCCCACACGCTGAAAAACATCCCCACAGCATGATACTCCCAACACCATGCTTCACCGTAGGGATGGTGCAAGGTTTCCTCCAGACATAACACTTGGCATTTCAGGCCAAATAGTACAATTTTGGTTTCATCAGACCAGAGAATCTTGTTTCTCAGTGTTTGAGAGTCTTTAGGTGCCTTTTGGCAAACTCCAAGCGGGCTGTCATGTGCCTTTAACTGAAGATTGGCTACCATCTGGCCACGCTACCATAAAGCCCTGGTGGAGTGCTGCTGAGATGGTTGTCCTTCTGGAAGATTCTCCCATCTCCACAGAGTAACTCTGAAACTCCTTCTGGGTGACCATTGGGTTCTTGGTCACCTCGCTGACCAAGGTCTTTCTCCCCCGATTGCTCAGTTTGGCCGGGCAGCCAGCTCTAGGAGTCAAAAATATTTTGTTCTGCTTTTGAAGTATACAGTTAACCCACTGTTCCTAGACCGTCATTGTAAATAAGAATTTGTTCTTAACTGACTAACCTAGTTAAAAAAAATCTAAATAAAAAAATGCTTTTGACTTTTAGTGTATTTGACTGTCATTTCCCGAAAGTCAGACTCCTACCACACTCCAAAACATTTTTCTCAGCTTCAGAAGCATCTGCATTTATCAAATTGTGTGTGCCTAGAGGGAAATGTTGATATTTTGTCCATTTATTATTTTAGATAACATTTATTTGAAGGCAAATTGCTTATTTTAAGTATTTTTTACTTAAGTATTTTACAAATAGAAAGACGAAAAATGTATTAATCCGCAATCTGCTCTGGACAAGTCCGGTCCTGGAGGGTCTTAACAAAATAAAACCAAAGTATTTATGCTTACTTCATCCAATGTCCAGTCAGATGTATATGTGTGGTATGCAAATATGACCTCATTTGCATATTTTAGATAGTTTATATATTATTTTGACACATTTTTTTCACATGTGTCTAGATTCAACTGGTAAAAGTTGATAGTGACATGATTAAGATAAACTTTTTTCCCTATTTATTTTACCTTTATTTAACCTGTCAAGTCAGTTAAGAACAAATTCTTATTTTCAATGACGGCCTAGGAACAGTGGGTTAACTGCCTGTTCAGGGGCAGAACGACAGATTTGTACCTTGTCAGCTCGGGGAGTTGAACTTGCAACCTTTCAGTTTCTAGTCCAACGCTCTAACCACTAGGCTACCCTGCCGCTCCAATTAGGGTGTTCTGTCTGGCGTTAATGCAGCAAAACTGAAATCTGTTTTACCTCATTTTTCCCAACGTCACCTGTGCAACTAGAGGCGACACAACTCTAGATCAGCTTTATTCCACACAGAAATGCATACAAGGTCTTCCCTAGCCCTCCCTCTGGCAAATCAGACAATAACTATGTCCTCCTGCTTACAAGTAAAACCTCAAACAGGAAGTAACAGTGATGTGCTCAACACAGAATTTGTCCGATAAAGCGGATGTTAAGCTAAAGTGCAGGACTGTTTCGCTAGCACAGACTGGATTATGTTCCAGGATTCATCCAGTACCATGTAGGAGTTTACCACATCAGTCACCGGCTTCATTAATAAGTGCATCGACAAAGTCGTCCCCACAATGACCGTACGCTGAGCGACGCGAGCCTACCAGATGAGCTAAATGCAGTCTATGCTCGCTTCGAGGCAAGCAAGACTGAACCATGCATGAGAGTACCAGCTGTCCTGGTTGACTGTGTGATCTTGCTCTCCGTAGCCAATGTGAGTAAGATCTATAAACAGGTTCGCAACATTCGCAAGGCCGTGGGGCCAGACGGGTACTCAGAGTACTCAGAGAATTATGAGTACTCAGAGAATGCGCTGATCAGCTGGCAAGTGTCTTCAGTGACATTTTCAAACTATTTCTGGTCTGTAATACCAATACTATCTAAATGACTATCACGCCGTAGTACTCAAGTCTATAGCCATGAAATGCTTTGAAAGGCTGGTCGTGGCTCACATCAACACTATCATCAGATCCACAGATGACGCAATTGCTATTGCACTTCACACTGCCCTCACCCACTTGGACAAAAGGAATACCTATGTAAGAATACTGTTCATTGACTTTAGCTTAGCATTCAACACCATAGTCCCCTCCATGCTCAGGACCCTGGTACTGAACACCTCCCTCTGCAACTAGATCCTGGACTTCCTGATGGGTCGACCCATAAGGAGGTAAGGATAGGCAACAACTCATCCACCATGCTGGCCATCAACACGGGGGGCCTCAGAGGTGTGTGTGCTTATTCCCCTCCTGTATTCCCTGTTCACCTACAACTGTGTGGCCGCGCACAACTCGCTTGCTGACAAGACGACGGTGGTAGGACTGGGGCAGAGTTCCATGCCATCCAGGAACTCTATACCAGACGGTGTCAGAGGAAGGCCCCAAAAATGGTTAAACACACCAGACATAGACTGTTGTCTCTGCTACCGCACAGCAAGCAGTACCAGTGCACAAAGTCTGGAACCAACATGACCCTGAACAGCTTCTACCCCCAAGACGTAAGACTCTTTAACAAGACTGCTAAATAGCTAATCCAATGGCTACCCAGACTACCTGCATTGACCCTTTTTTTGCACAAACTCTCTTGCACTGACTCAATGCAAACACACCGGACTCTACCCACACACTCACACATACTTACACTCACACCCCAACACACGCCCACACACACATAACACACGCACACATGTATACTGATGCCACACACACACACTTTCACACACCACATATGCTGCTTATACTATCTATTCTCTATCCTGTTGCCCAGTCACTTTACTCCTATAGCTATTACCTCGTACCCATGCACATTGACTCAGTACTGGGACTCCCTGTATATAGCCATGTTATTCTTATTTGTTATTGTTACTTGTTATTCACTGCGTATTTTTTCCTCTTGTCACTATTTCTATCTTTAGTTTATGTCTTTATGTAACTTTGAATTGTTGAAAAGGACCTGCAAGTAAGCATTTCGATGTCAGTCCTAACCTATTGTTTATGAAGCATGTGTCACGACTTCCGCCGAAGTTGGTCCCTCTCCTTGTTCGGGCGGCGTTCGGCGGTCGAAGTCACCGACCTTCTAGCCATCGCTGATCCTCTTTTCATTTTCCTTTGGTTTTGTCTTGTCTTCCATCACACCTTGTTCCAATCCCATCAATTACATGTTGTGTATTTAACCCTTTGTATTTGATTGTTCTGTTTTCCGGTGTTTTATTTTGTTATTAAACTACGCCGTTTGGAAACACAGTTTTTGCTCTCATGCGTCTGACTTCTCTGCTGCCAGTACGCACCCCTTACAACATGTGACAAAGGAAATTTGATCTGACTTGAGACCTCTGTGTAATCTGTATGTGTTCAGGTAAAGGCATTGGGAACAGGAAGGTGCGTGCAGCCCACGTAGTGTCTCTGGAGAGTCAGGCGCTGCAGGCCTCAGCACTAGACCTGGAGTGGGACCTGGAGAAGGAGCTACAGCAGCGTTTCCCACAGTCAGGTCACCCATAATACAAGTAAAATAGCAAAAAACTAAACTAAACTAAAACTAAAACAGTTCGAAGTTTGATGTTTGAGAAACATGGATGAACTTCTTATTCTGATGTGAGACTGTGAGAGCCTTGACATTTGGTTATGTCATTGACAAAATATCCTCCAACACTCTTCTTAGCAAACTGGATGTTGTCTATCACAGTGCCATCCGTTTTGTCAACAAAGCCCCATTTACCTCCCATCACTGCGACCTGTATGCTCTCGTTGGCTGGCCCTCGCTACATATTCATCTATAAGTCTTTGCTAGGTAAGCCCCGCCTTATCTCAGCTCACTGGTCACCATAGCAACACCCACCCGTAGCACGCGCTCCAGCAGGTATATTTCACTGGTCATCCTCAAAGCCAACACCTCCTTTGGCTGCCTTTCCTTCCAGTTCTCTGCTGCCAATGACTGGAACGAATTGCAAAAATCACTGAAGCTGGAGATTTATTTCTCCCTCTCTAACTTTAAGCATCAGCTGTCAGAGCAGCTTATCGATCACTGTACATGTACATAGCCAATCTGTAAATAGCCCACCCAACTACCTTGCACCCTAGTATCTCTCCTTGCACATCATCTTCTGCACATCTATCACTCCAGTGTTAATGCTAAATTGAAATTATTTCGCCTCAATGGCCTATTTATTGCCTTACCTTCCTACTCTTCTACATTTTCACACACTGTACATATATTTTTATATTGTGTTATTGACTGTACGTTTGTTTATGTGTAACCCTGTGTTGTTGTTTTTGTCGCACTAATTTGCTTTATCTTGGCATGGTCGCAGTTATAAATGAGAACTTGTTCTAAACTGGCCTACCTGTTTAAATAAAGATGAAATAAAAATACAAATAAAAAGAGCTAGGTGGTTTCCCTGAGCTTCAGAACCCTGGCCTAAGCTTGGATCACTTCCAGTTGGCGTGTGTGGAGAATCGGACCGTGGACAACTCCAACCGTGCTGATCTAGACATGCACCTGGAGCCCATCCAGCCCTCTGTGTCAGTGTCACCCCATGGAAGGTTTGAGCGTCTGCAGAAGGACCCCAACTACATCTCCCATTTCACCAGGGCTCCACCCAAGGGCCAGTGGAGGAGCAGCTGCAGCCTGGTCAGGTACATGCTGGCTGGTGTAGGGCTCTTTATCCTGGGGTTTCTGATAGGCCACTACACCCACAGACCAGCCCACCCCAGAATACCCAGGTACACAGACCACCTGCAGGAGCTGCTGAGGGACATCACGGCTAAGAAGATCCAGGCTCTCACACATACACCAATTACCCCATTACTCCCTGTTTTGCCTCAATGCCTGCAAAGTGTTTAGAGAGAGAGTGTATAATATTACAGGTAATGCATCTTGTTAGTGTAGAGGCATTATGCACAGCAGCAGCAGCAGCAGAACACTAACTAGACAAGGTGGGGAGAGTCAGGGATTTGCATTAAAATGACATTCATTTGGAAGCGTTTCTCTAAGAAGGAGGCTCTCCCAGGTCATGCAAAGGTGATTTAGAGCACATTGATTGCTCCAAAAAACCTGTTGCCCCCTCGGAAAGTCTTCCTCAGTCTGAGTGGAAGTTTGACATTCTTAGGAAACAGATGTGGGCTTTCCTGGAACAGACCCTTAGGGACCTGCATCCTTCTAGCAAAGACAGTCTTCCTGCCAAACATTGTAGCATACTGTATCCCCACTAGTAACAAGCAGCCTTGTTCACTCCAAGCCCAGCTGTGTATAGCTGACAGGGAAAGGAGAGGGCGCAAGCAGGTATTAATGTTAAATGAAATGCCGACAAACATCTGGCGGCAAGATATTGTTTTGGTGCCAAGGATCATGGAATATATGTATATTTGTGTCAGAAAGATGTCTCAGTTCAGTGGAAACTAAGTTAATCTGACTCCTAAACAGATTTTGGGGTTTTGTGTATTTATTATTTAGTCACATTTATTTTTCAGGCAGCAGGGCCAACAGCAGAGCTCAGATTCTCTTGGAAAAAGAGACACCATATTGTAACCTCAAGTAATATTGTGATCACGCATTCAGCCACCAACTGAAACTTTTCAGTATTCATACCTTGGATGTTGTGTTCCAAGATAATTGCCTTATTTACTTTTGGGGCACAGAGGGAATCCTGCAATCTCTCTCACAAAGTGATGCTCTATGGGGAGAAGGGATATTGTGGCAACTCAGAATGTTTAGATAAAGAGAATAAAACTGGTAATTTAAATAGTTTTATCCTCAGTATATCGCCCACATCAACTAATAGCATAGGGTGCCCCAAAAGTAAATAATGCAATTATCTTGGAACACAACATCCAAGGTATGAATACTGAGAAGTTTCAGTTGGTGGTGTGCTGCTTGGATGGCTCCTCTCTTTCCACCTTATTTGTGGAAATGGATTTGTGCATGATGCTAGTAGGCTACAATTAACTTTATTTAGTCAGTGTTCAGTATTGTGTGTTTGGTGATTGACTATACATAAATAGAAGGGTGGAATATATTGTGTTATTATGAACTACAGTATATCATAGTCAACCTGATGTTTGGGAAGAAGTGGATTTTCCCTCTGTTTGTGCCACTAATGCAATTCTTTATCTCCCTGAGACACTCACTCACTTATTATTCCCAGTAATTGATACAGTCCATTATATTGGGAGCATTTCTCATCCCCACCAACTGAAATAAGTAATCTCAAAATCAGATTAAGGGTAATGTCTCCAGGGATGAGGAAGAACAAAAACATTAAAACAGTTTGGACATACTGGCTACTAAAACTACTAAAACAAAGAAGCTTCTTGGCTGTCAATTCCTTCTCCAAATGGAGAGAGGCCACAAACGGGCTAGATTTAATGTCAAAGATGGTGCACAGCTGTTAAAACAGCTCAGAACACAAGTATGGTGTCCATGTTAGGACACTTTCAGTCTCAGTAAAATGAGTCATTGTCACAAGGAGTTGAGTCACTCACAAGGAGTTGAGTCATTCTTACAAGAAGTTGAGTCACTCACAAGGAGTTGAGTTGTTCTCGCACTAGTTGAGTCATTCTCACGAGGAGTTGAGTCATTCAAACAAGGAGTTAAGTCAGTCTCACAAGGGCTTGAGTCATTCTCAGTGGCAGTAAAACATCATCATTTTTTCACGGTCATTTCAAATATGAGCATGATTCTAGAATGTAAGAATAAAAACATCTCTCTCTCTAATCTAATCTACTGTATTGTGACCGTCCAACCGAGACACTGGTACACCAAAGACACTGCTGCCCATGTAGGAACATAGCTGCATGCAGATTTCCCCAAGTCCCAGTGACACTAAACCAACTGAGGCTGACAAAAGTCAAACTCAAAAGAAGTTGAGTCATTCTCACAAGGAGTTGAGTCAACGGGTTAAACTTTTTTCACCATCTTTTTTTTCAAGGTCATTTAAAATATGAGCATGATTCTGAAATAATTATGTCTGTCTGTCTGTCTGTCTTATCAGATGATGTGTCATGATGACACTGTAGAACGATGTTCTTGTAATAAAGCACACATTTTTTTATATCATCTGGTTTGTTTGTCAGGCGGCGGTCACGTGGGTTAGCAATCAGAGGGCTACTGGGAGGAAGCTAAGCTGTTAGCAGCACAGTGACACCGGCTACATATTGTAGCAACCTTAAGCCGACACCTAGCAGCCTCTTTAGACCTCTTGGCATAATGTTTAAGGTGTTGCCTTGATAGTCGCTGGACCTGGGTTTGAGTCCCGGTCGGGCCTACCCCCTGAATTTTCTACATTGGTTTGAGAAGTGCGTTGGTGCCTGGGAGGCCATTGGAGAAGAGTGGACATGTGAGAGACTTGGTTTGTATAGAGAAGTGTAGGAACATGCTCTCCTGAAGGAAGGGGGTAATGTCTGAGGGGTTCAGACCAAGGGGTTCAGACCTCTTGAAGTAATTATTAATGTGTTGGCTTGACAGTCACTGGACCAGGGATCAAGGAATACACACATTTCTTTAGATACTGAGGAGAGTAGTAATTATGCTAACAGGTGTGGTTACAGATAGGCTAATCCTATTCTTGCTGAAAATAGTTTTACACTTTGACATGCATGTTAGATATGTATCACCTTCATATTGGAGACATGTGCAGAAAGTGTGCATTGGCAGTTTAGGATGCACATGTCAGTCTGCACCTCTGTAAAGAAGGAGAGAAGGATAAAAGGAAATAGGGTTAGGATAGGAAGAAAGGAAAGGGATCTAGGAAAATATGTAGGAATTTAGGCTAAGAAAAGATGAAAGGAAAGGGAGTTAGAATAGAAGGAGAGGATACAAGAGTCTGAGGAAACTATGAGGTTCAGAGCCTGCTGGTTTTCTGTTCTACCTGATAATTAATTACACCTACCTGGTGTTTGATTTTGATTTGATTTGATTTGGATCTCTTTTAGTCCCCATTTGGACTAATCTTCCAAGTGTCCAAGGTCTAAATCATTCCCTGATTAGAGCACAACAGGGAAAAATACAGTGGAACTGGCTTCGAGGTCCCAAGTTGAGTTTGAGGAACCTAGGCTATCCTACACAATTGTGCAAAGTAGCCTAGACTCAGTGTCCAATCTGACACACAGTAACATATGAAAACATTAACACAATACCGTCACAATATCTTACTCTGTTAAATATTATAGACCCTGTTGTAAATCAAGCAGACAATAGCAAATAATTACATAAATGTAGGGCTCACAGGCACAACGAACGAGACAAAGATATTCTGGACATTCTTCCGAACACCATTTTCCATACTGGCTGTTTTTGCATTGCATGCTGTATGTAGGCCTATCAAAACAGCTGTTTGTCACTTCACTGTCATTCAGAAAAATATTTCCTGTATTAGCTGAAAGTTGGCAATATCACTAGGCCTAACTAAACAGCTGGATACCAAATGGGCACCCAACAAGTAGGTTTATTAGCCTACGCATTGCCTATTGAAGAACTGAAAAATTTGAAGTGTTAAAATCTCAGTGTTGTGAGTGTTATAACTGACTGTTGATTCTAGTGGGGTTAACACCAGGAAATGACACCACATGCAGTGAATACATTAAGTGTAATTTGAATCACAGTGGAATAAACTGTGTGATGTTGTTGTGGTTTTATTGTTATTCGAGAGTGAAAAAGACATGGGAGTGGCCTCATGATCATTATTGACCAGAACACTTTTTTACAGGTTGATATATAGAATAATTTGTTTTAATCAAATAAAATAAAATAGAATTTATACATCACATTTCAGACAGGGAATGAAAAGCAATGTGCTTTACAGGAAAACAACTATGAATCTAAAAGCCGAAATATTTATTACACAACAAATATAAGATAACAAACAGAAGAACAACACAAACTGAACAACTAAAAAGCAAGGCAAAAAATGTGTTTTAAGATCTATTTTAAATATGTCCACAGTTTCGGCACCCCTGGCATGCTATTCCAGAGGCTGGGGGCATAATAACTAAAGGCTGCCTCTCCATGCCTCTTGGTCCTAGGCTTTGGCATTGTTAAGAGGCCAGTGCCAGAGGACCTGAGGGACCTACTGGGTACATAACTTAAAAGCATGTCTGACATGTATTGGGGTACACAATTGTGGATTGGTTTAAAAACCAATAGAAGAATCTTAAATTAATTTTAAAACTCACAGGCAGCCAGTGCAAAGACATTAAAACCGGTGTAATGTGTGCTCTCCATCTGGCCTTGGTCAGTACACGTTCTGCAGCATTCTGTATGTTTTGCAGTTGACCAATGGCTTTCTTGGGTAGACCAGACAGGAGAGTATTACAGTAGTCAAGCCTGCTTGTAAAAAAAGTGTGAATTAATCTTTTTGTGTCAGCATGAGAGAGAAATGGCCCTACCTTGGCAATGTTCCTCAGGTGCTAAAAAGCTATTTTGGTCACATTTCTAATGTGTTATTCAAAATTTTGTTCAGACCCTAGATTCTCTCTTTGCTTTGGCTCCAACAATAAGTACCTCGGGCTTGTCTTGATTTAGCTGCAGAAAGTTGTGAGCCATCCAAGCATTTAAATCACTAATACAGCCTAATAATATATCTGTTGTGCTAAAATCCTCTGGTGACACAGAAATGTGAAGTTGTGTATCGTGTGCATAGCAGTGAAAATCCATGCTGTGCTTTCTGATAACGCTGCCAAGGGGTAACATAACTGAACAGTTCCGAACCCAGAATCGAAACTTGTGGACCTTGTGTATTTTCTCTGAGTTATGTTCACCAAGGGTGACAAAAAAACTCTTGACCGGTTCAATTGGTCCCAAGCCAATTTAGAACTGGACCGGAGAGGCCAACCTACCTCTCTAGTCTGTCCAGAAGGACATCATGGTCGACAGTGTTGAATGCAGCACTTACTATAAAGGACAGAGAGCGGTTTGGCATCTGCGTTGGCTCTAACATCATTTACCACTTTAACTAAGGCTGTCGCTGTGCTGTGGTGGGCATGAATTCTGAATACAGGTTGTGGTTGATAAAATATTCAAATAGTTGAATATCCTCCCTCTGGCTGGATTCTGATAGGAATTACTAATCACTTTACGAAGCAGCATATTGTGACTTCCAGGTCTGATGTGGCCCGTGTAGGGCTGTTCTGGTGACCATATTACCACCACACCGGCAGTCATGTGTCATGACCACAGTCAAATTCCATGTGACTGTCACGGTAATCTCCTTTGACGCACTCATGTGTTGACATGTGTTGGCTAACTCGCTAACGGCATGATACTCAACGCTCTATTGTCTCTGTAACCACTCCAACATCAATGCAAATACAATCGAAAATCACATCAAACCCTTATCATAAAACTCACCTCAATGTGATGGATCAATTTGAAAAAAGATGTTCAAAAGATGTTTTTATATTTTCATAGAGATGTTTTTATATTTTCATAATTAATGGGCATTACCTTTAGCTGACATTACCTTTAGCTACAGAATATCTCCCCGTCGTGCAATTCCAGCTCCTCTCTCTCTTTCATTCCTTTCTTGAGCGCCCAGAGAGAGGGGCTGTCAACAGTTTAATGAAATATGTTTTGTTGTGAAAACGTGTTACTATTGATGTTCCCGAACAGATTTCACTTGGTTTCCCAAATTAAGCACTGGGTAGTTGCAGGAACACGGTTGGAGAGCCCCTTGCATACAGAGTTTCAGCAGAATGTAAGTGGTTGATGCATGGAGTGAAATAAGCTGTGTTCTTATAAGCACAGGCATTTCTAAATGCAATCCCGTGTGAAAGCAGCTACTATATCTCAGCTGCTTAATAAAACCGGAGAAACCTAGCCATCATGATTGAACAACGATCTGCCGGGAAAGAGGCCTCCATTCACTATTCAAATGCATAAAGATCTATTTCTTGCACCTGTTCCTGTCCATTTGATAATGGGTCATTCTAAATCAAAACTAATTTAACATATTAGTAAAGACAATATTAAATTGAGAATATGATGTCTGATGGGTGAAAATATGATCACTTGATGAGAGAACAGGATGTGCAGCCTGAGGGAATGAACAGAGTTCAAGGTTTTTAGCAACTTTTTCCAATCATCAATATCCTATAGTCGCATCATGCAGCCCATATATGTTTACATTTCTAATATATTCTAAGCTTTGTATTATTCACAACTACATTTAGCAAATAACTCAAAATCTAGCATGTAGGACATTGTCATGCCCTGGCCTTAGTTATCTTTGTTTTCTTTATTATTTTGGTTAGGCCGGGGTGTGACATGGGTGATTTATTGTGTTCGTCTTGTCTAGGGGTTTGTTAGATTAATGGGGTTGTGTTCAGTTTAGTTGTCTAGGTAAGTCTATGGTTGCCTAGAGTGGTTCTCAATCAGAGGCAGGTATTTATCGTTGCCTCTGATTGGGAACCATATTTAGGCAGCCATATTCTTTGGGTATTTTGTGGGTGATTGTTTCCTGTCTTTGTGTTTTATGCACCAGTTAGGACTGTTTCGGGTTTCACGTTTATTGTTTTGTAGTTTGTTCATGTTAAGTGTATCTTATTAAAGAACCATGAACTTCAACCACGCTGCGTTTTGGTCCGCCTCTCCTTCCCAGGAAGAAAGCCGTGACAGACATGTTTCAAATGATTCCATTTATGCTCTACATAGCCACTGCATATGCACACTCGCTGCGGAATGGGAAAAAATATCCTTTCTATTAACTCAGCTAAGTTAAATTATATTATTCTTACTATAAAATAATATTTAAACAAATATTAGTACAGGAGTTATAAGCATATCTTCTGTGTGAATTTAACTAGCCTACAGCCTGGCGCATAGCCAGATAACATAATGTAGACCATCTCATATTCTGTTCTTAAATGTTCATATCATAATATTTCTTTAGACCTGACTAAAATACATAATGACTGTACACTCTAAAAATTAGAGTTTCAAAAATGGTTATTCTATGATCCTCAAAGTTCTTCAAAGAACGTTCTTGGCACTGAAAATTGCCCCCAGAATGTTATTCTAAGAACCCCATAAGAGGTGGGGTTCATCGAGGAACCTCCTTAGTTGGTGAGGGTTCTTGCAGGAACCTAACTTCCCAATTGAAACATTTGGATTTGAACTTGAAAGAACAGCAGGTGCAGGCACTTAACTGAAAAATGTAAAGATCTCCTCAATTTAAGGTAAGGTTTGTCCCTTGTAAGATGACTGAACTGCTCACTTTTGTGTCTGTGTCTACATGTATACAGACGAGGCAAACAAAGGTATGTCTATTGGTATGTTTTTATTTTATTTTTTATTTATCCATTATTTTACCAGGTAAGTTGACTGAGAACACGTTCTCATTTGCAGCAACGACCTGGGGAATAGTTACAGGGGAGAGGAGGGGGATGAATGAGCCAATTGTAAACTGGGGATTATTAGGTGACCGTGATGGTTTGAGGGTCAGATTGGGAATTTAGCCAGGACACCAGGGTTAACACCCCTACTCTTACGATAAGTGCCATGGGATCTTTAATGACCTCAGAGAGTCAGGACACCCGTTTAACGTCCCATCCGAGAGACGGCACCCTACACAGGGCAGTGTCCCCAATCACTGCCCTGGGGCATTGGGATATTTTTTAGACCAGTGGAAAGAGTGCCTCCTACTGGCCCTCCAACACCACTTCCAGCAGCATCTGGTCTCCCATCCAAGGACTGACCAGGACCAACCCTGCTTAGCTTCAGAAGCAAGCCAGCAGTGGTACGCAGGGTGGTATGTTAAGGAGATCACATGTACCATCCTCCCCCCTTACCTGTTCAATGAAAATCCCATAGGCCTCTACATTACGGACAAGGTATGTGTTTGAAAACATCATCAAAACAGTTTTTTTTTCATTCACATTTACCACAAAACACAAGGTATGAATAGTGCTGTGTGCATGTTTTATTAAACATCTGTATAATTACTATTTTTTGGATTCACAGACTTCACCCTCCCTACACCTTTGATGAATTAAACAGGAAACAGGAATTTAACCTGTTCAATTACCATGCACTGCAAAATCATTCTGGCTATGGATACAGAGAACATAAACACATTAACATCAACATGCCAGATGATATAACCATTGGACATGGGGCTCTGCTGGGAGTTTACCTCACGTTTTTATTGTATCATTCTGCTTTGCCACTAACTTTGCCACAACTAAAATATGGTGTTATCGTTATGCATATTATAAATAATAATAATAATAATAGGGGAGGGGAGTAGTTATTCCCAAAAGGTTCTTCAAAAGGTTCTTCGAGGATCTATTAGAAGGGGTTCTTTGAAGAACCCTTTTAAAGGGTTCTTCGAAGAACTTGTAGGGTTCCCCCACAGTTTAAATTTTAAGAACCAGTAAAGGATACTCCAGGAACCTTCTATTTTTAGAGTGTTTTGTGATGGTGTATATTACATTTATTTATTAGACTTTTAAATGTACATGTTTCAAAAGCGAGCATCAGCGGCTTGTATGCGTGGAAGCTTGGAGATGCTACATTTGTTTATGGTAAATAACGTTCTATTACCGTGAGACCGGCAGACATTTGCATGACAATAACTGTATCATGACCGCCACAGGCCCATAAGCCAAGATTCACAGACCACAATTTTGAGGATAATTAGGCCATAACTAAATACCTTATGAAATGTGTAAAATGCAGTGTGTTTGGAAAGTATTCAGACCCCTTACCTGTTTCCACATTTTGTTACTTTAAAGCCTTAGTCTAAAATTGAATAAAAAAATGTATCATCAATCTACACACAATACCTCCTAATGACGAAGTGAAAACAGGTTTTTAGAAATGTTTGCAATTGTATAAAAAAACAGAAATACCTCTGCTATGAGACTTGAAATTGAACTCAGGGACATCCTGTTTCCCTTAATCATCCTTGAGATGTTTCTACAACTTGATTGGAGTCCACCAGTGGTAAATTCAATTGACTAGACATGATTTGGAAAGGCACACACCTGTCAATATAAGTTCCCACAGTTGACAGTGCATATCAGAGCAAAAACCAAGCCATGAAGTTGAAGGAATTTTGCATCCATCATCAATTCAGCTCCAAGACAGAATTGCGTAAGAGGGTACCAAAAAATGTCTGCAGCATTGAAGGTCCCAAGAACACAGTGGCCTCCATCATTCTTAAATGTAAGAAGTTTGGAACCACTAAGACGCTGAAAGTGTCTGTTGGAAATCAGACCAATCAGGCCTTTATAGTAGAGTGACCAGACAGAAGCCACTCCTCAGTAAAAGGCACACGACAGCCCACTTGGAGTTTGCCAAGAGGCACCTAAAGACTCTCCGACCATGATAAACAACATTCTGTATTCTGATTAAACTCTTTGGCCTGAATGCCAAGCATCACATCGGGAAGAAACATGGCACCATCCCTATGGAGATGCATGGTGGTGGCAGCATCATGCTGTGGGGATGTTTTTCAGCAGCAGGGACTGGGAGACTAGTCAGGATCGAGGGAAAGTAAAGAGATCATTGACAAAAAGCTGCTCCAGAGCACTCAGGACCTCAGACTGTGGCAAAGGTTCACCTTCCAACAGGACAACAAACTTAAGCACACAGCCAAGACAATGCAAGAGTGGATTCGGGACAAGTCTCTGAGTCCTTGAGTGGCCAAGCCAAAGCCCGGACTTGAACCCGATCATACATCTCTGGAGAGACCTGAAAATCGCTGTGCAGCGATGCTCCCCATACAACATGACAGGGCTTGAGAGGATCTGCTGAGAAGAATGGGAAAACTCCCCAAATGCAGGTGTTCCAAGCTTGTAGAGTTATACCCCAAAAGACTCAAGGCTGAAATCGCTGCCAAAGGTACATCAACAAGGTACTGAGTAAAGGGTCTGAATAGTTATGTACTGTAAGAGTTATATTTCAGCTTTTGCAAAAAATTCTAAAAACCTGTTTTTGCTTTGCCATTTTGGGGTATTGTGTGTAGATTTATGAACAGCAATTCATCAGGGCATTGACTCTACAAAGTGTTGAAAGCGTTCCACAGGGATGCTGGACCATGTTGACTCCAATGTTGACTCCAATGCTTGATGTCCTTGGTGGTGGACCATTCTTGATACACACTGGGACACCTGGCACCTATTACCATACCCCGTTCAAAGGCACTGAAACAGAAAAGGGCCTTCCCCAAACTGGAACTATGGGGCCTTGCCCGAACCATGAAATAAAGCCCCAGACAAATTATACCTCCTCCACCAAACTTCAAAACTGATAAAATATAAGTTTTATTTCACCCATCTACACAAAATACCCCATAATGACAAAGTGAAAACACGATTTTATTTCCCTCAAATGTATTGAAAATGAAATACAGAAATATCTCATTTACATATGTATTCTTACTCCTGAGTCAGTACATCTTAGAATCACTGTAGGCAACGATTTAAGGCTGTAAGTCTTTCTGGGTAATTCTCTAAGAGCTTTGCACAGCTGGATTGCACAATATTTGCACATTCATATTTTTAAAAACAAGCTTTGTCAAGTTGGTTATTGGTCATTGCTAAACAGATTTTGCCACAGATTTTCAAGCCGATTTAAGTTAAAACTGTAACTAGGCCACTCAGAAACATTCAATGTCGTCTTGGTAAGCAACTCCGGTGTACAGTATAATTGGCCTTGTGCTTTAGGTTATTGTCATGCTGAAAGGTGAATCTGTCTCCCAGTGTCTGCTGGAAATCATACTGAACCAGGTTTTCCTCTGGAATTTTGCCTGTGCTTAGCTGTATTCCGTTTCTTTTCATCCTAAAAATACCCTAGTCCTTGCCAATGAAAAGCATACCCATAACATGATGCAGCCACCACCATGCTTGAAAATATGAAGAGTGGTACTCAGTGGTGTGTTGTGTTGGTTTTGCCCCAAACAGTAAGTTAATTTCCTTGCCACATTTTTGGCAGTTTTACTTTCGTGCTTTATTGAAAACAGGATTCATGCTTTGAAATATTTGTATTCTGTACAGGCTTCTTTCTTTTCACTATTTCATTTAGGTCAGTATTGTGGAGTAACTTCCATGTTGTTGATCCATCCTCTGTTTTGTCCTATCACAGCCATTCAACTCAGTAACTGTTTTATCACTGACAGTGATAAAAATGGCAAGAGTGTGCAAAGCTGTAACCAAAGCAAAGGGTGGCTTCTTTGAAGAGTCTCAATTATAACATGTATTTTGATTTGTTTAACACTTTTTGGGTTTCTACATGCATCTACATTCTACATTCCATATGTGTTACTTCATTGTTTTGATGTCTTCTTTATTATTCTACAATCTAGAAAATAGTAAAAATAAAGAAAAACCCTTGGATGAGTAGTTGTGTCCAAAAGTTTGACTGGTACTGTATATGTAAAAAGAAAAAGCCCAGAGTGCTATTATATGATACAGTATTAGTACTTGTTGCATTTTCAATTTATCTAAATCCTATCATCTACTGATTTCAGCCAGTGTACGCCTGTAGAATATCTGCATTGTTTGAATGGAAGGTTGGCATATGTAAGGGATAAAGGAAAACGTTCTGTTCATTATCTTGGAAACAATGGACAACGCAGCCGCCGAGTCCCTTTGCGGAGTTCATTTTCCCAAGGCAATGAACAGAACGTTGGCGTTTATCCCTCTACTACCACAGTTGCCAAAGAAAAAATATGAAAGCCCACATTTACCGGTATAAATACTTTTTGTTGTTGATATTTTCATTTTTTAAAAGTGAATTCATACTTCATCATCTTTTGGTTGCTAGAGATACGACCCAATCGTTTGTTTGATTCGTTCGATATTCATAGCCTTGACCCAGTGATTTGTTCTTTATTTTCCATTGCTATGGCTAGCAAGCTAGCTATGGCTAACATAGTCATGACCTCTGCAACCAGAATAACAGCAAAGTTGCTGTTTTCTATTGACATTAATTTGGATACATCCATAACAATGAGCTGACAATGCCCAATTTTGCCTGCATGGCTAAAAAAGTTTGCCTTCTCATCAGGACACTCGACACCGTTCATTATGAGGAGATCGCATTGCAAATCAAACACTAGGATAGAAGCTAGCTGGTACGGGGGTGGTACGCCAGTGCTTAACTCTTACCTTAACACTTATTGCTAAATCTAACCTTAACTGTAACCTAAGCAAGCAGTTGCTTATCAACAGATAGTATGACCATCTGTTTAGCATCTACAAATGGATAATCCTGACTATCCAAATAAAGTGTGACTGCGACCAACACTCTAGACTGTTAGTTTGTGAACACTTTGAAAAGTGTTAGTTTAACACTATTTCTGTAGGTCACATGTAGTTTCTAAAAAAGTGTTAATTCTGATCCCAAATTTGCTGTGTAGGTGACTCTTCCATTTAGAAGCATTAGATTTTCAATTGCATAACCCCTACATCATTTTGGATTTGTGTGCCCATAAAAACTGTTTTTACGGAGTAGCCTAAAATATCAATATGAACATTTGATAAAGCTGTGCTGCCGTTAATAGCTCACCATCTCATAAACTCAGCAAGAGTTTTGTCCCGCTGATGGCCCATAAGGATCGATGGGTTTCATATTCAGATGATTAAGCTTTTAGAAACTTCACATCTAGCCTACTGGTTAATGCGCTCACTATCGCTTGGACGCTTTCCTATGCAGGTCAGTCATAATACCCTCTCCTTAACATATTGAAAAAATGCAACTGATAGCCTATTGATACAGACATTACATAATAATACTCCCCGAATTGATGGAAAGATTTGGTGTGCTGCCGACAATCAAAAGTGCAGAATCTCTAATAATTAGCCAATCCTAAAAAAATGTATCTAGCTCATCTAAAAATCGCCTATTCAAGGAAATATAATATGCCTCGTTTTCTTATATTGATAATTCGATTCTACAGAGCAAATTGAAAGAACATGTATTTTTTTATTATTACAAGGTTGAAGACATATGAGAGCCTTCACGACTTGCTCCACCAGCGCACAGGTGTCGTTCCCTGACACATGGGAGCCCGAGCAGAGGAAAGAGTCGCCAACAAAGGAGTATATTTCTACTGCAGCCTTCACTGTAAAATATTATGCCCTGGATACATTGTCGCTCCGGCCGCCCAGAGTGGCTCGCTTGTGGGTGTGCTGGCAGCATATATCAGCATGTTCGATTGTGCGTCAAAGTATTCAGCATAGCAAGTTTGTATGAAGGTCTGGTTATTAAATGGGTAAATAGTTTAATCCATTCTCCATTTCCTTAATTTATTCACAGGTAAATAGTCATATGTTCTAAACCGCTCTGGTGACAAACAAACTTTTCTATCCTGTTTCCAATCCTCCACATGGCTGGGAGAACCTATTCAAGTAAGTAAATACATATTCTAATTTAAATGTAAATAAAACTATGTATTGTTAGCTAACCAGCTACAGTGCAGGCTAACTAAAATGAGCTAAATGCATTTGTAGGTAGCTAGCTAACAGCCATGGAGGAAGGTGAAAGGATAGCAGCCCCAACTGTTAAAGTGAGAGAGTAGACTATTCTGGATAGGGCAGGTACTTTTGAGTAGTTCCAGTCCCTAGAAGTGAGGAGAGAGATAATAGTAACATAATATTCAGTGCTGTCTAATTTGAGCATCATGAAGTCTGTTTCTTGTGATGTTTTCTGTCTTCAGATACAGAGAGCAGTGAAGCCTGTCTGCAGATGAAGAGGTCCCAATGAAGTGCAGAGGTTCTCAGTCCTGGTCCTGGTGACACAAAGGTGTGCACATTTTTGTTTTTTCCTTAGCACTACAGAGCTGATTCAAATGATTAACTCATCATCAAGCTTAAAGGGGTATTTATATTTATTTGTGATGCTATCCTTGATATGACACCTTGTCACATGCTACACATGCATCTATCTATCCAATGTTATCATGATTTGTTATTAGTAATATTATACTTTAGTAATCCACAATGACCTGGTGAAAAAGAAAGTATAATAATGACATTATCTTCCATATTCCTACAGATACCTTGCAACTGGAGATTCCTTCAAAACAATTGCCTACAGTTACTGTGTAGGGCACTGAAAGGTTGGGTGACCAGGGCCATCTAGGACTGCCTTCTGGGGGAATTGAGGCTTGTGAAGGCTACCTGTGTCCTGCATAACTTCATGAGGATGGACACGAGGAGGGGGGGGGGGGGGGGGGGGGGGTCTGCAGCTCGCCGCCATGTGCCAGAGGAGAGGTCTGCTGCGCTCTGCAGGATGTTTCAAGGGTGCTGGCCAACAACGCAGTACTGGAGGCAATCAGTGCGGGAGATATTCACCTCCTACTTCTTCGAAGAGGGTGTTGTTTCCTGGCAACACCATAGACTACACTCTATGCACAACCAAAGGCTCTTTTAAGAGCCATCCACATTGCAATAAGAGTATTCTTCCATTTACTTAGCTATGTCAACTGCAATTATTTAAATTCCCAGTTTCTCTCCCTTTGATTTCTACTTAACAGGTGAGGGTGCTGTTCAGGTAAGGGTGATGTCTGTACGAAAACAAAATAGGCTCTTAAGAGTCACCCATATTGAAAATATTTAGACACCCTATAACCCACACCTACACACTTGTGTATCAATCGGATTGATGGATTGTGTTGTGCAGTAAGCAGGCTAAGGTGTATAACTGTGTATAACCTTATTTTCTCAATAACAGTCTCTCTCCTTCACTTCATGCCTCTCCCCCTTCTCCCTGAATCCTCTGTATCAGCTGTGTCGGTGAACCCATCCCGCATCTGAACTGGCGACATACTGTCCTCACCTCACAAGCTCTTAAGATAACATTCGGGCCAACTGGGGGCCCAAGGCTTGTTAGGAGACACCGCTAGAGACACTATTATGTAACTGTGATGGAATTAGAGAATATTAAGTTTAGTAGCACTGTAATTCATTAATCATATGCTGTCTTCTCTGCTCCTCTGTTCTCACCTCTTTCTTTTTCAGTTTTTTACACTCTCACACCTCTCTCCCCACCTCTTTCTTCCCCTGTTTTTATATATACCAGATGTGTATTGAAGTACAGATTGAACTTGTATTTATAATATAATATTACAATTCTAACATAAATAATGCATGTAATATATTTTTTTATAATACTTGGATAATGAACTTCTTTCAATAAAGCGTTTCACATTATCTACTGGTTGAAATTAAGTCTCATTTGATAAAATACTACACCTATACTGTGTCCTCAGATCAGTGCAGATGAAGATTAACCTCTTTATAGTATTTACATGATGTAAAGGAAGTGTAGTGTACTGTTTTTTAAATTACGTTTCTAAATATATGAATTACAAATCAGCCTTTAACTAGTGAAATCAAGTTTCTAGTCTATTGCATAGTTACAATGTCTAACCATTGATGTCCCAGGACCAGGATTGGTAAACACTGTTGACGTGTATAATTGTAATACATGCATGCAGACAGCATCATTCAAAGACTGGAGTTTGATACTACTGGTATTGGATATGACTGAAATATAATGTCTCACAGACATTCATACCTGAACCGCACCTTTATTTTCCAAGGTAGAGTACATGATCAGTGAGTATATTCAATGTGCAGGCTACAATGTGGGGATCTCATGCTTGGTAATAACTACATGTATGTATGACTTGCATCCTTGGCACAATAAAGTTATATTATTCTACTCAATCCATATGCTTTATTGAAGCTATTCAGACTGCTGAGTGGCACAGCGGTCTAAGGCACTGCATCTCAGTGCTAGAGGCGTCACTACAGACACCCTGGTTTGCATCCAGGCTGTATCACAACCGGCCTTAATTGGGAGTCCCATAGGGCGGCGCACAATTGGCCCAGCAGGGTCGTCATTGTAAATAAGAATTTCAGCAAGGCACGCTTACAAAATTGCACATTCAATTTGCAGTAAATGCTTTAGCTAGCTAGATTCTTTACATCCACTGTTTCACAAGATGACAGCCTAGTTTGCTGGTTTTCTCAGGAGTCCCTAAAACATTAAACAACACTAATTACAATTTCATAATCATGTCACAATGACCATAAAGCTAGCTAGCTAGCTAGCTAACGATTTTTGTAACTTAACTTTATGACAGAACAATATGCATAATTGTTTGTCTCTACATTTTTGTCTCTATATTTGCTTCCGTCCTAGTATTTTTGTAGGCCATCTTTGCTGAAGAAACTTTCCAGCGTTGGTTCCCATAGCATCAAATTCGTTAAGGGAACCACTCGACATGATCATTGCCCAGCGGTGTTTATGTTTATTTTTTTCACCGCCTCCCACGGCACGTACACACCGCCCAACGATACCCCACCCTCTACGATTCTCACTACTTCCATTGAAATTTATGGGGAGTGATGTTTCACTGCACGGTACCACATGCTAGTGTACACGGGGCATTATGCATTGCAGCGGTGCTTCGCTGCTTCAAGATTTCCCATAACATTGTCAGTTCTTCTTCTATTCCCCGTGAAGATATCCCGATTTGAATGAGAAGACCTGTGAATAAAACTAGACTGTTTCTCTGTGAAAATGTAGTCTGTTTTGGGTTGGTGCCAAATTGAATTTATAAACACAATCTCCCATTAATCATCAGCAGGAGCCATATTAACCTGACTGGTAGGGTGCCAATCAGAGACGCGACAGTGAGTAACTGCAGCGTTTAGAGATGATTAAGTCAATTCTCTAACAGGTGGAGCAATCGCCAAGCCAATTTTAGATTGCATCTAAAAAATTTAAATAATAGTAAGAGCTTAACTTATTGATCTACATTAGATTTTTTCTGATCTAAGATTGTCGATTAAGAACAGCAAAATAAACAGTCTATTCAGGTTTACAGCAAGGGTGGTTCATTGCTCCAGTGCCTTTCCTTTCACCTTCACACTCCTGGGTCAGACAACACTCAATCATAGGACCTACTGAAGAGATAAGTCTTCAATAAAGACTTAAAGGTCGAGACCAAGTCTGCGTCTCTCACATGGATAGGCAGACCATTCCAAAAAAGCCCTGCCTCCAGCTGTTTGCTTAGAAAATCTAGGGACAGTAAAGAGGCCTGCATCTTGTGACTGTAGCATACGTGTAGGTATGTACGGCTGGACCAAATCGGAAGGATAGGTAGGAGCAAGCCCATGTAATGCTTTGTAGGTTGGCAGGTAAACCTTGAAATCAGCCCTGGCCTTAACAGGAAGCCAGTGCAGAGAGGCTAACACTGGAGATATATGATCCAATTTGTTGGTTCTAGTAAAGATTCTAGCAGCCGTGTTTAGAACTAACTGAAATGTATTTAGTGCATTGCAGTAGTCTAACCTAGAAGCGACAAAAGCATGGATAAATTGTTATGCATAATTTTTGGACAGAAAGATTCTGATTTTTGAAATGTTACATAGATGGAAAAAAAGCTGTCCTTGAAACATTCTTGAAATGTTCGTCAAAAGAGAGATCAGGGTCCAGATTAACACCGAGCTCCTTCACAGTTTTATTTGAGACGACTGTACAACCATCAAGATTAATTGACAGAATATCTCTTTGTTTCTTGCGACCTAGAACCAGCATCTCTGTTTTGTCTGAGTTTAAAAGTAGAACATTTGCCGCAATTCACTTCCCTATGTCTGAAACACAGGCTTCCAGGGAGGGCAATTTTGGGGCTTCACCATGTTTTATGGAAATGTACAGCTGTGTGTCGTCCGCATAGCAGTGAAAGTTAACATTATGTTTCTGAACAACATCACCAAGAGGTAAAATATATAGTTGAAACAATAGTGGTCTTAAAACGGAGCCTTCAGGAACACTGACATTTACAGTTGATTTGTCAGAGGACAAACCATCGATTAGACCAAAGGTGAGCACACAAATGTTCACCTGACACAAGTCTGAATCCAAACATTACACTGTTGATTTTACGTGCATTTTACATTTACTGAACTTTGTATTATTTGTTGATAACATGATAAGACTATTCCTGGAAAATGTGGGGCAGGTGCAACATAAGGGTTTGAGTGAGGACTAATTGGTGTCTCCAATTGGCCACACATGTCTCCAAAGTGTGCACACTCTCCTAGCTGTGCTGTTGAGGAACTAGAGCAAGCACAGTTGTAGTTATTTCATTTGGAACACAACCCTGCATCCCCGCCATCACACAATTACTGTTGTTTCCGAAATCTAAAAACAGTCCATTATAAATCTGGGTCAGGTATTTGTATTTGTATTTATTATGGATCCCCATTAGCTGGTGTCAAGGCAGCAGCTACTCCTCCTGGGGTCCAGCAAAATTAAGGTAATTCATACAATTTTAAAAATATTAAAATATATTCACAGATGTCACAACACACTGTGTGACCTCAGGTACCTACTCCACCTCTACCACATATCTACAGTACTAAATCCATGTATATGTGTGTGTATGTTATCGTATGTGTGTGTATGCATATGACTGTGCCTATGTTTGTGTTGCTTCACAGTCCCCGCTGTTCCATAAGGTGTTTTTTAATCTGTTTTTTAAATAAAATGTTACTGCTTGCATCAGTTACTTGATGTGGAATAGAGTTCCATGTAGTCATGTCTCTATGTAGTACTGCGCACCTACCATAGTCTGTTCTGGTCATGAAGACTGTGAAAAGACCTCGTGGCATGTCTTGTGGGGTATGCATGGGTGTCAGAACTGCTGTGTGCCAGTATTTCAAACAGACAGCTCGGTGCATTCAACATGTCAATACCTCTCATAAATACAAGTAGTATGAATTCAATGTATCTTCCACTTTGAGCCAGGAGAGATTGACATGCATATTATTAATATTATTAATATTAATTCAATTTTCCTAAGTCCTTTTTTGTGGCACCTGACCACACGATTGAACAGTAGTAAAGGTGCAACAAAACTAGGAACTGTAGGACCTGCCTTGTTGATAGTGTTGTTAAGAAGGCAGAGCAGCGCTTTATTATGGACATACTTCTCCCCATCTTAGCTACTGTTGTATCAATATGTTTTGACCATGACTGTATAAAAGGCCCATGGAGTTGGTGAAATAATCCTTTAATTCATTGCCATTTACTCAGCTGGGCCAAGGGCGCTTTAATTAGGTCAGGTGGAAATGTCCGACAGTTCTCAACTCCATAAAAGGGGGAAATTGCCATCACCTGATCTCGCTGCTTTCTCTTCCTTAACTCCATCTGATCCAGAAGTTCTGTGCGTCCATGAATCCACGTAAGTCCACCGACTCTGTTACCTTTCATCTGAACTATCTGTTGCGATCCGGAGATGGACCATCAGTTATTGTTTATCGTTATTACCGCGGAGCGCGGCTTGGAGCACACGCTTCAAACATATTGTGTAATGTGAATTGTCAATGATCACGGCCCTACAGATCCTCATAGGCCAATTATGCCATCGATATGGTTCATATGTTTTGCAATTAATTATATGTACACATGAAGACCATTGAAAGAGTGAAATGCGAAACGTCATTGTTTGCTAACTAATTGACTTTGATAATGGGGATTATAGGTTGAATAACCATTCACTGTTTGTATTCTTTCATGATTTATGATAAATAGTTACGAGCCTAAATGACTCACGGATGATTACTATTGACTTCTTAATGAACTGGACTGTTGAATTCCCTAAATTATGTTAATAATGAATGATATGATTTGATCTTTGATTATGAATTTGATTGGATACATGTTATTTGTTTCCTTTGTGATGCAGCACAGACTACTCAGTAAATATACCACTTTATGGTTAAAGGAATTCCTGCCTCAGTCTCATCCATTCCTCTGTCACCTGACACGTGACCACCTGTTCACCTTCACTGTCAGTCATCCCTACCTGTCCAGCTACCCACACAGATTCCACTAATCTTTCAATTACAGTTTACAATCTAGGGTTAGTCCAAACGGTTTAGTCATCTCAACTTGCTCAATTTCCACATTATTTATTACAAGATTTAGTTGAGGTTTAGGGTTTAGTTATTGATTTGTCCCAAATACAATGCTTTTAGTTTTGGAAATATTTAGGACTAACTTATTCCTTGCTACCCATTCTGAAACGAAATGTAGCTCTTTGTTAAAAAGTGTTGCAGTCAATTCAGTTTCTGTAGTAGCTGACATGTATAGTTTTGAGTCATCTGCATACATAGACACTCTGGCTTTACTCAAAGTCAGTTGCTTGTCATTAGTAAAGATTGAGAAAAGCAACAGGCCTAAACAGCTACCCTGGAGAATTCCTTATGTTTGAGATGCTTCCATTAAAATACACACTCTATGTTCTGTTAGATAAGTAACTCCTTATCCACATTATAGCAGGGGGTGTAAATCCATAACACATACGTTTTTCCAGCAGCAGACTTTGATCAGTAATGTCAAAAGTCTAACAAGACATTTTGGTGCGCATAGAAAGGAGTCATGAGTGCAATAAGGTACATATGCCCTGGCAAATGTTCTTCTCAATAAACAAACAGACTCATTCTTCTCAGAACAACCCAGTGTATGACACCATGTCATCTTGTAACTGTTGATCAAACATACTGATCATAAACGTTGACACTGTATATGACACAAGTTTTATGATTTGGAAATGTGAAGGACACAAGCAGTATTTATTATAATACTCAACGTCTCATCAAGTCATCTTAATTTACAGCATTTCCCTCACTCAGACAAAACACTTGCAAAAGTTGCCCAATTAGCAGGAGGGATGGGAGAACTTGTTGCACTCAGTGCTCAGGTTCCGAACCGCTGTCAGTCAACATCCATGCAGCGCTGTGGAGCACAGGGCCAGAGCTCTGACGTCATGTATAGCGTGTTACTGTACAGCCACTACGTTCCAATTTAGGCACTTAATAGTGCCCAAATCTGCCATTTTCAAACCTTATATGGTTTGGTACAGGTGTAAATGGCTACCACATTTGGGGTAACAGCTCTTACAATATTGAATGTTGCCCATTAGCAGCAGAAACGTTAGCGCTACAGAGGGTAGTGCGTACGGCCCAGTACATCACAGGGGCCAAGCTTCCTGCCATCCAGGACCTATCTAATAGGCAATGTCCGAGGAAAGCCCCAAAAATTGTCAGACTCCATTCACACAAGTCATAGACTGTTTTCTCTGCTACCGCACAGCAAGCAATACCAGAGTGCCAAGTCTAGGACCAAAAGGATCCTTCTCTTCTTGAACTGCACTGTTGGTTAAGGGCTTGTAAATAAGCATTTCACAGTAAGGTCTACACTTGTTGTATTCGGGGCATGTGACAAATAAAGTTTGATTTTATTTGAAATGAGACTCACACCTCCAGTAACCGTGCGTGGGTGGCAGAGATTTTGTAGACACATTTGAGCCCAATATATACATTGTGTTATATGCATCAACAGCAAACCCGGGAAAATCCTTTGCATTATCATTAACAGCAGACTCCTACATTTTCTCAGTGAAAACAATTTCCTGGGCAAATGTCATATTGGCTTTTTACCAAATTACCATACGACAGTCCACATATTCAAAGTGCACCCTTATTGACAAGCGAACAAATCTAAAGCAACATCTTCTCATGCTTTGTTGATAAAAAACAACAACTTTTGACTCAATTTGACATGAGGGTCTGCTATACAAGTGTTGGGGGAAACATATGACATTATAAAATCCATGTACATCATGTAGTGTAGTTCTGACTGGAAGAAATCTCTCTCTCTCAATTCAATTTAAAGGGCTTAATTGGCACGGGAAACATATGTTTACACTGCTTAAGCAAGTGATATTGTCACATTCTGACCTTAGTTCTTTTGTTATGTCTTTGCTTTAGTATGGTCGGGTGGGTTGGGTGGGTTGTCTATGTTCCTTTTTCTATGTGATGTTTTTGTGTTTGGCCTGGTATGGTTCTCAATCAGAGGCAGGTGTCGTTGTCTCTGATTGAGAATCATACTTAGGTAGCCTGTGTTTCGTGGGTGATTGTTTTCTGTCTTTGTGTATGTCACCAGACAGGACAGTTTCGTTTCGTGTTATTCTCTTTGTTATTTTTGTTTTAGTGTTCTGTGTTTAATAAATGCATCATGAATACGTACAACGCTGCGCTTTGGTCCGATCCTTGCTACTCCTCCTCAGAAGAGGAGGAAGACGAACGTTACAGATGTTGAAAAACAGGGAAATAAACAAGGAAAATATTATTTTATTGGCTATGATTTGTGTTGTATACAATGTGCAAATAAACAAATAAATATAGGTTGCATTTACAAGTGGTTTTTGGGCTCCACTGGTTCCCCTTTTCTTGTGGCAACAGGTAACACATCTTGCTGCTGTGGTGTCACACTGTGTTATTTCACCTAATAGATATGGGAGTTTATGAAGATAGGATTTGTTTTAAAATTCTTTGTGTGTCTGTGTAATCTGAGGGAAGTAATGTGTCTCTTATATGGTCATACATTTGGCAGGAGGTTAGGAAGTGCAGCTCATTTTCCACCTAATTTTGTGGGCAGTGGGCATGTAGCTTGTCTCTTGAGAGCCAGGTCTATCTATGGGGACTTCTCTCGATAACAAGGATAACAATACACCGAGTCTGTATATAGTCAAAGCTTTTCTTAGTTTTGCATCAGTCACAGTGGTCAGGTATTCTACTACTGTGTATTCTCTGTTTAGGGCCAAATAACATTACAGTTTTCACTGTTTTTTGTCGTTGATTCTTTCCAATGTTTCAAGTAATTATATTTTTGTTTTCTCATGATTTGGTTGGGTCTAATTGTCTTCCTATCCTGGGGCTCTGTAGGGTCTCTGTGTATTTGAACAGAGTCTCAGCATCAGCTGGCTAAGGGGACTATTCTCCAGGTTAATCTCTCTGTAGGTGAGGGCATTGTTATAGAAGGTTTGAGAATCGCTTCCTTTTAGGTGGTTGTAGGATTTAATGGCTCTTTTCTGGATTTTGATAATTAGCAGGGAATCGTCTTTATTCTGCTCTGCATGCATTATTTGGTGTTTTACTTTGTACTCAGAGGATGTTTTTGCAGAATTCTGCATGCAGAGTCTCAATGTTGTGTTTGTCCAATTTTGTCAATTCTTGGTTGGTGAGTGGACCCCAGACCTCACAATCATAGAGGGCAATGGTTTCTATAACAGATGCAAGCATTTTTAGCCATCCTAACTGGGATGTCAAATGTTATGTTCCTTTTGATGGCGTAGAAGGCCCTTCTTGCCTTGTCTCTCAGATCGTTCACAGCTTTGTGGAAGTTGCATGTGGTGCAGATCTTTATGCAGATGTAGGTATTCTGTGGTCTAGGGCAACAGTGTATAGGTGGAATTTGTATTTGTGGTTCTGGCCACCATTATTTTGGCCACCATTAGTTTCCCAACCTCCTTGGTTGGGAACAGATGCACCAGATCATCTGGAAACAGTAGACTTTTGACTGTTCTAAACCCCTCGCCAATTCATCAAAATGTTTGAGAGGGTGTGGCTCAAGTTGTATCCCTCTCTTACCTTCCGGCCTTGAGGAAATAAATACATTTTAACACACTTGTTGTTGGTGTACATGGATTTTATAATGTTGTATGTTTTTGCCATTAACACTGCTTTCTAGTCAATTTCTATAGCAGACCCTCATGCCAAATTTAGTCAAAAGCTTTTTCGCAACAAAGCATGAGAAGACTTTGCTTTTATTTTGTTTTGTTTGTTTGTCAATAAGGGTGCACGTTGAATGTGGTCTGTCATATGGTAATTTGGTAAAAAGCCAATATGACATTTTCTTAGAAAACTGTTTTCTCTTAGGAATTGTAGGAGTCTGCTGTTAATGATAATGCAGAGGAATTTCCCAAGGTTGCTGTTGATGCATATCACAAGGTTGTTATTGGGCTTGAATTTGTCTCCGTCCTTGGTTCCAAGTATTGGGGAAGATGCCAGAGCTGAGGGTGATGTTAAAGAGTTTAAGTATAGCCAATTGTTATTTGTGGTCTTTATATTTTATAATTTTATTTAGGATACCATCAACACCACAGGCCTTTTCAAGTTGAATGGTTTGTACTTTGTCCTGTAGTTTATTCAGTGGGTTCAGCTAGTCTTTAATAACTGACTGATTTTTAATTGATCATGTACTGTATATGTTTTTGCGGTTTGTTCTTTGTTATAGGGACAAAAAGATTGGAGAAGTGGTTTATCCATAATCTCCATTTTGGATAGACAGCTCTTCATGTTGTTTGTTTAGTGTGTTCCAGTTTTCCCAGAAGTGGTTAGAATTCTTCAATTACATTAAGCAGATTTCTGAAGTGCTGTTCTTTGTTTTTCCTTAGTGTAGTGCGGTACTGTTTTAGTGTTTTACCATAGCGAAGGCATAGGTTCAGGTTGTCTGTGTCTCTGTGTTTTTGATTGTATTGGTTCCTCAATTTCTTTCTTAGGTTTTTTCATTCTTCATCAAACCATTTGTAATTGTTAGGTTGTCTGGTTGAATTTTTTTTTATTTGATAGGGAAGCTGAGAGGTCAAATATACTATTTAGGCTTTCTACTGCCAAGTTTACACCTGCAGTGAAACTATTTTTCCAGGAAGTTGTCATAAAGGGATTGAATTTGTTGTTGGTTAATTGTTTTCTGGTATGATTTTGTTGTGATCTGATAGGGGTGTCAGTGGGCTGACTGTGAACGAGCTGAGAAACTCTGAGTTTAGGTCAGTGATAAAGTAGTCTACAGCTCAAAAGATGATTTTTTTGTTGGTTGTATTGTCATAGTTATACCTAGGGGGTCATATTGGGGGGGGGACTGAGGTCACTTCCAGATAAGTGTTCGTCGCCCTGTGTGCTGAGGGTGTCAGGTTTTTGTCCAGTTCTGGCGTATAGGTCGCCACAGACTAGTACATGTCCCTGAGTCTGGAAATACTTGATCTCCCCCTCCAGGGTGGAGACGCTGTCTTCATTAAAGTATGGGGATTCTAGTGGAGGGAGATATTGTAGGTCGTACACGGGAGGATATTTTTCTCTGTTGAGATGATTTCCTTTTTTCTAACCAAATGTAAAATGTTCGTGTTTTGATTAATTTAATAGCGTGTGTTCGGTCTGCTCTATACCAAATTAGCATAGCCGCTGAGTCCCTTTTTCACACCTGGTAGTTTGGTGGATGGTACTATCAGCTCTGTAATTTAGAGAGCAACCAGCGGGTCCATCTCCTCTGTATTTCCAATTTCTTTGGTGAAGTCTGGGTTCCGGCTCTTTAGTTCAAAGGCAGATGACCTCAGACTTAGCATATTACAGGATGAGATAGTAAAATATTTGTGTTCCATTGTGTCCAGTGTTGTTATTTGTGTGGTTTAGACTTGGACCATTAGGTGTGAGCAGAGCATGCTAAGCATCTGGTACATGCCTCTTAGGTCGCAGGATGAGTGGGTGTATTAGTGGGGTTGGTTCTGTTGCTCTGCTCACAGCCTGGGAATCTCTCTCTCTCTCTTTCTAAGCCTGTGCATGAACTCTGCCACAAGATAATCTGGGGCTTGTAATATGACCTGTGAATAGCACTGGTAACATTCCTATCGTATACCAAATTCTTCCTAGACTTATTGAGGATATTATGTATTCTTTAACAGAAATGTCATTATGATTGAATGCTTTTGCATAAATAGAACTGTAGAACTTTGAGGGAATATAGTGTCATATTATGAGCCCCAGTCTTTCCATGGGTAACCTTCATTGGAATTGAATAATAACAGAGTTGGGTGTCAACATGAACCATTGCCAAGTCAGACTAAAGCTATTATAGTGTGGCACGTATATCAATAAAAGTATGTATGGTGTACCAAATAATGTATGATATGAATACAAATCTGAAATGAGATTCAAAGGAAAAAATGTGTTGTGTGTGTGTGTGAGAGAGAGCGAAAGAGAGTGAATGCAGGTCTCTGAGTCTGCACAAGCACCACTCATTCAAGGCTAAGACCCATTATTAGGAGATACATGTTTAGATCGATTGCCGTAGAATGAAATTGATATTAACGGGGTGTGTGAATCAATATTAATAACAGTGTGCTACAATGGCCATCTAATAAGCAGGAGAATATTATCGTCCCACTGTCACTCCCAGGACAATGGGATAGCACTTTTTTCTTCTTAAAGACAGACTAAATTTGAGCAGACAGATGGATTACGGTATGTTTAAGTGGCAGTATATTTTCTCCTGGCACAGCTCCTACCATATCCTGACGTAGCAGGCTGTAAAATAATGTTCAACTGTATCACCACGCATAGCAGTCGGCTGAATGGAGAAGGAGGCAGTGACACGATGAGGCAGGACAGAGACTGGTCAAACTCTCTCTCCAACCCAAGAGTGTAGCATTAATGATGGGAGAGATGCACAATACCTTTCAACATTTCAACAAGAACCAGCTATTACCAACTTCCCCAACATCCAGGTCAATTCAGGTAGACTTTTAACAGTAGTCAAATTTGTTTTTTAAAGAAGAACTTGGAAATCAACTTTTGGAAACAGATTGCTGCTATGGCAACACGCAGGATGAGCCCTTGCATGCACGGCTTTGACTCACTCCAACCAAACTTCCCAGAGTGTGAAGCCCACGGTGCTGGTTTTTGAAAAGCAATTAAAGTAGGGAGCTAGTCTCTGTGGGTGCAGGGGAGCAGTACAGGAATCAGGAGTCAGATGTCGGATGGATCCACTGTTGGCCCGTGACATTTAAAACAAACCGTGTTTAAGCAGGATATTACCAAAGTGACTCTGTCTGCTGAGGTCATTTTGGTCATTTGAGATTTTTGGGTGACAGCAAGGTAATGACTCCCTCCAGCCTTCTGCACACTCCACCCAGACACTGCGTAATATTTCACTCTGCCTCCTCCCACTTCCTGTAAGCAGCCCTGCCCTGCACGACTTTGCTCAAATATTTAATCATCTACATTCCTTTAGAATTGGACCAGACATTGTCATTAGCGAGAGCAATCACTGAACAAAACACAACTTCAGATGGAACTTCGGTATAGAGGCTAGACTTCACAGAATAGTTATTTTTCTGTGTTTGGACCAAACATAGTTTCTGACTAGTAACCCACTGGGCACAGACTAGAAACCCACTGGGCACAGACTAGAAACCCACTGGTTATCAGCTCAATGCAGTGGTGTATGCAGAAATCTGTTGATGGAAGGGCCAGCTAAAATTTAGGTGGGACAAAATTTGGGCACTCAAATCATCATTAAATCATAGCTTATCATATACCCTACTGTAATCGATTGCACACAACAAACCATCTAACATGTGATTTCACATTAAAGACCACTGTCTTGTAGGCCATAACCATAGGCCTATAATTAATATACCATGAGACTAGAACATATTGCCCTGATATAACAGTAATAATCACAATCATCTTGGCAACTTTCACTGGCTAGGCGGCCACAAATGTAACCATTTATGACTAGGAGAGCCGAGAGCGTCATATTGACTCAAAACAACTTTTTGAATTACTCCTCCATTTTTAAAGGGGGGGGGGGTGGAGCTGGTCAGGCGCAACCCAGGTGACATTATGGTATGTCTCCTTGGAGCGCCGATAGTCAAACTTGACTATCTAGAGGAAGTAAAAGTCATAACAAGGTTTCCGTAGGTGAACCTGCGGAAGGATCATTAATGGTTCCCAGCCACCGGCACAGGATCTTTGCTCCAAAAACAAAACTCTGCTGTGGGCTGGGTAGGGTAGGGCACACACTATCATTGTTATAATCTTAATATCACAAACAGAATGTGTTATAAGCAGTTTTAAAGTGATACTTTTGGCAATTTGCTTCTATATAGTTCATCTACACAGGCCAGACGAGCAGGGGGAAAGAAATTACAGGGGGAAAGAAATGACATGTCCTCTTAAGGACACTTCGGGATTTTTGCAATGAAGCCCTTTATCCATTTCCCTAAAGTCAGATGAATTTGTGGATACCACTTTTATGTCTTTGTTGTTTTAGGTTTTTTTTTGTACATATTGCCTACAGTTAAATAAACTAATGAAAATACTACTATATACTTTTCTGTCTTATTCTAATGTTACCCAAGACCTTAAGCACAACAAAATGATTGTCCTTGTCACGCCTTGGCCTTAGTTATTCTTTGTTTTCTTTATTATTTTGGTTAGGTCAGGGTGTGACATGGGGATTTGTGTGTTTTTCCTGGTCTAGGGGTTTTTGTATGTTTATGGGGCTGTCGCCTTTCTAGGTAGTTTGTAAGTCTATGGTTGCGTAGATTGGTTCTCAATTAGAGGCAGCTGTCTATCGTTGTCCCTGATTGGGAACCATATTTAGGCAGCCATATTCTGTGGGTACTTTGTGGGTGGTTGCCTTCTGTCTTTGTGTCATTGCACCAGATAGGACTGTTTCGGTTTTCACATTTGTTGTTTTTGTATTTTGTAGTGTTCTCATGTATGGTCTTTATTAAACATGTTGAACTCTAACCACGCTGCATTTTGGTCCTCTTCTCCTTCAACGGAAGAAAACCGTTACAGTCCTTCCGATAGCATACAGTCCACATTTTGTTAGGTTACAGACTTATTCTAAAATTGATAAAATCATTTTTTCCCCTTGTCAATCTACACATAAGCAAAAAGTGCAATTTTTGAATTTTTGCAAATTAATACATTAATGTAAATATCATCAGACCTTTTACTCAGTACTTTGTTGAAGCACCTTTGGCAGCGATTACAGCCTCGACTCTTCTTGGGTATGACATTACAAGCTTGGGGAGTTTCTCTCATTCTTCTCTGCAGATCCTCTCAAGCTCTGTCTGGTTGGATGGGGAGTGTTGCTGCACAGTGATTTTCAGGTGTCTCCAGAGATGTACGATTGGGTTCAAGTCGGGGTTCTTGCTGGGTCACTCAAGGACAGTCAGAGACTTGTCCCAAAGCCACTTCTGCTTTGTCTTGACTGTGTGCTTAGGGTCGTTGTCCTATTGGAAGGTGAACCTTTGCCCCAGTCTGAGGTGCTGAGTGCTCTGGAGCAGGTTCAATCTTGGTTTCATCAGATCAGAGAATCTTGTTTCTCATGGTCAGAGTCCTTTTGATGCCTTTCGGCAAACTCAGAGCGGGCTGTCATGTGCCTTTTTCTGAGGAGTGGCTTCTGTCTGGCCACTCTACCATTAAGGCCTGATTGGTGGAGTGCTGCAGATATGGTTGTCCTTCTGCATGGTTCTCCCATCTCCACAGAGGAACTCTGGACCTCTGTCAGAGTGACCATCGGGTTCTTGGTCAACTTCCTGACCAAGGCCCTTCTCCCCTGATGAATAAGTTTGGCTGGGCAGCCAGCTCTAGGAAGTCTTGCTCTGACATGCACTGTCAACTGTGGGACCTTATATAGATAGGTGTGTGGCTTTCCAAATCATGTCCAATCATTTGAATTTACTACAGGTGGACTCTAATCAAGTTGTAGAAACATCTCAAGGATGATCAATGGAAACAGGATGCATCTGAGCTCAGTTTCGAGTCTCATAGCAAAGGGTCTGAATTCTTAGGTAAATAAGTGTTCAGATTTGCAAAAATGTCTAAAAACCTGTTTTCACTTTGTCATTTTGAGGTATTGTGCGTAGATTTAACATGAAATCAACAAAAAAAATCACTATGTCATTGGATTTAGGTAAAAAGTTGGGTGAAAAAAATAAATGCCCTTACTTTGTTGACTTTTCGCAAATCCAATTAGTGGAAACAACATTGATTCAACCATTTTTTGCCCAGTGGGAATGCAATGGTATGATATAATGTTCAGAGGAGAAACATATCCTGTAAGAGCCAGAGGGAATGTCATCAGAGCACTTCCGACAGCCTCTATTCAGCTGTGGTCACAGATGCACAGTAATGTGAAGAGATGAGGGTAGATTATTGTGATAATGATATCATGTCTGGAACATCCTGAATGTATTTTCCCTGAGTGACCTTCATGTTGGTTTGCATCCGAGTTTATTTACATTGCAGTCCAGTTATGTCCTTATATTACTGCATTATCTACAGATAATGAGTTTCATTGTCTTTCTACATGGACTGAGTATCACGTAAGCTTGGAGTGGAATTATTTGAAGTATTCTTAATTATTTCATGGCTTATGAAGGTCCCATGTGGGTCAGTTGGTAGAGCATGGTGCTTTCAATGCCAGGGTTGTGGGTTTGATTCCTATGGGAGACCAGTCATAAAAAGCACAAAAATGACTGCAAGTTGCTTTGGATAAGAGTGTCTGTTAAATGACTAAAATGTCAAATAAACCCCCTATCTATTTGGGGAAGACCTAAAGGCCAATTGCAACAAACAAAAGAGGCAATTAGGAATTCTTTAATGTATTCAGATCTCCAACCAAATCATGAATCACACTAGGGGTCCTCTTTAACCTCTAAAAGTCTAAGCCTTTGGGAGGTGTGGGTGTGTGGATGGGGTTCTACTAAGCTAACGTATGGAATTGTTTTAAGATGGCCATACCATGGATCATTTAGCTATTTGATTTAACATTTTAGGACCCCTGTGGTTATATAAAAAAATGTATTAAAATATTTGATAAAATATTGCAGTTGGCCTTTACTACTATAGCCCATAGAAATGCATTGAATAACACATTCGTAAATTACAAAACAGAGTCAAAAAAGGTTTTGATGTATCTGTCCTAATTTAGGAGACATGTATTTATTTATTTTTTATTTTATTTTACCTTTATTTAACCAGGTAGGCAAGTTGAGCACAAGTTCTCATTTACAATTGCGACCTGGCCAAGATAAAGCAAAGCAGTTCGACAGATACAACGACACAGAGTTACACATGGAGTAAAACAAACATACAGTCAATAATACAGTATAAACAAGTCTATATACAATGTGAGCAAATGAGGTGAGAAGGGAGGTAAAGGCAAAAAGGCCATGGTGGCAAGGTAAATACAATATAGCAAGTAAAACACTGGAATGGTAGTTTTGCAATGGAAGAATGTGCAAAGTAGAAATAAAAATAATGGGGTGCAAAGGAGCTAAATAAATAAATAAATTAAATACAGTTGGGAAAGAGGTAGTTGTTTGGGCTAAATTATAGGTGGGCTATGTACAGGTGCAGTAATCTGTGAGCTGCTCTGACAGTTGGTGCTTAAAGCTAGTGAGGGAGATAAGTGTTTCCAGTTTCAGAGATTTTTGTAGTTCGTTCCAGTCATTGGCAGCAGAGAACTGGAAAGAGAGGCGGCCAAAGAAAGAATTGGTTTTGGGGGTGACTAGAGAGATATACCTGCTGGAGCGTGTGCTACAGGTGGGAGATGCTATGGTGACCAGCGAGCTGAGATAAGGGGGGACTTTACCTAGCAGGGTCTTGTAGATGACATGGAGCCAGTGGGTTTGGCGACGAGTATGAAGCGAGGGCCAGCCAACGAGAGCGTACAGGTCGCAATGGTGGGTAGTATATGGGGCTTTGGTGACAAAATGGATTGCACTGTGATAGACT
The DNA here is from genome assembly GCF_013265735.2 of Oncorhynchus mykiss. Lineage (NCBI taxonomy): Eukaryota > Metazoa > Chordata > Actinopteri > Salmoniformes > Salmonidae > Oncorhynchus > Oncorhynchus mykiss. The sequence continues at coordinate 24,454,741 of NC_050570.1, forward strand.
GCATCCAATTTGTTGAGTAGGGTATTGGAGGCTATTTTGTAAATGACATCGCCAAAGTCGAGGATTGGTAGGATGGTCAGTTTTACAAGGGTATGTTTGGCAGCATGAGTGAAGGATGCTTTGTTGCGAAATAGGAAGCCAATTCTAGATTAAACTTTGGATTGGAGATGTTTGATATGGGTCTGGAAGGAGAGTTTACAGTCTAACCAGACACCTAAGTATTTGTAGTTGTCCACGTATTCTAAGTCAGAGCCGTCCAGAGTAGTGATGTTGGACAGGCGGGTAGGTGCAGGTAGCGATCGGTTGAAGAGCATGCATTTAGTTTTACTTGTATTTAAGAGCAATTGGAGTCCACGGAAGGAGAGTTGTATGGCATTGAAGCTTGCCTGGAGGGTTGTTAACACAGTGTCCAAAGAAGGGCCGGAAGTATACAGAATGGTATCGTCTGCGTAGAGGTGGATCAGAGACTCACCAGCAGCAAGAGCGACCTCATTGATGTATACAGAGAAGAGAGTCGGTCCAAGAATTGAACCCTGTGGCACCCCCATAGAGACTGCCAGAGGTCCGGACAACAGACCCTCCGATTTGACACACTGAACTCTATCAGAGAAGTAGTTGGTGAACCAGGCGAGGCAATCATTTGAGAAACCAAGTCTGTTGAGTCTGCCGATGAGGATGTGGTGATTGACAGAGTCGAAAGCCTTGGCCAGATCAATGAATACGGCTGCACAGTAGTGTTTCTTATCGATGGCGGTTAAGATATCGTTTAGGACCTTGAGCGTGGCTGAGGTGCACCCATGACCAGCTCTGAAACCAGATTGCATAGCAGAGAAGGTATGGTGAGATTCGAAATGGTCGGTAATCTGTTTGTTGACTTGGCTTTCGAAGACCTTAGAAAGGCATGGTAGGATAGATATAGGTCTGTAGCAGTTTGGGTCAAGAGTGTCCCCCCCTTTGAAGAGGGGGATGACCGCAGCTGCTTTCCAATCTTTGGGAATCTCAGACGACACGAAAGAGAGGTTGAACAGGCTAGTAATAGGGGTGGCAACAATTTCGGCAGATCATTTTAGAGAGAAAGGGTCCAGATTGTCTAGCCCGGCTGATTTGTAGGGGTCCAGATTTTGCAGCTCTTTCAGAACATCAGCTGAATGGATTTGGGAGAAGGAGAAATGGGGAAGGCTTGGGCGAGTTGCAGTTGGGGGTGCAGTGCTGTTGACAGGGGTAGGAGTAGCCAGGTGGAAAGCATGGCCAGCCGTAGAAAAATGCTTATTGAAATTCTCAATTATGGTGGATTTATCAGTGGTGACAGTGTTTCCTATCTTCAGTGCAGTGGGCAGCTGGGAGGAGGTGTTCTTATTCTCCATGGACTTTACAGTGTCCCAGAACTTTTTTTATGTTAGTGTTGCAAGAAGCACATTTCTGCTTGAAAAAGCTAGCCTTGGCTTTTCTAACTGCCTGTGTATAGTGGTTTCTAGCTTCCCCGAACAGCTGCATATCACGGGGGCTGTTCGATGCTAATGCAGAACGCCATAGGATGTTTTTGTGTTGCTTAAGGGCAGTCAGGTCTGGGGAGAACCACGGGCTATATCTGTTCCTGGTTCTAAATTTCTTGAATGGGGCATGTTTATTTAAGATGGTTAGGAAGGCATTTAAAAAAAATATCCAGGCATCCTCTACTGACGGGATGAGGTCAATATCCTTCCAGGATACCCCGGCCAGGTCGATTAGAAAGGCCTGCTCGCTGAAGTGTTTCAGGGAGCGTTTTACAGTGATGAGAGTAGGTCGTTTGACCGCTAACCCATTACGGATGCAGGCAATGAGGCAGTGATCGCTGAGATCTTGGTTGAAGACAGCAGAGGTGTATTTAGAGGGGAAGTTGGTTAGGATGATATCTATGAGGGTGCCCGTGTTTAAGGCTTTGGGGAGGTACCTGGTAGGTTCATTGATCATTTGTGTGAGATTGAGGGCATCAAGTTTAGATTGTAGGATGGCTGGGGTGTTAAGCATGTTCCAGTTTAGGTCGCCTAGCAGCACGAGCTCTGAAGATAGATGGGGGGCAATCAGTTCACATATAGTGTCCAGAGCACAGCTGGGGGCAGAGGGTGGTCTATAGCAGGCGGCAACGGTGAGAGACTTGTTTTTAGAGAGGTGGATTTTTAAAAGTAGAAGTTCAAATTGTTTGGGTACAGACCTGGATAGTAGGACAGAACTCTGCAGGCTATCTTTGCAGTAGATTGCAACACCGCTCCCTTTGGCAGTTCTATCTTGTCTGAAAATGTTGTAGTTTGGAATTAAAATGTCTGAATTTTTGGTGGTCTTCCTAAGCCAGGATTCAGACACAGCTAGAACATCCGGGTTGGCAGAGTGTGCTAAAGCAGTGAATAGAACAAACTTAGGGAGGAGGCTTCTAATGTTAACATGCATGAAACCAAGGCTATTACGGTTACAGAAGTTGTCAAAAGAGAGCGCCTGGGGAATAGGAGTGGAGCTAGGCACTGCAGGGCCTGGATTGACCTCTACATCGCCAGAGGAACATAGGAGGAGTAGAATAAGGGTGCGGCTAAAAGCAATAAGAATTGGTCGTCTAGAACGTCTGGAACAGAGAATAAAAGGAGGTTTCTGGGGGCGATAAAATAGCATCATGGTATAATGTACAGACAAAGGTAAGGTAGGATGTGAATACAGTGGACGTAAACCTAGGTATTGAGTGATGAAGAAAGAGATATTGTCTCTAGAAACATCATTGAAACCAGGATATGTCATTGCATGTGTGGGTGGTGGAACTAATAGGTTGGATAAGGTATAGTGAGCAGGACTAGAGGCTACAGTGAAATAAGCCAATAAACACTAACCAGAACAGCAATGGAAAATTCATATTGACATTAAGGAGAGGCATGCTTAGTCGAGTGATCAAAAGGGTCCAGTGAGTGGAGAGGTTGGTTGGGGGTCACGGCGATTTAGACAGCTAGCCAGGCCATCCGTAGCAAGCTAGCATAGGATGGAGTCTGTTAGCCACCTCTTGCGTTCGGTCAGTAGATTAGCGGGGTTCCGTGTGGTAGAGGGGATTAATCCAAATTACACAACAACAACAAAAATAAGAACAATAGATATAGTTATAGAGGCCCGAGAAGAAAACATAATAATAATAAAAATAAATAAATTGTCAGATTGTCTATTCAGATAGCAGCCGGTAAGACAGCTAACGGTTAGCGGGCCGCAGATGGGCGTTCAGGTAACGTCGCGACGGAGGAGCCAGCCGGATCTCCTTCAGGTAGATAACGTCGGCAGTCCAGTTGTGAAGGCCCGGTTGGGCTCCGCGCAGGCAGCAAAACGGGTCCGGATAGGTGACCGCAGCCCAGGAGTGAACGATGGAACTCAGGAGTGATTGACGGAGCTGGCTAGCATCGGAACAACCGATGCTTGCTCCGGAATCGACGAAAGCCGATTGTCACACGGATAGCAGCTAGCTAGCTGTGAGATCCGGGCATGAATGTCCAGAGAGCAGTCGGAATCCAGGGACATGGAGAGAAAAATTGGTCCGGTATGTTCCGTTCCGAGCCGCGCTGCGCCGTACAAAACTGGCATCATAAGAAAAACTGGCAACATAAGAAAGCTCAGGAAACATGACATTTTTTTTACACATATTTAACCTCTTTTTGATGTTGGCAGAAAACTACTTCCATACTTCCATTATTTTTTTTAAACCGGTACCTGGCTACCTTCAGGCAAGTCCAGTGACACTTGTAGGAATCACATCTTTCCATAGACTGGACATAATAGTTTCTAGGCCAAACCATTCAGACGCTACATGCGTTTCCATGAGAAGACCGGTTTTCGGGGTGTCTCATGGTTTAACAAACACGATGTAACACGGCAACCTTCCACCACAGATGCAGATGACCGACATAAGCGGATGCTGTGGATTGAGACGCAACCCATGCTTAAAATTACGGATTTTTATAGGGCTTTTTTAAATTACAGTATTTTAGATTGACTCAGAATTTTTTACTTTAAGGGTGGGCACCATTAACAGGAAAAAAAATATTATTTACAATGACACTGGGCCAATTATGCACTAACCTTTGGGACGCCCAATCACAGCAAGTTGGGATACAGCCTGGATTTGAATCAGGGTGTCCGTAGTGAAGCCTCAAGCACTGAGATGCAGTCCCTTAGACCACTGCGCCACCTGTGAGCCCTTGTCAGTAGCGGTGCGTGGATAAAATCATTGGTTAAGCCCCCCAAAAATGCCATTTTCCAACCAATGTGTTGTGATAATTGCGTTGTTTGCTCTATAACCTGTTAATTCATATGCTTTTCAGCCGTGATATATAGGCCTAACGGCCGAGAAAATAAGAAGACGTAGTAGCAGAAAAAATTAAACCATACCTTTGTTTTATCACAAAACCGGTTAGCAACCTCTGTCCGGTGAAATCCACAAAGCATATTGCATGTAACAAACAGTTACATGACCTACAGCATGGTCAAGCAAGTTAATGTTTCCGACCACTAAATAACTATTGATTTAGAACCCCAGAGAGTTACCACAAGTTGCAAAGAAATAAGGAGCTGCCTCAACAATTCCAGCACCATTTCAACTTCAACATCATCAAATTACCTCTGTTTATTCTCATAGTGACAGCTAAAAGGGGCCACAGGTAGCCTAGTGGTTAGAGTGTTGGACTAGTAACTGAAAGGTTACAAGATCAAATCCCTAAGCTGACAAGGTGAAAATCAGTCATTCTGTTCGTGAACAAGGCAGTTAACCCACTCTTCTTAGGCTGTCATTAAAATTAAGAATTTGTTCTTAACTGACTTGCATAGTTAAATAAAAGTTTTTTTTTAAAGGTACCAAAAACCATTTAGTCTAATCAACGTAAGTTAACTACTATGTGGCTGTACATGGTTCTGATTTGTGTTTGTGCGAGTAGAAAAACATGTTCACTCACCCTAATTGTAGAGGAATACCATCCTCCTCTCATTCATGATGATGAAACGGTCTATCACCTGGCTAAAATTCTTGTCATCTAGCCTAACTTCCATTCATGGGCAATGTTAGCTAGTTAACATTAGCCTTTTACGTCTAGCTACATACTGAACTTCCATCCCCAGGCCAGGGGCACAATGAGGTATGAATTAATGTTTGGATCAGAATCTGCGTTATAATCACTGGCCAGTACGGAAAATTAAGTAAAACTACAAGTCGAAATCCTTATCTCCATCCATGGCTAATTTAGGAGAGGGACCATTTTAGCTAGCTAGCCACCGGAGGACAACAACACAACAAGACACAACAATTCAAGTTGTTTCTGTCAATGACGTACAGTATGCTCTCAATGCAATATGATAGGAGTGATGCCAAAATCCAAGGTGCTTTCCCTTGACACTTTTTTTAGGGGCGCCAGGACCATTCACAGTTGAGCTCACTCAGTTTAGCTCAACGCTGTTTGGCACATTTTAAATAATTTTTTTTATCAAGGGAGGCCAAATGCTCACTGGCTTCCCTTGAATTCTGTCACGTTCTGACCTTAGTTATTTTATTATGTCTTTGTTTTAGTGTGGTCAGGGCGTGAGTTGGGTGGGTTGTCTATGTTAGTTTTTCTATGATTTGCTATTTCTGTGTTTGGCCTGGTATGGTTCTCAATCAGAGGCAGCTGTCAATCGTTGTCCCTGATTGAGAACCATATTTAGGTAGCCTGTTTTCCATTGTGTTTCGTGGGTGATTGTTTTCTGTTGTGTGTCTGCACCAGCCAGAACTGTTTTCGGGCGGTCTCTTTGTTATTTCTGTGGTCATTTAATAAAATGGACACATACCACGCTGCACCTTGGTCCTCACCTTCTTCCACCGATGACGACCGTTACACATTCAATGCTGTGGGCGACAACAATTTCATCCTCTTTGGACCAGACAGCGTCAGACCGCATCAGGACTACACACAGAGAGGCAGAGGGGCGCTGTGTCGCAAGCTCAGCTGCTTTCTCCGGTAAGATACATTCAGGCTTTTGCAAATTAAAGGAAAATGATGAAACACAGAGAGATGAAAGATAAATATTTGTTTTTTTTACTAAAACATTGGTAAACTTTTGGGGAAGCCGGACTTCCCTTGGCACCCATGAATACACACCACTGGGTCTTGTACAAGAATTTGTCTAAATGAATCCAAACAATCGTTAATGGCTGTGATATGTCACGTCAGGTTCGGCTGCATCACATGGATTTTTTTTACACATCATTTGGGGTCTATCTTAGAAATGTAGAGCCTTCCTTCTAGGACATTTCAATCTGTGGTCTTGACTGTATCTTTGGGCACTCGGAAGTGGTTAGTTCGCAAGTCTGACAAACAAAACACGCTCCCCTTTCACAAACTTTCACATCTGCACAAAGCTGGTGTGAATAATTGAGCTTTGATGGTAGTGGGATCCCACAATGCACGATTGGGGAACCCACCACCAATCACCACACCACCACACGGCCATGCTCCCTACTCAGTCTGAGCCAACCAGAATCCCCTCTACTACACTTATCAACCATGATAAGACAGACAGGTGTCAAAGAAAAGTAATGGCCAACTTGTCCCGAGCAACTCAGCCAAAATGGCAGATTCTGCAGGTGGCTGTTAAAACCTCTTGAAGCTAGCGGGCACTATTTTTATTTTTGGAAAAATAACGTTCCCAAAGTAAACTGCTTTATTTCTCAGGACCAGATGCTAGAATATGCATATGATTGACAGCTTAGGATAGAAAACACTCTAAAGATTCCAAAACTGTAAAATATATTGTCTGTGATAACAGAACTGATAACAGCCTGAGAGAAATCCAATCAGGAAGTGACTCTTATTTTGAAACCCCTGTCTTTCTATGCATCCCTCTTGCCCATTGAAAGGGATATCAACCAGATTCCTTTTTCTGTGGCTTCCCTAAGGGGTCTACAGCCTTTAATGTAGTTTCAGTATCACGTTCTGACATTTCTTTCCTTTGTTTTGTATTTATTTAGTATGGTCAGGGCTTGAGTTGGGGTGGGCAGTCTGTTTGTTTTTCTATGATTTGGGGATTTGTATGTTTCGGCCTAGTATGGTTCTCAATCAGAGGCAGGTGTCATTATTTGTTTCTGATTGAGAATCATACTTAGGTAGCCTAGGTTTCACTGTTTGTTTGTGGGTGATTGTCTATGTTTGCTTGTGTCATCACTGTTCTCATTTAGCTTCACGGTCGTTATTTGTTTATTGTTTTGTATAGTGTGTTTCAGTGTTCAGTGGTTTCTTTATTAAATTTCATGAACACATACCACGCCGCATTTTGGTCTTCTGATCCTTCTCGCCTCATCTTCAGATGAAGAGGAGGACGCCTGTGACATTCAGGCCTTTATTTTGAAGAATGAGCGTAAACATTCACATTGCGTAAGTGGTCAGTTGTTGGCTCTGTGTGATTTTTGCGCAAAACAGAGGTAGCCATTTTTCCTCCCGGTCCTAGTGAAAAGCCAACTGTCCCGGTTGATATATTATCGAATAGATATTTGAAAAACACCTTGAGGATTTATAAAAAAACGTTAACCATGTTTCTGTCGATATTGTGGACATAATTTTGATTTTTATGTCTGCGTTGTCGTGACCGCTATTTCCGGTGGATTCCTAGGCATAACGCATCAAACTAACGGCGGTATTTGGATATAAAAAATATCTATGGAACAAAGGGAACATTTGCTGTCTATCTGGGAGTCTCGTGAGTGAAAACATCTGAAGCTCATCAAAGGTAAACGATTAATTTGATTGCTTTTCTGATTTTCGTGACCAAGTTACCTGCCGCTAGGTGTACATAATGTTTTGTTGATATATCGATAAACTTACACAAACGCTTGTATTGTTTTTGCTGTAAAGCATAATTTCAAAATCTGAAATGACAGGGTGATTAACAAAAGGCTAAGCTGTGTTTCGCTATATTTCACTTTTGATTTCATGAATATGAATATTTTCTAGTAAGATTATTTGACCGTTGCGCTATGCTATTTAGCGTAGTTGATGACAATTATCCCGGATCCGGGATGGGTGGTTCCAAGAGGTTTTAAGACACTTTATGTTCTACCTGTCATGTGCATATTTTGGATCAGTCTACTCCTAGATGTTTGTTTTGTTCTATAGCTAACTTCAGGTTGTGTCATCACACTGATTCTCATCACGATTAGAACACAACAACTGTCCTTTGGGAACTAAGCTCATAACGTTTACCAAGAAGACATGAATAATCAGCCAATATTTGTGTAGTTTAACACATTTGAATGTACATATCTAGAGTATACTGTATTAGAGTGCTATACTTCATACATACTTCATCAGGAAACAAGACGTATGTCGCAAGTCACGACTTCACAGGAGAGCAGTTTGAAACTAAAAAATATTTTTCTATTGTCCTCAGAGTGGTGACATCCTGGTCGATATTCCAATTAGGGGCTAATGTGAAGGTGCATCATGGGATGTAGATCTAATGACCTTCTCTAAGTCTCCTGATTATCTCTGATCTCCTTTGTGATCATATTCAGACATGACAGTTCTAGTCCATCCCAGTGAGTGGAAGTTCCAAAGTTCATGAGTAATAATAACTAGGTAGGTGAACGGTGCCAAGAAGTTAGATGTTTTATTAAAGATCTCACTCTGTTTTTATAACGCAGTTCTAGCTCTACACCGCTATGTAGGGTTGACACTGCTGAGGTGATTCTTAAACATACGTACAGTAGCAAACTGTGAGTGCATTTTTATTATTCTCTATTTCAGTTTCACCATTTACATGTTGTAATTTGACAGTGCTGAAGCTGCCATACTTTAGAATGGCCATTCACGATTCACAAACTATTGAAACCAATGTTATGGTGATGAATGCTCTTATGTTCTAATTAGAAAACATTAAATACTATATTTTAATATCTGTATCCAAACCGTAGATGCCAAGTTTGTTTTAATAGTTTAATCGGGATGGGAATGGAGTGCTATGCTTTCAAACTGAACATTTGCCCTCTTGTCTCTTTTGCTAACCTCTCCCTCCTCTCTCATACTACAGCTACTCTCTCCCTCCATCAGTTTACACCCATAAAGGAGGCTCTCCTGACAATGTTTAGTACAAAAAGGGATGACTTGATTACTGTTATTCCCTGTGGCAGTCAAAGCCTCTGTCAGCCAAAATGGTGTAATTATCTTGTTCAACAGACTCAGTGCATCAATACGTGATGACGTCAATGGTTTTAGCTTACATTTTTATTATAACCCTTTCCCTTTTAATAGTTTAATGGATGATATTCTGGTTAGTGAAAAAAATTATATGATTAATTGCAACTAAAATGGACCAAAATCACCTTAGATTGATTTGCCCCTGGAAGGAGGCGGACCGGCTGGAATGGTGTCTAAGATGCCCAAGGACTGGACAGGAGGATGGCAGACAGTTGGAACTTCAATAGCTTGTTCAACCAAAATAAATATTACATCATCCAGTTTGTTCTCTAGTGACTGCACGTTCGCCAATAAAACAGAGGTAAATGGCGGCCTACATGCTCGCCGGCATGTCTTGTCATGACACTGCCTCCCTTGTCTCACTTTAGCCACCACTTCCTCTTTCGAGTCCTGGGGATCAGGGCCTGACGACTCACTGAAGTACAAATCTAAATTGAGGTTTGTGACCACTGTTCTGACGTCCAGAAGCTGTTTTAGGTCATAGAAAATGATGGCGTAGACATGTGTAAAAACAAAAGTTAAGATCAGTGTAAATAAACACACAAAATAGCAGATTTGGTCAGGAGCCCATTTCATGACTGTCCTGGTCAGGTTACAGGAGACCACAACCCTACAGATTATCTCTCAACCCCAACATAGGAGGAGAGATCTAGGGGTCTGAAGATGTGGGGGTTTTATGACCCCTCACGCTCCTGGTAAATCTTAGGCCACAGACATATTCCTTTTGTCCTGTTACTATGGAGAACCAGCCTCAGAACATTAAACATGAAAGGGACTTTGGAACAATAGTTCCGTCAGCCACAATGGTGGTCATGACGATAGGTGGAATATGAAAATGTATGTCATTTTCGTTTTGTTCTTAAAGGTTAATAGATGACGTTATTATGAAAACATTGTAACGTCAACAGTTTACCTAGTATATGTTTGATGTTTATACGTTGTATGGAAAATGTCCAAATCAAAGAATGTTTTGGTAAAGGTCTAGATTTCATATGTGAAGTTGTCTAAAATCTAGACCTTGCCCATAACTTGGTACACCCAGAGAAGGGCCCTAAAGGCGGTTACGCCTACTTCTGACACGAGGGTATAAAACCTGTGAGTAAAGAATTTAGAGGAGACTACGTGACCCAAGCTGCAGCCGACGTCTTAAAGTCAACGAACCCAAAACGCATTGCAAGTTTGAAGACAAAAATATTTTTCTACCCAAGCTACGGATGAGTAGCTGTGTCTAAGCGGGTGAATTCAAGTCAAACCACCTAGCCTCCATCTCCCATCGAATCGTGGTATCTACACTGTTTAATTCCTACACTGTGAGCTCTGAGCTACAGAGCTGTCTGTCCTCAGAAGAGCCCTTCCAGAATAAGGGCGAGGGAACTGACTCCTAAGCCAAAAGGACACTGACATCGTGAGGACGACCAGAGAGGTGCGCCGGAGAAGTGCGTCATTGAGCAGCCTGGACGGTCCACGCGGAGAATCCACAGAGACCTTCTCCACGTAATTGCTGCATCATATTCTGTCCCATAAGAGCGGCAGTTTGGGGCAAGGCTAGGGTTAGAATAAGCATAGCTGACAAATTCACCCAAATGTATATTTTTCTCGTGTACTTTCTCTTTTTACTCTCTCTTTTAAATCCCCATTTTGGGTAACACACGTCATAGTGTGTTGGCCTGTAATATAAGTTCTAATCATTAGCCTAGAATGTGTTTTTGTGTATCTTTTATCATTTTAGCTTTCTAGTAAATAAATACTCAACTAAGATTGGTGTGGTACGAACTCATTGGTGAGACCCGGGTCCGTGCAGATTCCCGGATTATACGACGTTCAGAACAAGATTGAGGTAACTGATTAATTAGCCACTGTTGTAAAATCGATATTCGGATATTCTTTGAGTTAATTTGGGAAATAGAAACTCAATAAAACTTACTTTCCCATGGTGGCCCAGGTTATTGAGTTAATAATTGCTTGATTCAGTTAATCACGCAATTAGAAACTTTTTCAATCATTCGATGAGCAACAGTCTAACTTAAGTTTAACTAAGACAACGTCACGGCATCCATAAGATGGCAGCTATCCACTGCAGCGTCATCTCTCCACCATATCAACACCATTATCCCAGACACCCTGGGCCAGCTCCAATTCACATACCGCCCCAAAAGATCCACAGATGACGCAATCTCTAATGTACTCCACACTGCCCTCACCCACCTGGACAAAAGGAATACCTATGTAAGAATGCTGTTCATTGACTATAGCTCAGCACAGGAGACAAAAAAAAATTGACATGGGCCCCTCAGATCCTCAATACCTTCTACAGCTGCATCAAGACTGCTAAATAGCTCATCAAATGGCTACCCGGACTACCTGCGTTGACCCTTTTTTGCACTGACTCTATGCACACACACATTGGACTCTACCCACACACTCACACATACTGTACTTACACTGACATCCCAATACTCTCACACTACATACGCCCACACACACACATAGCATGCGCACACATGCATACTGTTGGCAAATACAGTGTCTCTCTCTCTCTCACACACACACACACACACACACACACATTAACACACCACGTGCTGCTACTATTGTCTTATCTATCCTGTTGCCTAGTCACTTTACAGAGTCCTGGGGAGTCCTACCTATATGTACATATCTACTTCAATTACCTCATACCCCTGAACATCGACTCTGTACTGGTACTCCCTGTATATAGTCATGTTACTTCTACTCATTATTGTTATTCACTGTATTTATTCCTTGTGTCACTATTACATTTTTTTTTTAAACATTTGTATCTTTATCTTAAACTGCATTGTTGGAAAAGGACCCGTAAGTAAGCGCTTCACTGTTAGTCTACACCTGCTGTTTACGAAGCATGTGACAATTCAAATTGTATTTGATTTAGCCTATCATTTTAGACTTGTCTAGCTGGGCCAGCCTGCTCTCTTGGCACTCCAGTTCTAAAGCCTTGTTCACACTGCAGGCCTTAATGCTCAAAGTATTTGGAATACTGACTGTACAAACACCAAGTTACAAGAAACCAAATCGGATGTATGTGTGTTCGGAAAGCAGTCATTTGCAGACATGACTACGCTAGTTGTCATAGTAACTACAGGTGTGTGTGCAGTGGTGTAGGCTGAATGGTGGTGGTGCTCGTACTTCCTATCACTCAGCTTCCTCCACGACAACTAAGGTGACATCAATAACTGCCAAGTTGCTTAGAATTTTCAGTCCGAGCCCTTCAGCTAGCTAGCTAGATAGCTATTTAGCTTTCCAGCACATTCACCAATTTGTTGGTATACAATTAACAAGCTAGTTACAGTAGCTACCACATTCTTTCCAAACTGTTAACAGATTAGCTAGTAAGCAACAAGATATGCAAATAACAGTCTAAAAACCACTTGAGGGCAAATACATCAGATTTGACCTTGCCGGGAATCAGATTTGTATCTGCTTTCAAACCATCTATGAAGGTGGTTTGAAATGTGGCTTGAAATATCTGATTCCATGTGCTTTTTGGCTTTTCAGACTGCAGGAAAAATAACATTTGAATCGCATATGCAAAAAAATTAGATTAGTTTCTTCAAACTGCCAATTGAACAACTTACTTTTTTTCACATTTTAATCAACATTTATAAAATGTTGACAAATAATATCAATCTTCACGACAATCAATTACATTGAGAAATACACATCACATTGCACTACTGATGTGGACCAGCCCATGTCAAAAGTGGTGGGAACCCATTCATAAAAAGGTGATGAATGTGCAGTCACTTCCTTTACAACGATTGTCACTAGTTACCACAGCCACAAAGCCGTAAACCCACCTATTTCTAAATGTTCTCTTCTTAAATGTGATTTTAATCTTAACCTTAACCACAGTGTTAACCTAACCAAGCTCACTTTTGTTTTCACGATACAGCCAATTTTGTGAATTGATCAATCCACATCAAGGGAGTTTTTTTTTGCTTTTTTGTATATGACAGTAAAACCTTCTGATGTCTATAAAATGTGTTGGAACATTCAATTCTTGCACATTTTCTCATAAAAAGTATATTTCAACACTGTCAGCTAAGGCAAATTTCTCTGACTGCTAAACTTGGAACCAATCAGAACACCTATATATACCGCTTGTGATAAAGGCAGCCAGTCACCTGCGTATATATACGATGTAAACAGAGCTTCTTTTAAAAATGCGACCTGCTTTCTAATGAAGAAGAACAGATATAGCCAGCTCCCAAAGACTGAAACAAGATAAACATGTGTTTTCTAGTGCACTTAAAATGTGCAGCATACAATAGGAATTGTTTTGATTGTAGGAAGCAGTAACTCCTTTGACCATTTAGAAAATTTCTTTAACTAGGCAAGTCAGTTAAGAACAAATTCTTATTTTCAATGATGGCCTAGGAACAGCCTGTTCAGGGGCAGAATGAGAGATTTATACCTTGGCAATTTGAACTTGCAACCTTTCGGTTTCTAGTCCAACACTCTAACCACTAGGCTACCCTGCCGCCCCTGAAAGCTAGCCAATGTTACACTTTGACCTGCCTAGCCAGCTACTGTAAATGTGATTATTATTATTTTTTTCTGTCAATCTCTGTCAGTAAATACACATTGAATCGTGTTTTGGCATGGTTGTCTCATTTCAAGTAACTAGCTGCAGGCTTAAATAAACATAAGATCATATACTTTTCATAGAAACCCAAATAAAGCATAGATAGAAAGCTGTGTTATTTATGCTAGTATGGAGGTTTAAAAACGACAGCGGCATAGGAATATTAGCCAATACATATGGCATAGACTACACATATAGCATACCTTGCAATACAATCTTTTCTAAAAAATGGTTATGCAATTTTCTCTGCAATAAGTTTTTGATTTCTAAACCAGATGATTTCTCAAATAGCAGCTACAAAATACCATGGAGGGCATGCATCATGTTGGATGCATTGGAATATAAGGTATGGAGAATGATAAAGAGTCTGTTAAAATATAGAAAAAGCAGTTGGGAAATTAATGTTTGAATTTCAAATACTAAATGTTCAGTGAATGTGAGTATATTTATGTGGTTTAAATGATTCACTTTCCTACCAACCCTCTAAAAGTTGACATTGCCATAATCTTGACAATCCATGTGAGACATGTTTTCCATAATGTACGTTTCATGCATAAACATTTGAACAAAGAACACCATCACAAATAGCATTTCACCATTTATTGAGTACGTAGACAAATAGCAAAGGTGTATCAGGCAGTATTTGAAGTATCTAAATATAACGTAACCTAACAATCAATGTACATCAATTGCTGTCTAGGGCACAATCTTACAATATTGAAGTCTGGAAATGAGAGCTTTACCATCTATGCCAAAAGCCTGGGTTCTGATGGAGACTGTAGAACTGTCATAAACACGTGCTTCAGTATTCCCCCTTATCACTAGGAGAAGTAGTGTGCCCATGCCCCATAAGCTTATCGAAAGGATCCCACCCTGGTCACCAATGTAGCTGATCTATATAGAGAGAGACAAGTGCCCTAGCAGAATAGAATCTAAAGTGTGTGTGGTCCAGAGATGAGAATTCTACCATCTATGGCAAAAGCCTGGGCTCCTGACAGGGGCAAGAGATGAACAAACTTTGGTGCAAAAAGTGGTAATCAATCCCAGAACAACAGCAAAAGACCTTGTGAAGATGCTGGAGGAAACAGGTACAAAAGTGTCTGTATCCACAGTAAAACGAGTCCTATATCGACATAACCTGAAAGGCCGCTAAAGCAATGAAGAAGCCACTGCTCCAAATCGCCATAAAAAAAACAGACTACTGTTTGCAACTGCACATGGGGACAAAGAAACAGAAATGGAGAAATGTCCTCTAGTCTGATGAAACAAAAATAGAACTGTTTGGCCGTAATGACCATCGATGTGTTTGAAGGAGGGACTGGTGCACTAAACAAAATAGATGGATCATGAGGAAGGAAAATGATGTGGATATATTGAAGGAACATCTCATGACATCAGTCAGGAAGTTAAAGCTTGGTCACAAATGCGTCTTCCAAATGGACAATGACCCCAAGCATACTTCCAAAGTTGTGGCAAAATGGCTTCAGGACAACAAAGTCAAGGTATTGGAGTGGCCATCACAAAGCCCTGACCTCAATCATATAGAAAATTTGTGGGCAGAACTGAAGAAGCGTGTGTGAGTAGGGAGGCCTACACACCTGACTCAGTTACACCAGCTCTGTCAGGAGGAATGGACCAAAATTCACCCAATTTATTGTGGGAAGCTTGTGGTAGGCTACCCGAAACGTTTGACCCAAGATAAACAATTTAAAGGCAATGCTACCAAATACTAATTGAATGTATATAAACTTCTGACCCACTGGGAATTTGAAAAAAATAACAGTTGAAATAAATCATTCTCTCTACTATTATTCTGACATTTCACATTCTTAAAACCTAAAACAGGGGATTAAATGTCAGGAATTGTGAAAAACTGTTTAAACGTATTTGGCTAAAGTGTTTGTAAACTTACGACTTCAGCTGTACATTAATTATGCATTTCAGTTAGCTATCTTGGTGTGAAGTTTGTTCTATCGAAAGTGTTTGACTCTAGCCACAAAATTAAGGGAATTAGAAGAGGGGAGAGGATTTCGGCAAGGCTATTTTCTTGCCTGCCAACCCCCCCCCCCCTTATATCTTGGGTCTGCAAGGCTTGGCACACTTATGAATCATTTTGGTAGCTCATGTTGACCAGTAATGTGATTTACAGTTACCAGCCTCAGAAATTACAGCCCAAATAAATGCTTCACAAAGCACAAGTAAGAGACACATCAACTGTTCAGAGGAGACAACGTGAATCAAGCCTTCATGGTTGAATTACAAAGAAAGAAACTACTACTAAAGCACACCAATAACAAGAAGAGACTTGCTTGGGCTAAGAAACACGAGCAACGGAAATTGGACCAGTGGAAATCTGTCCTTTGGTCTGATGATTCCAAATTTGAGATTTTTGGTTCCAACCACCGTGCCTTTGTGAGATGCAGAGTAGGTGAATGGATGATCTCTGCATGTGTGGTTCCCACTGTGAAGCATGGAGGAGGTGTGATGGTGTGGGGGTGCTTTGCTGGTGAAACGGTCAAATATTTATTTAGAATTCAAGGCACACTTAACCAGCATGGCTACCACAGCATTTGTGGGACTATAATTTGTTTTTCAACAGGACAATGACCCAAAACACACCTCCAGGCTGTGTAAGGGCCATTTGACCAAGAAGGAGAACGATGAAGTGCTGCATCAGATGACCTGACCTCCACAATCACCTGACCTTAAACCAATTGAGATGGTTTGGGATGAGTTGGACCGCAGAGTGAAGAAATAGTAGCCAACAAGTGCTCAGCGTATGTGGGAACTCCTTCAAGACTGTTGGAAAAGCATTCTAGTTGAATCTGAGAGAATGCCAAGTGTCAAATTCTGACCATAGTTCTGTTATTTTATTCTTTGTTTTAGTATGGTTAGGGCGTGAGTTAGGGTGGGCAGTCTGTTTGTTTTTCTATGTTTGGTTTCTGTGTTCGGCCTAGTATGGTTCTCAATCAGAGGCAGGTGTTGTTAGTTGTCTCTGATTGAGAATCATACTTAGGTAGCCTGGGTTTCACTTTTGGTTTGTGGGTGTTTGTTTCCGTGTGAGTGTTTGGGCCACACGGTAGTGTTTCGTTTTTGTAAATTCACGTTGTCATTTA
This sequence comes from Oncorhynchus mykiss, assembly GCF_013265735.2. Taxonomy (NCBI): domain Eukaryota; kingdom Metazoa; phylum Chordata; class Actinopteri; order Salmoniformes; family Salmonidae; genus Oncorhynchus; species Oncorhynchus mykiss. Next base: position 24,471,696 of record NC_050570.1, read on the forward strand.
TTGTTTAGTGTTCTGAGTTTTAATTAAAAATCATCATGAACACTTACCACACTGCGCTTTGGTCCGATCCTTACTCCTCCTCAGACGAAGAGGAGGAAATCCGTTACAGAAACACCCACCACAAGAGGACCAAGCAGCGTGGTAACGGGCAGCAGCGGCCGAAAACACAGGACTCCTGGACTTGGGAGGAGATTTTGGACGGCAAGGGACCCTGGGCACAAGCAGGGGAATATCGCCGCCCTAAAGCAGAGCTGGAGGCAGCGAAAGTGGAGAGGCGCCGGTATGAGGAGGCAGCACGGCAGCGCGGCTGGAAGCCCGAGAGGCAGCCCCAAAAATGTATTGAGGGGGGCACACGGGGAGTGTGGCTAAGTCAGGTAGGAGACCTGAGCCAACTCCCCGTGCTTACCGGAGAGCGAGAGGGACCGGGCAGGCACCGTGTTATGCGGTGGAGCGCATGGTGTCCCTGGTGCATGTGCATAGCCCGGTGCGGTACATTCCAGCTCCTCGTATTGGCCGGGCTAGTGGGGGCATCGAGCTAGGTGCCATGAAGCCGGCTCTACGCATCTGCTCTCCAGTGCGTCTCCTCGGCCTGACATACATGGCACCAGCCTTACGCATGGTGTCCCCGGTTCGCCAGCACAGCCCAGTGTGGGTTATTCCACCTCGCCGCACTGGCCTGGCTGCGGGGAGCCTTCAACCAGGTAAGGTTGGGCAGGCTCGGTGCTCAAGAGCTCCAGTGCGCCTGCACGGAAAGGTCTATCCGGTGCCACCTCCACGCACCAGCCCTCCGGTAGCAGCCCCCCGCACCAGGCTGTCTCTCTGTCTTCTCCCTACAGGTGCTCCCGCCTGTCCGGTGCTGTCAGAGCCTTCCTCCTCTCCAGTGCCGCCAGAGTCTTCCGTCTGTCCTGGAGCCGCCAGAGTCTCCCGTCTGTCCTGGAGCCGCCAGAGTCTCCCGTCTGTCCTGGAGCCGCCAGAGTCTCCCGTCTGTCCTGGAGCCGCCAGAGTCTCCCGTCTGTCCTGGAGCCGCCAGAGTCTCCCGTCTGTCCTGGAGCCGCCAGAGTCTCCCGTCTGTCCTGGAGCCGCCAGAGTCTCCCGTCTGTCCTGGAGCCGCCAGAGTCTCCCGTCTGTCCTGGAGCCGCCAGAGTCTCCCGTCTGTCCTGGAGCCGCCAGAGTCTCCCGTCTGTCCTGGAGCCGCCAGAGTCTCCCGTCTGTCCTGGAGCCGCCAGAGTCGCCAGTCTAGCCAGGAGCCGCCAGAGCCGCCAGTCTAGCCAGGAGCCGCCAGAGCCGCCAGTCTAGCCAGGAGCCGCCAGAGCCGTCAGTCTATTCAGGTGATGCCAGAATCGTCCTTCACTCCGGAGCTGCCGGAGTCTCCCGTCCATTTGGGACCCGTGGCGAGGGCCCCCAGTCGGAGGTCGGCGGCGAGGGTCGCCGCTCGTAAGAGGCCATGTGGGCGGTTGAGGAGGTGGACAAACTGTGGTGAAGTGGGGTCCATGTCCCGCGCCAGAGCTGCCACCGCGGACGCCCACCCAGACCCTCCCGGCCGGAGTCCGCACCTTTTGGGGGGGGGGGGGGGGGGGTACTGTCACGTTCTGACCATAGTTCTGTTATTTTATTATTTGTTTTAGTATGGTCAGGGCGTGAGTTGGGGTGGGCAGTCTGTTTGTTTTTTTATTTTTGGTTTCTGTGTTCGGCCTAGTATGGTTCTCAATCAGAGGCAGGTGTTGTTAGTTGTCTCTGATTGAGAATCATACTTAGGTAGCCTGGGTTTCACTTTTGGTTTGTGGGTGTTTGTTTCCGTGTGAGTGGTTGGGCCACACGGTACTGTTTCGGTTTCGTAAATTCACGTTGTCATTTATTGTTCTGAGTTTTAATTAAAAATCATCATGAACACTTACCACGCTGTGCTTTGGTCCGATCCTTACTCCTCCTCAGACAAAGAGGAGGAAATCCGTTACACCAAGAGTGTGCAGCGCTGTCATCAAGGCAAAGGGTGGCTGCTTTGAAGGATCTAAAATCTAAAATATATTTTGATTTGTCTAACCATTTGTTTGTTGCTACATGATTCCATGTGTGTTATTTCAACGTTTTGATGGTTTCACTGTTGTTCTACAATGTAGAAAATAGTAAACAAAATAAAGAAAAACCCCTGAATTGTTATGCAGAGTGGAAAAGGGAAACCCAAGAGCAGACTCAGACGAGGAGACTGGGATGAAGTAACCAAGGTATTTATTGAAACACAGGGGAAGGAGCGCAGGCCAGGGGATGCCCCGGCGGGTTGCAGGAAACCAGGTGTGGAGGCTGAGGCTGAGGCTGGAGCGAGCGGGGTTGGGACCGGATAAGCAAATCCAAGGGAGCAGTAGTGTGGAATCCAGGACAGAGTAGCAGGATGGTAAGGTTGGGGGACTGGAGACAGGAACCAGAGTCAGAGCGGGCAGAATGAGCAGAGTTTACGATCTGGTAGTGTGGAAGTGGCAGGACTGAGTATTTGTAGAGGTCTTGACTATGGAACAGGTTGCAGCTGGTGGGGATCTGCTTGGACTCCAGCACACTTGTCTCTCACACACAATCACACACACACACACACACACACAGAGGGAGAGAGCACTGGGGGAGTGGCGGCAGGTCAAGGAGACACAGGATGAGCAGTAGAGGGCATGGCAGGAGCAGATGTAACATGAATGAGTAGATGTGTCCAAACTTTGACTGGTACTGTACATCTTGTTCTTGCCTTCTCAAGGGATGCCTTTTTAACCGGCTGTCACAATCTCCGTACAATCATTAGATTTTCACCTCATTTTCTGAAACTCTTTATGATCATAGTCAGACTTGATTGTCCATTGGATGTCATAGGTCACCATCAAAGTTCTAGTCCATCCCAGTCAGTGGAAGATCAAAGGTTAATGAGTAATAATAACGAGGTGGGTGATTGGCGCCAAGTGGTTGGAGAGATATTTTATTGAAGATCTCACTATGTTTTTATAAAGCAGGTCCCAATGCAGCTCGGGTACCAAGACAACGCAGTGAATCCCAATTCTAGCTTCACACAGCTGTGTAGGGTTGACACCTTAAGGTGATTCTTACACATACATATAGCTGACAGTAGCTGACTGTGAATAAATGTTCTATTATTCTCCATTTCAGCTGCACCATTTACAGGTTGTATTTTGAAGGTGCCGAATCCGCCATACTTTAGAATGGCCATTTTATGATTCCCTGTAAACTATTGAAACCAAATGTCAAAGTTCTGATAATTACAAAACATTCATTTCAATATTTTAATATCTGTATTCAAACCGTAGATACCAAGTTTGTTTGAATACTTTAATCGTGATGGGAATGGAGTAATATGCTTTCGAGCTGAACATTTTCCATTTTGTCTTAACTTTTGCTAACCTCTCCCTCCTCTTTCCTACTTCAGCTACTATTTCCTTTCATCAGTTGACACCCATAAAGGCTATCAAAGGAGGCTCTCCTGACAATGTTTAATACAATAAGGGATGACTTGATCACTGTTATTTCCTGTGGCAGTCAGTCTCTGTCAGCCAAAATGGTGTAATTATCATGTTCAGCAGACTCAGTGCATCAACAGTTGATGACGTCAAAGTTTCAAGTTTTGGTAGTCAGTGGTTTTACCTTCCATTTTTAGTATAAGCTTCTTTTTAATTGTTAAAAGGGTGTTGGATGATATTCTTGTTAATTAAGTAAATGATCTGTTTATAAAATAAAGTAGTACAAACAAACAAAAGTTAATTATCTGATTCATTGCAAGTAAGGGTGTTTTCACATGTGTAGTCCTATTTAAAATAACCAATCTCAGTCCTCTTTAAAGTGAACTGGGGTAAAGGAATAAGCAAAATACCTCAGTGCTCTTCATATTCACACTGCCCTTGCCTTTGAATGACGACTCAACTCTTTTGTCCGTTCACAACGCTCATCCCCGTTCTCATTCACATTGCTTTGTTTAGAATGGGACCAAGACCTTTTTTCAACATTCACTCAATGCACTCTTGGTATTTACAAAGTACCCTATGTTATGATTTACAAACTGTATACAAGTAATCTGATCTAAAAACTCCACACATATTTTGGATTCTGTGCATCCTTGACAAACACTAATCAATATCCAAAAACAGCACTTTTCTGCAAACCTTCACATCATCATATTCTATTTTTTTGTGGCACCAATGTGAGGGTATTGAAACAGTGTTGCAGTAGTCTAGTGTGTGGTATGGGAATAATGATAAGTGAACCTAAGGAGCTTTGATTTCACATCGCCCAAAAAAGGACCGGACCGCAGAATTCAAGGAAACGAACTCAGACCACATCGCTAGATGGTCTCAGTTTGGTTTGTGCCAGGGGCTCTTTTGAAGGGTCTGAGTGCCTTTTGGAGTCAGACTGCACACAAAAAACAATAAGCGAACCACGCTGAGATCACAGAAATTGGCTGAAAGGGACCAAGTGTGATATAACACTGCTTTACTTAGCAAAAAACTAACAAACAGAGAGGTGCACCCTATCCAGCAGGCCTTAAAGAGACAGCTCTGCTGCTATATTCACCTCTGTTTTTCTGGTAAGTCTCCTTCCACTCATACATGGCTATATCTATTTCAAAGGGGAGATAGTTGACATGCGGAAGTATTAGACAGGGAATAATGAAGTAGTTTCACTAGAGGGCACTGTCTTGAATATAGATATTAGGCCTACATGTGGAAGGTATACATCTTTGAACAAGTACTATTGAGAGTTCATCAATTTGCATTTACCATCATTATGTCTGGATAACTACAGTAGAATGGGAAACCTGGTAATCGAATGCCAGGTGTGAACGAACATGTTGATTACCACACAGAAGACTAGGTGCTGCCACTATTGAGTTTCCTCCCAGACATGCTTTGTTATATCATCCACTCTGTTATAACATAAAATGATACATTTCTCCTCCTAATATTATTAGGAGGAGAAACAGCACCCAACATGCTGAGGTAAATGATGACATTGGGGTTTTTCCTTCCTAACATGTTAAACCTGTGCTTCACAAGGCATTTTAGATAATATGGAGTGACTAGCAGGGAACAGGCGGCTCAGCATGGCAGTGCTCACAGTGCTTGTTTTTTTTTCTCTTTTTGTATTGTTGGGAAGGGCCCGTAAGCATTTCACTGTTAGTCTACACCTGTTCTTTACAAAGCATGTGACAAATAAAATGTGGTTTCTTTGGTTTATCTTACAGCGCTGTTGGGAGACGGTGCAGTGGATAATAGTCAATGGGCCTCTGGAGAGTTGCTGAGACTGACAAGCGCTGTCTCAACTACCAACTCCACTGCACTGTTGGTATTGTCAAATCCGTTCGTTGCCTACCTGGAGAGGCTGCGATCGAGCCAGGAGGTGTTCACTGTTTCACTGAAAGGCCATGGTCTGAATGGACCTTCCGGAATACAGTTTAATATGGACAGGGTTGTACTCCCTCATCTACAGAGCTTTGACTGTAGCTGTGTTGTAGCAGGAAGAGAGGCATTGGAGCTGAACCCTGAGCCTCATCAGGGACCCTGCATATGTGTGCATGAACACAAGGCTCTGCAGATGAGAATAAAGGCCATGGCTTTCTATGACGGGAGCACAATTGACCTTGAAGAAGCAGTCAAGGTGCTGTCATCAGGATCTGTTTTATCCCTCTGCAAACCCAGTCCGAGAGCAAGGCCCTATGATATTTAGTGAGCATGTTAATAAAATATTATACTGTTCGCTGAATTTGAAAAGGCAGCTTGATCCCATTTTAATCGGAAATGCCATCAGTCATTCATTTACACTCTTGGTACAAAAGATGAAGTACAGCGCCAGGGTTTGATTTGTCATAGCAGAGTCGTAGAAATAATTCTGAAGGTGCTTTGTGTTAATCTCAATCTTTGTTTACCTGATTTGTTTATTTTATGAGTTGAGGCTCCGTGTTAATACTATGATGAAATCAGGTTTCAAGAGTTTCTGTATGCTCTTCCATATAACATACATGTATTTAGGGTATACATTGTTTTATGCATGATTCATTCTAACCTGGAGAGCTAGGCATTATGTTGAGGAACTATACTGGGAGCACATGGAGGAACCACCTCATGCTCTGTGCCAAACCCAGTGGAGAGAGATGGGGCTTTTTGAAGTGAACTTGCCTTCAGGGCCAGAGAGATTGATAATTATTGCCACACACAATCATATCTTTCTAGGGCATCGTTGCAGCTAGTTCTTTCCTGTTTTATCTAGCCAGGAAGAGGACATAGAGTACCACAGTATGAGTCATAATACCCATAAAACCTAACGGTTGAACAGGAAGATGGTTCCAATTGTTTTTCCACCATTCATTTTTACCATAATATATTCACCTCTATTTACCCCCCCCCCCCCCCCTCAAAAAAAAGCTAATTAGGTGCTAATGTGGCTATCATAAAGAACTACAAATTCCATAATGACCTGGACGAGACTGCCGTATCACGGCAAAGGTAAGAATCTCTGCATTAACTATCTAATGTCAGCTACATGTTTTTAAAATGAGCAATTCTGTGAACTGTCTTGTGCACAATTTAAATTGACACTAGATATTTCTAGTCTTGCATAATTATACTTTGATGCTAATTAGCATTTTCGAATTTGAGAGTAACTTGAGGCGAAAACGTCACCTTGTCCAAGAGAGATTTACATGGTTATCAACACATGACAAGGTAAGACTACACGAAACACAGCCCTATGGGAAAAATTAATGGTAGAAAAAACGATTAGAACCATTTCCCTGTTTGACCACTAGGTTGTATGGGTATTATGACACCTCCACTGTGGGACTCTATTACATATAATTTCTAGAGAAACTATTGAAGAATTCTGCCTTCAGAGTTGCTTAGATAACATCAATAAGGGCACAGATGTTTTTGTTAAGGGATTTGAATATTTTAGCATTGTTTATGAAATTGAGCCTGAAGTTATATTTTTCTGTTTAAATAAGAGCATTGTTTTGCTTCCTTAAATTATTTACATAGCCTTCCATGTGTGTCTCTGCTTATGCAAATGTCAGAAGTCCATGTCTAATTTAAGCCCATTAAAAGGTGTGCTGTAATCAATGTCCTGCAGACATAGCTGCCCCTCTGAGCACACCACATTCAGACACATACTTAGGCACATGTTGTGTAGAGGGAGTTGGCCACCATATACCGTAGCTTTTGAAACAGTGAGAATCCACCACCATCAACAGCATGACTAGATGTCCCTCAGTACACAATACACTCTAAACAAGACCGTCCTTCACGCTGGCGTTTTGATATAAATGCTACTGTCTTTCCAATGTAGCCCACTGCCCACAGATATGATCACCCCTTTCCCTTCATCGCATACACACAGTGCTGTGATATTTTGACCACTTGCCTCAGCCACATAGCAAATGTCTTTCCTTGCTGGTTTTTCTTTCATCTTCACTACAAGAAAGAGTGCCAGAGATTTGGAGTAGAGTGAGAGCGGTACATGTGTCTTGGAGAGGTCACCTCCCTGTCAAGGTGGCAGTGACACATGGTTCTGTCACTCAGGCCATTCTATTTGTGACTGTGCAGGGACGTTTGGCTTCACATGTCACCTTGGCTCAAATGTTAGCTGGGTTTAGTAGGCTTGTTGCTGCCGGGCATGAGACACACACACACACACACACACACTCTGGCCGCTGTAGGACCTTTCATCCCTATGTAATGGAATGCAATAATGTGTCAAAACTGCTTAAGGAAAAGTTCTCATTTGATCACTGACTCCATTAAAATTGGATACAGTAGATTAAACTCAAAGTATGTATTTAGAAACTCAGTGAGTCATCAATAATCCATTGCGTTCAGATGTCAGGTCAAATTCAGAGCTCTCTAGTCCCGTAGCCTACATTTACCATAGAGGCCTTATTTACATTAATTTCCATCTGGCACAATAGAATGTACAAATTGTAGATTTGTACATATATACTTTTTTCACCAGATTTTGGAACGTTGCTGCGGGGACTTGCATCCATTCAGCCACGAGCATTAGTGAGGTCGGGAAGTGATGTTGGGCGATTAGGCTTGGCTCGCAGGCGGCATTCCAACTCATCCCAAAGGTGTTCAATGGGGTTGAGGTCAGAGCTCTGTACAGGCCAGTCAAGTTCTTCCACACCCCAATCTCGACAAGCCATTTCTGTATGAAACTAACTTTGCACGGGGGCATTGTCATGTTGAAACAGGAAAGGGCCTACCCCCTACTGTTGCCACAAAGTTGAAAGCATAGAATCGTCTAGAATGTCAATGTATGCTGTAGCATTAAGATTTCCCTTCACTGGAACTAAGGGGCCTAGCCCAAACCATGAAAAACAGCCCCAGACCATTATTTCTCCTCCACCAAACTTTACAGTTGGCACTATGCATTCGGGCAGGTAGCGTTCTCCTGCCATCCGCCAAACCCAGTCGGACTGCCAGATGGTGAAGTATGATTCATCACTCCAGAGAACGTGTTTCCACTGCTTCAGAGTCCAATGGCAGCGAGCTTTACCCCACTAGCATTGCGTATTGTGATCCAACATGCTGACCAGACGGCTCACGTGTCCGCCTACACTGTCGCGCACATGTTGATTTTGTCCACCCACACTGCTCCTAAAAACCAATGAAGAGATGGGAGAGGCGGGATTCACAGCGCATCAAGCGTCACCAATAGAACCAAGTTCTATTTTAGAGCCTGGCTATGCAGACACTAGCAGATGCTCATTGTCAGGCGCTTGCTGTGTGGATACAATGATTGAATAACATGTATGTGTACATTTATTTTACACCGCTCGCACACATGACTTGAGCAATGTGGTCAGCATGTTAGGCTTGTGTGCGGCTGCTCGGCCATGGAACCCCATTTCATGAAGCTCCCGAAGAACAGTTCTTATGCTGACGTGCTTCCAGAGGCAGTTTGGAACTGGGTATTGAGTGTTGCAACCGAGGACAGTTTAGCACTCGGCGGTCCCGTTCTGTGAGCTTGTGTGGCCCACCACTTCACGGCTGAGCCGTTATCGCCCCTAGACCTTACAACTTCACAATAACACCACTTACAGTTGACTGTGGCAGCCCTAGCAGAGCAGAAATTTGACGAACTGACATCTTGGAAAGGTGGCATCCTATGACAGTGCCACGTTGAAAGTCACTCAGCTCTTCAGTAAGGCCATTCTGCTGCCAATGTTTGTCTATGGAGGTTCCATGGCTGTGTACCCAAATCCACAAATTTGTCTCCACATACTTTTGTATATACAGTGTGCCTTTCCTTCACAACCAAGAGTACAGCTTAGTTAAGTGTCCTTTCTGTCTTGTAATTTCACATTTGGAAGGTGCATAGAAACAATTAGCTAGCATGATTATACCATTTCTAGCACAACCAACTAGTTAGCGAGCCAGCTATATCTGAATAATGCACAAAAATTAGCTACTCTCGAGGCGATCACAATGGAAGCTAGCTATGGCTATTCTCAAGAACAAGCAAGCCCCAGTATGAGAAGCATTTCCGACTGATCAAGAGTGCACAATGAGCGCTGATTTCATCAAAGTGCATTACAAGCTTGGAAATTCAGCAAAATTGCAAAAGGAGTCAATTAATTAGTAGGAAATCCTTTAGTCATTTGGATGTCGCCAGACTGACGTTAGATGCAGTATAACTTTAGCTCGCTAAGATTGAGGGGACACCAACTCAGATTTTAGCTAGCTACCATTAGCATTGTTAGCTATTTTGACAAACTTTGTTAGCTAATACCAGCATACCATCCATTTGACGACATGACAATGATGACAAAGGTGTTTCCTACTAAACATTTGCAACTTTAGCAATGTCATCATATTTCCAGGCTACTATAGTGTTATTTAGACTAAATAATTGTTAGCCTCAGTCTATCACAACTTTTGGGCACCACCATGCAGCTTGAGAATGTTCATAACAGCTCTGACTGAGTATCTGTGTCTGTCTGTCTGCCTGTCTTGGAGTTCCAGATGTGGCAGGAGGAGTCACTGGAGGGAAACTTTACTGGAACACATGTAGGAGCTCATCTTCATGAAGTTAATCTATAACAGTTTACACAAGTATCCTATATTAGGTACTACTACAATGCAAGCTACAGTAGTACATGTACTGGACATATGGATTTACAGAATGAATCATACTTCATTAATGTACAGTGTCTAATTTGGCCGAAGAGAACAATCCAGACTAAGAATTTGAGAACGGTAAGATTATAATGAATACTAGTATTATATGGACAGAGTGTACCTGATCCTAGATCAGCACTCCTACTCTGGTAGTGAATTATCTCTCTCTCTAATCCTTCCTATAACTTCAGATTGACCCCTGGTCTATGATTAGTAGATGTGGGTGAGTGGATATACAGATCTGGGACTAGCCTAGCAGCAGCAGCCCTTCTCAACTATTGTCAATGATGAGATATGCTTTATTCTGCATTGAACACTTATATTGCAGGTGAGTTGAGCACCTACTCACCTATTGAGTTTGGATGATGAGATCTGAGCATTACATATGAACAGACAGCACTTTATCAAAAATAGTTTATCTTTAAGTTGCCAGGTTAAAACTACTGGCACTTTTCTGTTTTAGCCAGTTCCAACAGTCATCAATCAATAATACACACCCGGATGGTAGTCTCTCTAGACAGACGGGTGGCCTCCCACAATGTACCAATGTGCCGGCTTACATGTCTGTATGCAAAAAACGTCGGTTTGGCGCAGAGGACAGGGACATCCGGCGTTCCTACATCACTGCCTTATCCACTTGTTGCCGTAACTCTAGTCCTCGAGTACCCCCAAAAGTATACATTTTTAATAGCCCCAGACATGCACACCTGATTCAACTTGTCAACTAATCATCAAGCCCTTGAGGGGCTACATCGGAAACGTGTACAGTTGTAGGGTACTTGAGGAACAGAGTTGTGAAACACTACCCCTGCACAATGAGGGATTTCTATTAACCTGAGCAGTGGTGCACCGGTCTATGGCCGTGACGTGAATGGGCAAAAGTGGTGAGGAAGGAGCTCCCTTCTCAACAAGGCAGCATGGTGCATCATCTCTTTTCCATAATATACAGTATATGTTAATATTTTCAAACTAGTTTTCATTGGAAAGGCAGATAAAGCATTTTTATCAAAAGGAATCGCTTTTGCTTGTGAAAAAACGGAAACCTACTCATTATTCTAGTCCAAGCTACGTCACTTTTGTTTTTAGCCGACTTTGCATTGGGCTTTGAACGGGGCACCTGGCTCACGCCCAGGAGGCGTTTAAATGCCTTTGAACGGTATATGTTAGTAGGTGCCAGGTGCACCGGTTTGTATCAGGAATTTCAAAGCTCCTGAGGTTTCAAGCTTGACAGTTTCTCGTGTGTAACAAGAATGGTCCACCATCCAAACGACACCCAGACAACTTGACACAACTGTGGGAAGCATTGGAGTCAACATGGGACAGCTTCCCTGTGGAATGCTTTCGACATCTTGTGGAGTCCATGCCCCGACGAACTGAGGCAATTCGAAGGGCAAAAGGGGGGAAGGGGATGCAACTCAAAATTAGGAAGGTGTTCTTCATGTTTTGTACACTCAGTGTATGTTAGGACAGACACCAATGTGATCTAGCTCCAACCAGATCTCCGCAGCTCAGACATTTGCAGTTTGGCCTGACGGCTTGTTTCTTGGACCAACGCGCCACAGAAACATTCCTGCTCCCCGCTCTGCCCTAAGAGGCGATCGACCACAAACACAGGTGGACTACAGGTTATAAAGAGGTAGGAGGTGTGAACTGCAGGGAGAGAAACTGTTAAGTGGGATGTTCCAATCACCGGAGGAGGGTGGTTAAAATGTTAACAATTTAACACAGTTGGTTGGAGTGGAGGTTCAGTAGCTGGAGTTTCGAGCCCTGTAGGATGGTTGAGGTGTAAGAAGGAATGTTTCTCCTTTCTGGATGGGAGATACAATCACATTAATTAGGATACAAATAATATAAAAAGTGCATGCATGATAAAGTATTGGCAATAGTATACCCAATGTGGGGATGAGGAGGATCCTAATATATTCCTTGAATATATTCTGGATGACAGGAAAACATGGCTTTCCTTAAACAGACTTGTCCATAGTTGTCAGTTTAATGCACTAAGATTTTCAGGGGGATATGTAATTTTTTGAAGAAAGAAGGCAACTTTCAGCTATTTTGGTGCCACAACAGCCCTTCCTTTCCATGGGAGAGCATCCTCGCCTGGCTAATAGTAGACCATTTCAGCAGGATCTAAAAGACAGAAGGAGGTCTGCTGGAGGACCTAGAGGATCTGCTGGAGTTAACCACACACAGCAATGGCATTGGTCAGGTGGCCCATTCCCTTCCCATAGTCTCCTGAGGGTTGGAAAACAAAATACATTAGTTGATAGGCAAACCATCAGGTCGATATTAGATGAACCCTAAACTAATATAGAAAATAACATATTCAAAAAATAACTTCTGTAAACTTATAATCAGGCAACAGCCCCCTTACAGTCTCTGGTACTGTCCCCTGAGCGAATATAATAATTCACTATTGTAAGTCATCCGACCATAATATTTAATTTAGAAAGTAATATCAGCGCTTCAAGAAGAATGTGAAGCCCCTAGTATATAATTGAGGTGGGTGGAAGCAAATGGGATATTAACTGCAGCCCACCTGGTAGGCTAAGCCTGGCCGGGGTGAAGCTCTTGATTCACCTAGCTACAGCAAAAGGTTATGCGGTGGGGTCCAGCTAAGGCCACTATGAAGGAGATGGGAGACCACATGGCACCTACAGTGGAGAAAGGGAGATGAATAGGATGGGAAGGGAGAGGGGGGGTACCTGTGAGAAGAGCTGTCGATGTAAGGTCAAGTCAAATGTGAGTGCGTGTGTCTGCCTGTCTGCCTGACTGCCTGTCAGTGAGTTTCTACTCAAAGCAAAGTCTACCTCGGTCTGCAGAGCGTTGCATGGCGATGAACATTGCTCCTACTTTGGTTGGCAGACTTTTTCCTGGCCTCAGCAATGGTCAGCAGAGGGATCTGATAGTTGCTTACCTCTCTCCTGAGCTGCTGTTGCTAGGCTAGTCCCAGATCTGTATGTCCACTCACCCACATCTACTAATTATAGACCAGGATGAGGGGGAGATAATTTGTCATCAGAGTAGGAGTGGTGATCTAGGAACAGGTCCACTCTGTCCATATAATGCAAGTATTCATTGTGATCATACCTTTTGCAAATTCTTAGTCTGTATTGTTCTCTTCGGTCAGTGGACCCTGTACATTAATGAAATATGATTTGTACTGTAAATCCATATGTACATGTACTAGCTACAACTGTAGAAGTACCTAATATAGGATACTCCTATCAGCTGTTGTAGATGAACTTCATGATGATGAGCTCCTACATGTGCTCCAGTAAAGTTGCCCTCCAGTGGCAGCACCACTCCTCCAGCCACATCTGGAACTCCAAGGCACAGACAGACAGGCTGGCAGAGAGACAGAAACAAATGTTACTATTCATAGGTTATACCTCTGGTGCTACAGTAGGTCAAGTTATGCAAACGGTGGAGTTCGTTTTGCATGGCCCGGTGCCCCGGTTGGGTGGAGACTTCACTAAGGACTAATGGAATGGTCTAAAATGCACAAACCATGCCCACCCGGGGCACCTGATCATACAAAACAAACTCCACCATTGTTATGAACGTTCTCATGCCAGCGGGACCATAACGGTGCCCAAAATTCAGGATAGATGGAGGCTAACGACTGTTTCATCTAAATAACACTGTAGTGGCCTGGAAATATGATGACTTGTTAAAATAGGCACTTGTTTAGTAGGAAACAACTTATCATGTCGTCAAATGGATGGCAATGCTGTCATTAGCTAACAAAGTTTGTCAAAAATAGCTAGCAATGGTAATGGTAGCTAGCTAAAATCAGAGTTGGTCTCCCCTGCATCTGGTGATGATTATGATGATGATGACTAAAGATTTTCCTACTAATTATTTTACTCCTTCTGCAATGTCGCTGTATTTCTAAGCCACTGTAATGCACTTTTGATGAAATCAGCGCTCATTGAGCATGCTCAATCAGTCGGACATGCTTCTCAGATAGGGGCTTGCTTGTTCTTAAGAATGGCCATAGCTAGGTATCATATAAATCTCCTCGGGAGTAGCTAAATTCCGTGCATCATTCAGATATATCTTTCTAGCTAACTAGTTGGTTGTGCTGAAAATATAAAATCGTGCTAGCTAATTGTTTTAATGCACCTTCCAAATATGAAATTAGAAGTACACCTAAGCTATGCTCTGTCTTATTGTGAAGGTAACGTGTATATACTGTAGCTAATCTCCTTTCTAGAGACTTCCGCCCAAATACACAGTTCATGGGGGTCTAGAATATGAAGTAAACGCCTGACTGTTTTTTGTCACTAGATAACCAGTTTGAATGTATTTAAGATGCATTAGTTTGTATCCATGATGTTTCCCCATGTCCACCCATTTGATCATGAAGGAATAACACTGTCAAGGCGGTCCGGTAGTTTTTTTCCATCTGCTGTAGAGCCATAGAGAACTCAGATTTCTCTGCAGTGTAAGTAAGCTAATGACAACACCATCAATATTTATCAATGACACTAACATATCCTGACAGAATAGCTGCCTGAAACCGAGGAGAAAAATAAAAGTAGATCAACTCACACAAACCGGCCATAATGTCAAACTGTGCATGAGAGGAAGCCAAGCTGGCCAAGTAGCCTATGCTAATGGTTCATCATAATGAATGCTATTTCTCATGGGAATGTCATCTCTGTGGCCTTAAGTTGACATTCAGTAGTGGGTGGACTGGCGGTTATCTTTGTGGTAGTGAATAGAACTTACAATTTCTATTAAAATATAATGTCAATGGTGTACTAGCTAAATTGCGGTAGTCTGAAGGGATAGCTTGCTTCTATTAATTATATTTCTATGATTGAAACAACACCCACACTGTACTCAAGAGCATGTTGTGTCTTAACCGATGGCAGGCACAACACAGACCTCAGATAATGTGAAATAGGGTCTAAGCTAGAACATATGCGAACATGAATAGTTTTGAGTTTACAATGTTTTTTATATTTAATGTTAAAGGTTTAAACAATAAATAATAAAATAGTTTGATATCATTTAAGCTTGCAAAAAGTGTTGTCAAACTCAACATTTTATATTTTCCAGTGATGAAGACATGGGTGTCTCATGGTAAGGTGGGGTATGCAAAATGAATCAACATAAAGCACCCTTATCTCCTAAATATTTTGTCCTTCTGGTCCAAAAAGTGACTTTCTGACCATTTGTGCCACGGGCAACATGCATGGAAAGTTTTGTTTAGATCAAAAGGGAAGCTGTCAAAAAGTTATTGAATTTAAATGGATTTACATCTTATTGTGTTATTTAGCCCATATTGTGCAGATGTGTGTGTGCAATCTGTTAGTCTGCAGCCAGGAAATAGCCGTCCTCTCCCCTGGCTCCTGCTGCCTGCCTGGGCGACACTGTGGCCTCCCTCTGCTCTCCCTACCGTCTCCCTACCCTTCTATCCTTCTCCCCCTGAGTTTTGGTAAAAAATGCGTTATGTCTTGATAATCATATTTCACCTCTGTGAAGGTGAAATTTTCAGCAAAGCTGGTTAGCATTAAATACCTTACTGTACGACAATGCTGCAAGAAAGGAATCTGTTAGAAAGTGATAAGGAGGGCCCATCTAATACAAGGGAGTGCATTTTCTCTGACAACCCCCTTACCTTGGTGCTCATGTTTACACTGTGTGTAGCGCTTTCATTCCCTGGATTCATGGGCTAATAGTTTAGTGAAAGTCCTAATCCCCCCCCCCCAAGCATCAGCATTGATCCCCCAACAAAGTCTCTATTTAGTGCACATCCCACAGTCCCCAGTACACCCAGTTCAGAAAACACTACAGTTAGCTGGTAGTGAAGGTGCTTACAGTTGTGCTGCACAGTGAAGGAATGGTGGGCGCAGATAAGTCAGTATGCTGAGTGGAGAAGGCTGCTTTCCATGGTATTGAGCAGAGCAGGGCCGTGTGTGTGTGGAAGCGGCATGGCTTGTCAGTGACTCAGATGCATTGCTCCAGTAAGGTTTTGTGTTTACTGCCCTCTCCCTCAGGGCAAAGCACACAGGGCTGCAGTGCCTCTGCTATCTGTTATGCCATCCTACAACTAAACACCCCATCCATCCCCCTACGATACGCCACAAACCCACAGAGGCATCCACACTTTATCTAAGTGCAGGGGATGTGTTTTGCATTGTGGTTACCTCCAAGCCACATCCAAAGTTCCAGCTCAAGAGTTTGATATTTCTGATTTGAATAATGTGGCGAATAATGTGGGGAATAAGGTTCAGCAGGTGGCTTTAAAATTGTGTTTTTCATAAGTCTTCTGGGAATGGGAATTGCCATAGGCAGATTGTGGTATCTTGGTTGAGACTTGATTGTAGAAATCAGCAGCTATATGCATTCAGAATAAAGCATGTTGTGCATATGGCAATGACTAGGTCTTCTGCTGCAGGCTGGACCGCCACTGTAAGGTCCCTTTGGCAAATCTCTGAATCCCAAAGAACACTCAAGTCATTTCACATCTCCTTTGACAATGCTGCCACATACAGCTATCTCTCAAACCCAAGTCTCTGTGTCAATGAGAGTCACTCTGATAGGTAGGACTCCTTTCAGAATGAGGAAAAACTCAGTATAAATGTCTAGAGTTGAAATACAATAGTGGATGATAAGATATTTCCTAAGAGATTCTGATTTGTTCAAAGGTTTGAGATGGTAGACCTCATTGCTTATCTTCCTGCTGGCCTTTGCTGGTGGAAGGTTTGTGGTTTTTGGTATGATGACGGAAGATATGGAAGTTAGGGTCCTACTGCTGATGTGTGGAAGGAGTAGTAGGCTAGACTCTGGAAGCATACAGCACAGGAGCATAGCACCAAGAGCAGCACTGCTTCCTCACAGGCAGCTTTGAATTCCAGATGCACAGTGACATTCAAGCCCTCTGTGTGTGCCTGGGCAGGGGGCAGGGTGAATGAAATATGAAAGTGAAGCACAGCTCCTGAATTCCAGATTATTCATCTGTCTGATGAGAGGTGCTTCTGTACCTGGCCGTGACCTCTTTCTCTAGAAGGCAAAACAGTACTTCCTAGTGCTGATCTTTTTATTTAAACTTTACTTAACTAGGCAAGTCTGTTAATAAACAAATTAGGCACATTTGGGCAGTCTTGATACAACATTTTGAACAGAAATGCAATGGTTAATTGGATCAGTCTAACACTTTGCACATACACTGATGCCATCTAGTAGCCAACATCTAAATTGCACCTGGGCTGGAACAATACATTATGGCCTTTCTCTTGAATTTCCAAGATGATGCCACAAAAAAATACAAAAGAACGATTGTTTTTTTCTTTGTACTATCTTTTACCAGATCTATTGTGTTATTTTCTACTACAATACTTTCACATTTCCAAAAACGTCTGTGTTTCCTTTCAAATGGTACCAAGAATATGCATATCCTTGCTTCAGGGCCTGAGCTACAGGCAGTTAGATTTGGGTATGTCATTTTAGGAGAAAATTGAAAAAAAGGGGCTAATCCTTATTAAGAACAAATTCTTATTTACAATGAAGGCCTACCCCGGCCAACCTCTAACCCAGACAACCCGGACTATGCTAGGCCAATTGTGCGGCGCCTTATGGGACTCCCAATCACAGGCGGTTGTGATACAGCCTAGAATCTAACCAGGGTTTGTAGTGACGGCTCTATCACTGAGATGTAGTGCCTTAGGCCGCTGCACCACTCGGGAGCCCAAATATGAAGCTGTCGATGCTAGTGTCACCATTTCACACGCAGAATATTGCCCCATAATGCAAAAGATTGATGTCATGGATCACTGGATCGTTAGCATACAGTAGACCTGTCTAACAATGTTCAAATGTCAAATTGTGTTGTTAGTCATAGTGTATCATAAAGCCAGCGGTCAATGCAGTGAAGCAGAAACAAGGTGTTTAACTAAACTTTAACTGGCTGTGTACAGTATGTATTCATAAAGAGGCATGTGTCACACCCACAGGATTTAGACAGCAGTTGTCAATTATATATTTAAAAAAAACTCCACTTGGCTGCAGACAGTTGAAAGATGTGGTTCAAGCTCTGCTTCTCCTCCTTTGGTGGTTCACCTCTCTAGTGAGTAACATCTTAAGCCAGGAGTGTACATTTTGTGCCCTCCTACTCGTGTTTTGCTACAGAACAATTTGACCTCTACTTTTTGTTAAGTGCACTGTTAGAATGTCATTTTATTTTTTCTGTAGAGTGCCTTCAGAAAGTGTTCATACTCCTTCACTTATTCCACATTATGTTGTGTTACAGCTTCAATTTAAAAAAAATCTCACTCATCTACACACAATACCCAATTATGACAGTGAAAACATGTTTTTAGAAATTTTAGCAAATTTATGGAAAATGAAATACAGAAACATCTCATTTACATAAGTATTCACACCCCTAAGTCAATACATGTTTGATACAGTCAATACATGTTTGATACAGTGATTACAAGCTGAGTCTTTATGGGTAAGTCTCTAAGAGCTTTCCACACATATTACATTTGCCCATTATTATTTTCAAAAAATGTTAAGCTCTGTCAAATTGATTGTTGATCATTGCCAGACAACCATTTCCAGGTCTTGCCACAGATTGTCAAGTAGATTTAAGTCAAAACTGTAACTCGGCCATTTAGGAACATTCACTGTCTTCTTGGTAAGCAACTCCAGTGTAGATTTGGCATTGTGTTTGAAAATATGGAGAGTGGGACTCAGAAGTGTGTTGTATTGGATTTGGCCGAAACATAACTTTTTGTGCTGATTAGAAAGTGTTAATTGCTTTTCCACATGTTTTGCAGTATTACTTTAGTACCCTGTGGCAAACAGGATTCATGTTTTGGAATATTTTTAAATCTGTACAAGCTTCATTCTTTTCATTCTCCCAATTAGGCTAGTATTGTGGAGTAACTACAATGTTGTTGATCCATCGTCAGTTTTCTCGTGTCACAGCATTTAAACTCTGTTACTGTTTTAAGTCACCATTGGCCCCATGGTGAAATCACTGAACCATTTCCTTCCTTTCTGGCAACTGAGTTAGGATGCCTGTATCTTTGTAGTGGCCGAGTGTATTGATACACAATCCAAAGTGTGATATATAACTTCACCTTGCTCAATGGCATATTCAATGTCGGCTTTTTCATTTTTACCCATCTATCAATAGGTGCCTTTGTGAGGCATTGGAAACCTCCCTGGTCTTTGTGGGACCTTACACATAATTATATGTGTGGTGTACAGAGATGAGGTAGTCATTCAGAAATCAAAAACTATTATTGCACATGGAGCGAGTCCATGCAACTTATTATGTGACTTGTTTAGCACATTTTTGCCCCTGAACTTATTTAGGCTAACAACAGGGTTGAAAACTTATTGACACACAAGACATTTCAGCTTTTCATTTTTAATTAATTTGTAAAAAAAAATCATAATTCCACTTTGACATTATAGAGTATTGTGTGTAGGCCAGTGACAACAAAAAAAATCTACATTTAATACATTTTAAATGCAGGCTGTAACACAACAAAATGTGGAAAAAGTCAAATGGTGTGAATACTTTCTGAAGGCATTGAACCATGTTCCTGAAGTCATTATCATGGAGTGTAGCCTAATTGTTTTATGACTAGAATGAAAGAAAAATATCTTGTTTTTCACCTGGAGTAATAATGAAGCAGTGGTATCATTGTAGTGCAAAAGCTCTGAAGTAACTACCTATTATGTTGGGTAAATGCTTCTTTTTAAAAGGAATACTTATCACATTATAATAATGAGATGAAAAGCATAATTTTGTACTTCCTTTTGTACTGCCTTACCTCTTATATTGAAGTCCCCTGATTAAGTGGATTTGCGTGGTGAAGGTACTGGTTCCAACAGTCATTTACGCTTATAAATCGATCTGTGAAGACTGTAGATCGAAATGGCTTTCATTGTTTGAAAGCCCTGGTTCCCACGGACAGGTTTAGCAAAAACTTATATTGCAATGACAACTCAAAACCCACCCAAAAGGCCTGAAAACTAGTCTCATTTTTTTTCACAGCAAGAGAGGAGTTGCCACATTGAGCCAATTAAGAAGGAATATCGACGTAACTTGTAATGATGTTAGAAGCTAAATTTGGATTACAAATAATTGCGAGTGTAATAAAGAAACGTGAATATGTCACAAGAGAAAATATAATTTGCCCTTATTTAACTCGCCAGATCATTTTCCATCAATGGATGTCGATTTAACTTGTGTGACTGCTATGATTAAGCAATAAGGTACAAGGGGGTATGGTACGGTATATGCACATAGAGCAATCCATGCAACTTGAATCAAATCAAATCAAATCAAATTGTATTTGTCACATACACATGGTTAGCAGATGTTAATGCGAGTGTAGCGAAATGCTTGTGCTTCTAGTTCCGACAATGCAGTAATAACCAACAAGTAATCTAACTAACAATTCCAAAACTACTGTCTTGTACACAGTGTGAGGGGATAAAGAATATGTACATAAGGATATATGGATGAGTGATGGTACAGAGCAGCATAGGCAGATACAGTAGATGGTATCGAGTACAGTATATACATATGAGATGAGTATGTAAACAAAGTGGCATAGTTAAAGTGGCTAGTGATACATGTATTACATAAGGATACAGTCGATGATAGAGTACAGTATATACGTATGCATATGAGATGAATAATGTAGGGTAAGTAACATTATATAAGGTAGCATTGTTTAAAGTGGCTAGTGATATATTTACATCAATTCCCATCAATTCCCATTATTAAAGTGGCTGGAGTTGAGTCAGTGTCAGTGTGTTGGCAGCAGCCACTCAATGTTAGTGGTGGCTGTTTAACAGTCTGATAGCCTTGAGATAGAAGCTGTTTTTCAGTCTCTCGGTCCCAGCTTTGATGCACCTGTACTGACCTCGCCTTCTGGATGATAGCGGGGTGAACAGGCAGTGGCTCGGGTGGTTGATGTCCTTGATGATCTTTATGGCCTTCCTGTGACATCGGGTGGTGTAGGTGTCCTGGAGGGCAGGTAGTTTGCCCCCGGTGATGCGTTGTGCAGACCTCACTACCCTCTGGAGAGCCTTACGGTTGAGGGCGGAGCAGTTGCCGTACCAGGCGGTGATACAGCCCGCCAGGATGCTCTCGATTGTGCATCTGTAGAAGTTTGTGAGTGCTTTTGGTGACAAGCCGAATTTCTTCAGCCTCCTGAGGTTGAATAGGCGCTGCTGCGCCTTCTTCACAATGCTGTCTGTGTGAGTGGACCAATTCAGTTTGTCTGTGATGTGTATGCCGAGGAACTTAAAACTTGCTACCCTCTCCACTACTGTTCCATCGATGTGGATAGGGGGGGTGTTCCCTCTGCTGTTTCCTGAAGTCCACAATCATCTCCTTAGTTTTGTTGACGTTGAGTGTGAGGTTATTTTCCTGACACCACACTCCGAGGGCCCTCACCTCCTCCCTTTAGGCCGTCTCGTCATTGTTGGTAATCAAGCCTACCACTGTTGTGTCGTCCGCAAACTTGATGATTGAGTTGGAGGCGTGCGTGGCCATGCAGTCGTGGGTGAACAGGGAGTACAGGAGAGGGCTCAGAACGCACCCTTGTGGGGCCCCAGTGTTGAGGATCAGCGGGGAGGAGATGTTGTTGCCTACCCTCACCACCTGGGGGCGGCCCGTCAGGAAGTCCAGTACCCAGTTGCACAGGGCGGGGTCGAGACCCAGGGTCTCGAGCTTGATGACGAGCTTGGAGGGTACTATGGTGTTGAATGCCGAGCTGTAATGCCGAAACTTGATGGTCAATATACACCGGCTAAGGGCTGTTCTTAAGCATGATGCAACGAGGAGTGCCTGGATACAGCCATTGGTGCAGTATATTGGCCATCAACCATAAACCAGATGTTAAGACTACAAACAGTTAAAAAAGGCCAATTTCCAAGATTGACTTGTCATTTCAATAGGCATAGGCTACAGACTAAAATCTGGGTTAATGATTGTAATTCAACTTTGCCACATGGTTGCTTAGATTCAGGTAGCCTATAGCCCCTGATAGGCCTACATCTTATTTAAGATGGTCTACAGTAGCCTAGGCTAGATGTGAACTGAACAACTTAAATTTGTTTAGATCAAATTAACAGACTTATTTATTCAACATGAATAGCTTGACGATTTTGAGGCAAGACGTGCTTATGTTTCCCAATAGCCTGCTGGAATAGGCTACTGAGGATGGGCTCGTAATTTCAATCACTGAATTAAATATTAATAATGCAGTTGAAGTCGGAAGTTTACATACACTTATGTTGGAGTCATTAAAACTTGTTTTTCAACCACTCAACAAATTTCTTGTTAACAAACTATAGTTTTGGCAAGTTGGCTAGGACAATTACTTTGCACATGACACATACTTTTTCCAACAATTGTTCACAGACAGATTAATTCACTGTATCACAATTCCAGTGTGTCAGAAGTTTACATACACTAAGTTGACTGTACCTTTTAAACAGCTTGTAAAATTCCAGAAAATTATGTTATGGCTTTAGAAGCTTTTGATAGGCTAATTGACATAATTTTAGTCAATTTCAGGTGTACCTGTGGATGTATTTCAAGCACTACCTTCAAACACAGTGCCTCTTTGCTTGACGACATGGGAAAATCAAAAGAAATCAGCAAAGACCTCAGAAGACCTGATTCATCCTTGGGAGCAATTTCCAAACGCCTGAAGGTACCACGTTCATCTGTACAATAGTACGCAAGTATAAGCACCATGGGACCATGCAGCAGTCATACCGCTCAGGAAGGAGATGCCTTCTGTCTCCTAAAGCTGAATGTACTTTGGTGTGAAAAGTGCAAATCAATCCCAGAACAACAGCAAAGGACCTTGTGAAGATGCTGGAGGAAACAGGTACAAAAGTATCTATATCCACAGTAAAACGAGTCCTATATCGACATAACCTGAAAGGCTCCTCAGCAAGGAAGAATGTCCTCTAGTCTGATGAAACAAAAACAGAACTGTTTGGCCATTGTTAGGTTTGGAGGAAAAAGGGGGAGGCTTACAAGCCGAAGACCACCATCCCAACCGTGAAGCAGGGGGTGGCAGCATCATGTTGTGGGGGTGCTTTGCTGCAGGGGGGGCTGGTGCAATTCACAAAATAAATGGCATCATGAGGTAGGAAAATGGGTCTTCCAAATGGACAATGACCCCAAGCATACCTCCAAAATTGTGGCGAAATGGCTTAAGGACAACAAAGTCAAGGTATTGGAGTGTCCATCACAAAGCCCTGACCTCAATCCTTTAGAAAATGTGTCAGCAGAACTGAAAAACGTGTGCGAGCAAAGAGGCCTACAAACCAGACTCAGTTACACCAGCTCTGTCAGGAAGAATGGGCCAAAATTCACCCAACTTATTGTGGAAAGCTTGTGGAAGGCTACCCGAAATGTTTGACCCAAGTTAAACAATTTAAAGGCAATGCTACCAAATACTAATTGAGTGTATGTAAACTTCTGACCCTCTGGGAATGTGATGGAAAAAATAAAAGCTTAAATAATCATTCTCTCTACTATTATTCTGACATTTCACATTCTTAAAATTAAAGTGTTGATCCTAACTGACCTAAGACATGGACTTTTTTACTAGGATTACATGTCAGGAATTGAGTTTAAATGTATTTGGCTAAGGTTTATGTAAACTTCTGACTTCAAATGTATGGACTGAATGTGCTTGTCAACAGCAGCCAGTGTTTATTATTTTTAAATTTTTTATTTTACCTGTAGCCTAATCTGACTGACTGTAACAGTCAATCTAATGTGTTCTAACAGCTGATCGGCATTTGCTTTTATAACTTCCAGATTAATTAACTAAACATGGTCGTTAATAATTGCATAATACCCTGTGGTTAAAGGCTATTTATTAATTTGCTTTCCAGCTCCAGTTAGGCTACACAAGGGGCACAAATTGATCTGCAATCATTCCAGCAATTTAATAATTAACATATTTATTGTATTAAATAGTTGAATAGTGGTTGAAAAAGCCCCCAATTGTCATACTTGAGTAAAATTAAATGACTCAAGTAAAAGTGAAAGTCACCCTGTAAAATAGTACTTGAGTAAAAGTCTAAAATAATTTGCTTTTAAATATACTTAAATGTCATAAGT
Organism: Oncorhynchus mykiss; assembly: GCF_013265735.2. NCBI lineage: Eukaryota > Metazoa > Chordata > Actinopteri > Salmoniformes > Salmonidae > Oncorhynchus > Oncorhynchus mykiss. The sequence goes on from NC_050570.1 coordinate 24,495,990, forward strand.
AAATGTAATTGCTATAAATCATTTCAAATGTCTTATATTAAGCAAACCAGGCAGTCTCATTTTATTTTTTTCTTATTTTTATTTGCGGATAGCCAGGGGTATTCACCAACACTCAGACATAATTTACAAATGAAGCATGTGCTTAGTGAGTCCGACAGATCAGAGGCAGGGGATGACCAGGGATGTTCTCTTGATAAGTGTGTAAATTAGACAGTTTTCCTGTCCTGCTAAGCATTCAAAATGTAGTAAGTACTTTTGGGTGTCAGTGAAAATGTATGGAGTAAAAAGTACCTAATTTTCTATAGGAATGTAGTGAAGTAAAAGTAGTCTTCCTAGACTTGGCGCTCTGGTACTGCAGAGAGAACGGTAGCAGAGAGTACAGTCTATGACTTGGGTGGTTAAATAGCCTACCTACAACTGGTAAAAAGTTGTAATGATGTGAGCATGTGCTGATCTGTCTCCTCTCATTCTCATGACTCAGCCAATAGCGGACTAACATGCCGACCAGACTTCTCGCGCACATGTTGATTTTGTCCACCAACGCCAGACACGATCAGGACACGCAAGTTGAAATATAAAAACTAACTTTGAACCAACTATATTCATTTGGGGACAGGTAGCTAGCTTGCTGTTGCTCTCAAATTTTTCGTGGGATATAAAATTGGGTTGTCATTTTACCTGAAAGATCCTCTACTCTGACAATTAATCCATAGATAAAAGGGTAAACCGAGTTCGTTTCTGGTAATCTCTCCTCCTTCAGGTTTTTTCTTCTTTGGACTTCATATGGTGGTTGGTAACCAACTTTAAGGTGCGTTACCACTACCAACTGGACTGGAGTGTTGAGCGCAGTTGATCTTTCAATCACCCACGTGGGTATATGCTCCTAAAAACCAATGAGGAGATCGGAGAGGTGGGACTTGCAGTCCGTCAAGCGTCACAAATAGAACCAAGTTTTATTTTAGCGATTGGCTACACAGCAGTGTGGGTGCAATGATTGAATAACATGTATGTGTACATTTATTTTGTAATGCTCGTGCACGCGACGCGAGCGGTGTGGTCAGCATGTAAACTGCATGCTGCTGTGCTCTCTCAACACACACAGCCCTCCAGCACTCCCCACCACTCACTCTCTCCTCAACAGCCTGCCTCATTGCATTATAGTCAGCTTTTATTTCTTTCATCACATTCCCAGTGGGTCAGAAGTTGACATACACTCAATTAGTATTTGGTAGCATTGCCTTAAACAATTTAAACTTGGGTCAAACGTTTTGGGTAGCCATCCACAAACTTCCCACAATAAGTTGGGTGAATTTTGGCCCTTTCCTCCTGACAGAGCTGGTGTAACTGAATCAGGTTTGTAGGCCTCCTTGCTCGCATACGCTTTTTCAGTTCTGCCCACAAATGTTCTATTGATTGAGGTCAGGGCTTTGTGATTCCCACTCCAATACCTTGACTTTGTTGTCCCTAAGCCATTTTGCCACAACTTTGGAAGTTTGCTTGGGGTCATTGTCCATTTGGAAGACCCATTTGCGATCAAGCTTTAACTTCCTTCCTTCCTGCTTCAATATATCCACAAAATGTTCCATCCTCATGATGCCATCTATTTTGTGAAGTGAACCAGTCCCTCCTATAGCAAAGCACCCCCACACATGATGCTGCCATCCCCGTGCTTCACGGTTGGGATGGTGTTCTTCGGCTTGCAAGCCTCCCTCATTTTCCTCCAAACAATATTATGGTCATTATGGCCAAACAGTTCTATTTTTGTTTCATCAGAGCAGAGTATATTTCTCCAAAAAGTACGATATTTTTACCATGTGCAGTTGCAAACAGTAGTCTGGCTTTTTTATGGAGGTTTTGGAGCAGTGGTTTCTTTCTTGCTGAGCGGCCTTTCAGGTTATGTCGATATAGGACTCGTGTTTTTTTAATGTTTTTTTTTATTTTAATTTTAATTTGAACCCTTTTTCTCCCCAATTTCGTGGTATCCAATTGTTTTTTTAGTAGCTACTATCTTGTCTAATCGCTACAACTCCCGTACGGGCTCGGGAGAGACTAAGCTTGAAAGTCATGCGTCCTACGATACACAACCCAACCAAGCCGCACTGCTTCTTAACACACAGCGCCATCCAACCCGGAAGCCAGCCGCACCAATGTGTCGGGAGGAAACACTGTGTACCTGGCAACCTTGGTTAGCACACACTGCGCCCAGCCCGCCACCAGAGTCGCTGGTGCTCGATGAGACAAGGATTTCCCAAACCCTCCCTAACCCGGACGACGCTAGGCCAATTGTGCGTCGCCCCACGGATCTCCAGGTCGCGGCCGGTTACGACAGGTCAATATCCTAAAACAAGGAACAAATATACCCTGGAGGTGCTTACCTAGAAGACAGTGAATATTCCTGAGTGACGGAGTTAGTTTTCACTTAAATCAATTAGAAAAGACTTGAACATGTCGGTATATCAATGATGAACAACCAACTTCACAGAATTTGAAGAATTGTTTTAAGAATAATGTTCCAATATTTTACAATACTGGTGTGCAAAGCTCTTAGACTTACCCAGAAAGTCTCACAGCTGTAATCACTGCCAAACGTGATTCTAACATCTGTTGACTCAGGGGTGTGAATGCTTATGTAAATGAGATTTCTGTATTTCACTTTCAGTAAATTATCTGACATTTCTAAAAACATGTTTTCACTTTGTCATTATGTGAGAAAAAAATCATATTTAATCAATTAAATAAAGGTGAAAAAAAAATGTAGAATTCACACCGTAACACAACAGAATGTGGAATACCTTCTGAAGGCATCATATAGTGACACCATGCATTGATTCTCCCAACTCTATCTCTCTTGATACCTCACTCCCCATCTCTCTGTAATGCATTTGTATGACATTCGCCTGCAGAGATGACTTTCTGCCAAAGCTGAATTCCTGCGCCCATTTTTTGAATTTAATTAGGGCGGAGGGATTTGCTTTCTCTGATTCCCTGAAAAAAGGAGTTACATTGTTACTCTCAATAACTTCCTTCCTCTCCTCCAGACTTGTAGGTGTTATGATGATGTGATTATGAGGAAAGAAAGACAGCGTAGGGCTTTGAGAGAGTGCTTTGAGTGGTCAAACCGAACACGTTCGCCTTGACACATTCACCTAAACCCCATAGTGTGTTTTTTTGTGTATTTGTAATAATGTTTCATATCTTCCCGGTGTGTGGGTTGAGGCACTGAGCAGTTTGTGTTAAGTTGGGTACTAATACAATAAATTCAGTTCCATCAGCCCAACTCATTTGAATGCAATGCCCAACTAGCAATTTATACCAGTCCAAATGCTGGTCACGACAGCGCAGAAAAAAAGGGCAGTACTCTTAAATACAGGATGGCATTCGTGATTCAACTATGCATACTGTAGGCCGACCATATGGACTGCACTCAAAACAATTTGGGGTTATTTGGTAACCCAGCGTTTGGTAAATATTGGACAGAATAGATGTTGGGTTATTTTTACACAGCCAGTTGGGCTGTTTGAATTACCCAAACATGGGTTAATTTAACCTTAAATAGTTTTTTTTATCCACATTCATGCTGGGTTGACCCAGCAGCTGTGTCTTTTGTATAATGTAATCCATGTTATTTTCAGGAGGCAGGGGTCGTGGCTTTTAGATAGTTAGTTATTTTTGGCAACCCAAAAGAGTAAGTGTCATTCCTGTTAATCATGTTAAGTTTGTACACTGCAAATAAAACATTTCCTTGAAGATTGTTGAACGTTACATATCACAAATTCATAACATTATTATTTACATATCCCAACATTGAAGTACAATGTTAGGATGTGTTTTATCTACATATATCCAAACATTTGGCTCTTGAGGAACTCATAAACTTGTGTAAACCTCATTAAAGCTCAAATTGTCAGTGTTCAACCTTAATATCTGAGAACAGTACACCAGAACAGATTAATTGGAATGACATTTTCTCTCATGGGTGGCCAAAATTAACTATCCAAAAGCCAAGTCCCTAATAAGCCACGCTTCTAGTCTTCTGATCTGACCCGCTGTGAATTCTCAATAACTCAGTAACAAGGAAAATGGCACCGGAGAAGAAGGCTGACGTTCTACGTGTCCCCAACCGATTGTGTTTTTTTGTTTGTTTATTTGCGCTGTTTGTAACTTATTTTTTTACTTATTTTGAACATAATGTTGCTGATTCCGTCTCTGAACGAAAAAGACGTGATGTGATTACTCACCATGGACTGGCAGAATCCTTTTTTCCTTTTAACAAGTCTAACGAGCCCAAAGCGAATTAAATACTGCTTCTCGGGAACAGGCCCAGGTCCACGTGATTTACATGAAAAGGAAACAGAGAAAAAGAGGCCAGAGGGCGGGCTGCCTTCTGAGAATTCGTAGGCGATCGAATAAAACTCCGCAGACTTGTTTTCGAGTTGCTGTGCGTTTTGTTGCCAACCTGTTTTGCTACCTGACAAATTTACGGTTTTTACTTTTTAATTACCGTTTATATATATATATATATTTTTTTTTCCTCAACTTTTTCACTCCGGACGGACGCTTTATCTGGACACGATTCGTCAGGACCTCCAACAGCCGAAGCTAAGTAGTAACATTAAAATGATGCCTTCTAATTGCAGTCGCTGTACTCGCCTTACGGCGAGGATAGCTGTGCTACAAGCCCAGCTTCAGATGCAATCGTTAGGCAAGGGTAATTTCAGTGTAGGCAAGGATGAAACAGCGTCTGTGCCACCAGTAAGTACAGATAGTAGTATAAATCCCCTGGCACAGTCCCCGCAGCCGGACAACTTTCTCACGGTTTCTGGAAGGAAATGCTGTAGGAACGCTCAACCGGTGTCGCTCATTCAGACGACAGAAACTTTCAACCGGTTTTCCCCATTAAGCAGCGGGTCGGAGTCAGAGGCCGAGTCTTCTCTGGTCTCTACTCCTCCCGTTACGGGGTCTGAGACGCCGAAGCTTCCCACCATTAGCTCTGACAAATTGAAAACTCTAGTCATTGGCGACTCCATTACCCGCAGTATTAGACTTAAAACGAATCATCCAGCGATCATACACTGTTTACCGGGGGGCAGGGCTACCGACGTTAAGGCTAATCTGAAGATGGTGCTGGCTAAAGTTAAAACTGGCGAGTGTAGAGAGTATAGAGATATTGTTATCCACGTCGGCACCAACGATGTTAGGATGAAACAGTCAGAGATCACCAAGCGCAACATAGCTTCTGCGTGTAAATCAGCTAGAAAGATGTGTCGGCATCGAGTAATTGTCTCTGGCCCCCTCCCAGTTAGGGGGAGTGATGAGCTCTACAGCAGAGTCTCACAACTCAATCGCTGGTTGAAAACTGTTTTCTGCCCCTCCCAAAAGATAGAATTTGTAGAAAATTGGCCCTCTTTCTGGGACTCACCCACAAACAGGACCAAGCCTGACCTGCTGAGGAGCATCCTAGCTGGAGGGGTGCTCTCATTTTATCTACCAACATAGACAGGGCTCTAACTCCTCTAGCTCCACAATGAAATAGGGTGCAGGCCAGGCAGCAGGCTGTTAGCCAGCCTGCCAGCATAGTGGAGTCTGCCAATAGCACAGTCAGTGTAGTCAGCTCAGCTATCACCATTGAGACCGTGTCTGTGCCTCGACCTAAGTTGGGCAAAAGTAAACATGGCGGTGTACGCCTTAGCAATCTCACTAGGATAAAGACCACCTCCATTCATGTCATTATTGAAAGAGATCATGATACCTCACATCTCAAAAATAGGGCTACTTAATGTTAGATCCCTTACTTCAAAGGCAATTATAGTCAATGAACTAATCACTGATCATAATCTTGATGTGATTGGCCTGACTGAAACATGGCTTAAGCCTGATGAATTTACTGTGTTAAATGAGGCCTCACCTCCTGGCTACACTAGTGACCATATCCCCCGTGCATCCCGCAAAGGCGGAGGTGTTGCTAACATTTACGATAGCAAATTTCAATTTACAAAAAAAAAATGACGTTTTCGTCTTTTGAGCTTCTAGTCATGAAATCTATGCAGCATACTAAATCACTTTTTATAGCTACTGTTTAGAGGCCTCCTGGGCCATATACAGCGTTCCTCACTGAATTCCCTGAATTCCTATCGGACCTTGTAGTCATAGCAGATAATATTCTAATCTTTGGTGACTTTAATATTCACATGGAAAAGTCCACAGACCCACTCCAAAAGGCTTTCGGAGCCATCATCGACTCAGTGGGTTTTGTCCAACATGTCTCTGGACCCACTCACTGTCACAGTCATACGCTGGACCTAGTTTTGTCCCATGGAATAAATGTTGTGGATCTTAATGTTTTTCCTCATAATCCTGGACTATCGGACCACCATTTTATTACGTTTGCAATTGCAACAAATAATCTGCTCAGACCCCAACCAAGGAACATCAAAAGTCGTGCTATAAATTCACAGACAACACAAAGATTCCTTGATGTCCTTCCAGATTCCCTCTGTCTACCCAAGGACGCCAGAGGACAAAAATCAGTTAACCACCTAACTGAGGAACTCAATTTAACCTTGCGCAATACCCTAGATGCAGTTGCACCCCTAAAAACTAAAAACATTTCTCATAAGAAACTATCTCCCTGGTACACAGAAAATACCCGCGCTCTGAAGCAAGCTTCCAGAAAATTGGAACGGAAATGGCGCCACACCACACTGGAAGTCTTCCAACTAGCTTGGAAAGTGCAGTACCGAAGAGCCCTTACTGCTGCTCGATCATCCTATTTTTCCAACTTAATTGAGGAAAATAAGAACAATCCGAAATTCCTTTTTGATACTGTCGCAAAGCTAACTAAAAAGCAGCATTCCCCAAGAGAGGATGACTTTCACTTTAGCAGTGATAAATTCATGAACTTCTTTGAGGAAAAGATTGTGATTATTAGAAAGCAAATTACGGACTCCTCTTTAAATCTGCGTATTCCTTCAAAGCTCAGTTGTCCTGAGTCTGCACAACTCTGCCAGGACCTAGGATCAAGAGAGACGCTCAAGTGTTTTAGTACTATATCTCTTGACACAATGATGAAAATAATCATGACCTCTAAACCTTCAAGCTGCATACTGGACCCTATTCCAACTAAACTATGAGGGGTGGCCAGTCCTCTTCTGGCTGTGCCGGGTGGAGATTATAGCAGAACATGGCCAAGATGTTCAAATGTTCACAAATGACCAGCATGGTCAAATAATAATAACCCCAGGCAGAACAGTTGAAACTGGATCAGCAGCATGGCCAGGTGGACTGGGGACAGCAAGGAGTCATCATGCCAGGTAGTCCTGAGGCATGGTCCTAGAAAGAGAAAGAGAGAATTAGAGAGAGCATACTTAAATTTACACAGGACACCGGATAAGACAGGAGAAGTACTTCAGATATAACAAACTGACCCGAGCCCCCCGACACAAACTACTGTAGCATAAATATTGGAGGCTGAGACAGGAGGGATCAGGAGACACTGTGGCCCCATCCGATGATACCCCCGGACAGGGACAAACAGAAAGGATATAACCCCACCCACTTTGCCAAAGCACAGCCGCCACACCACTAGAGGGATATCTTCAACCACCAACTTACCATCCTGAGACAAGGCCGAATATAGCCCACAAAGATCTCCGCCACGGCACAACCCAAGGGGGAGCGCCAACCCAGACAGGAAGATCACATCAGTGAGTCAACCCACTCAAGTGACGCATCCCTCCTAGGGACGGCATGAAAGAGCACCAGTAAGCCAATGACTCAGCCCCTGTAATAATAGGGTTAGAGGCAGAGAATCCCAGTGGAAAGAGGGGAACCGCCAAGGCAGAGACAGCAACGACGTTTCATTGCTCCAGAGCCTTTCCGTTCACCTTCAAACTCCTGGGCCAGACTACACTCAATCATATGACCCACTGAAGAGATGAGTCTTCAGTAAAGACTTGACACCCCGGCCATCCTACAATCTAATCTCAATGCCCTCAATCTCACACAAATTATCAAGGAACCTACCAGGTACAACCCTAAATCCTTAACCATGGGCACCCTCTTAGATATAATCTTGACCAACTTGCCCTCTAAATATACCTCTGCTGTGTTCAACCAGGATCTCAGTGATCACTGCCTTATTGCCTGCGTCCGTAATGGGTCCGCGGTCAAACGACCACCCCTCATCACTGTCAAACGCTCCCTAAAACACTTCAGGGAGCAGGCCTTTCTAATCGGCCTAGCCCGGGTATCCTTGAAAGGTTGCTCTTTAAAAGTGCTTTCCTCACCATCTTAAATAAGCATGCCCCATTAAAAACTAATTGTAATTTTATCTTTATTTAACTAGGCAGGTCAGTTAAGAACAAATTATTATTTTCAATGGTGACCTAGGAACAGTGGGTTAACTGCCTTGTTTAGAGGCAGAACAACATATTCTTACCTTGTCAGCTCAGGGATTTGATCTTGCAACCTTTCAGTTATTAGTCCAAAGTCATGACCACTAGGCTACCTGCTAACGCAGAACAGATATGGTCCTTGGTTCACCCCAGACTTGACTGCCCTTGACCAGCACAAAAACATCCTGTGGCATTCTGCATTAGCATCGAATAGCCAAAATATTTTAAACTACTTTAGTAATACTTTAGGTATTTTTAAACGTTAATAATCGATCAAATTAAAGACGGGTCTATCTGTGTTCAATACAGGAAGACAACAAACCAAGCTACTTTTCAAGTCGTGTGCAACTCTCAACAGTGTTACGCAGTTCCTAGTTGGCCCTACTTCTTCATTGCACAAATTAATAACCTCAACCAAATTCCAAAGACTAGTGACATCCAGTGGAAGCGGTAGGAAATGAGAACTAGTTCCTAAGAAATATAGTTTGCCAATGACAACTTAGTGAACAGAGACCTAAAAAAAAAATCTGAACGGTTAGTCCTCGGGGTTTTGCCTGCTACATAAGTTATGTTATACTCAGACATGATTCAAACAGTTTTAGAAACATCAGTGTTTTCTATCCAAATCTACTAATAATATGCATCTTATATTCTTGGCATGAGTGGCAGGAAGTTGAAATTGGGCACGCTATTTCTCCAAAAGTGAAAATGCTGCCCCCTATACCTTAAGATGTTAACAAACAGGTCACTGACCATTTCAAATCCCACCATACCTTCTTCACTATGCAATCTGGTTTCCGAGCTGGTCATGTGTGCACCTTAGCCACACTCAAGGTCCTGAACGATTTCATAACTGCCATCGATATAATACAGTACTGTGCAGCCGTCTTCATTGACCTGGCCAAGGCTTTCGATTCTGTCAATCACCTCATTCTTATCGGCAGACTCAATAACCTTGGTTTTTCAAATAACTGGCTCGCCTGGTTCACCAACTACTTCTCAGACAGAGTTCAGTGTGTCAAATCGGAGGACCTGTTGTCCGGACCTCTGGCAGTCTCTAGTGCCATAGGGTTCAATTCTCGGGCCGACACTTTTCTCTGTACATTTCAATGATGTCGCTTTTGCTGCTGGTGATTCTCTGATCCACCTCTACTCAGACGACACCATTCTGTATACATCTGGCCCTTTTTTGGACACTGTGTTAACAAACCTCCAAACGAGCTTCAATGCCATACAATACTCCTTCCGTGGCCTCCAACTGCTTTTAAATGTAAAACTAGTAAAACTAAATGCATGCTCTTCAACCAATTGCTGCACGCAACCACCCGCGCGACCAGCATCACTACTCTGGACGGATCTGACTTAGAATATATGGACAACTACAAATACCTAGGTGTCTGGTTAAACTGTAAACTCTCCTTCCACCAGACTCACATTAAGCATCTCCAATCCAAAAATAAATCTAGAATCAGCTTCCTATTTCACACAACTCATGCTGCCAAACATACCCTCGTAAAACTGACTCTCCTACCGACCCTTGAGTTTGGTAATATCATTTAGAAAATAGTGTCCAACAGTTTACTTAGCAAACTGGATGAAGTCTATCACAGTGCCATCCGTTTTGTCACGAAAGCCCCATATACTACCCACAACTGCAACCTGTATTCTCTCGTTGGCTGGCCCTCACTACATATTCGTCGCCAAACTCACTGGCTCCCAGACATCTGTAAGGCTTTGCTAGGTAATGCCCCGCCTTATCTGAGCTCACTGGTGACCATAGCAACACCCACCCATAGCACGCGCTCCAGCAAGGATATATCACTGGTCATACCCAAAGCCAACACTTCCTTTGGCTGCCTTTCCTTCCAGCTCTCTGCTGCCAATGACTGGAACAAATTTCAAAAATCACTGAAGCTGGAGACTTATATCTCCCTCTCTAACTTTAAGCATCGGCTGTCAGAGCAGCTTACCGATCACTGTACCTGAACACAACCAATCTGTAAATAGCACACCCAACATCCTCATCCCCATATTGTTATTTATATTTTTGCTCTTTTGCACCCCAGTATCTCTACTTGCACATCATCATCTGCACATCTATCACTCCAGTGTTAATGCTAAATTGTAATTATTTCACCTCTGGCCTATTTATTGCCTTACCTCCCTAATCTTCTACATTTGCTTTGCTTTATCTTGCCCAGGTCGCAGTTGTAAATGAGAACTTGTTCTCAACTGGCCTACCTGGTTAAATAAAGGTGAAATAAAAATAAAAATTTAAATCAGGAGACTGGAAAGATTTGGCATTGGTCCTCAGAACCTTTCTACAGCTGCACCATCGAGAGCATCCTGTCTGGTTGCATCACTGCCTGGTATGGTAACTGCTTGGCCTCCGACCGCAAGGCACTGCAGAGGGTAATGCGAAGTACATCACTGGGGCCAAGCTTCCTGCCATCCAGGACATCTATAGGCAGTGTCAGAGGAAGGCCCTAAAAATTGTCAAAGACTCCAGCCCCTCTAGTCATAGACGGTTCTCTCTGCTTCCGCAGGGCAAGCCACGTCTAGGTCCAAGAGGCTTCATAACAGCTTCTACCCCTAAGCTATAAGACTCCTGAACATCTAATCAAGTGGTTACCCAGACTCTTTGCATTGCCCCCCCTCCCCTTTTACACCACTCCTACTCTCTGCTGTTATCATCTATGCATAGTCACTTTTATAACTCTTCCTGCATGTACATATTACCTCAACCAACCGGTGCCCCCGCACATTGACTCTGTACCACCCTGCATATAGTCTCGCTATTGTTATTTTACTGCTGCTCTTTAATTACTTGTTACTTTTATTTCTTATTCTTATATATAGTGCCTTGCGAAAGTATTCGGCCCCCTTGAACTTTGCGACCTTTTGACACATTTCAGGCTTCAAACATAAAGATATAAAACTGTATTTTTTGTGAAGAATCAACAACAAGTGGGACACAATCATGAAGTGGAACGACATTTATTGGATATTTCAAACTTTTTTAACAAATCACAAACTGACAAATTGGGCGTGCAAAATTATTCAGCCCCCTTAAGTTAATACTTTGTAGCGCCACCTTTTGCTGCGATTACAGCTGTAAGTCGCTTGGGGTATGTCAGTTTTGCACATCGAGAGACTGAAATTTTTTCCCATTCCTCCTTGCAAAACAGCTCGAGCTCAGTGAGGTTGGATGGAGAGCATTTGTGAACAGCAGTTTTCAGTTCTTTCCACAGATTCTCAATTGGATTCAGGTCTGGACTTTGACTTGGCCATTCTAACACCTGGATATGTTTATTTTTGAACCATTCCATTGTAGATTTTGCTTTATGTTTTGGATCATTGTCTTGTTGGAAGACAAATCTCCGTCCCAGTCTCAGGTCTTTTGCAGACTCCATCAGGTTTTCTTCCAGAATGGTCCTGTATTTGGCTCCATCCATCTTCCCATCAATTTTAACCATCTTCCCTGTCCCTGCTGAAGAAAAGCAGTCCCAAACCATGATGCTGCCACCACCATGTTTGACAGTGGGGATGGTGTGTTCAGCTGTGTTGCTTTTACGCCAAACATAACGTTTTGCATTGTTGCCAAAAAGTTCAATTTTGGTTTCATCTGACCAGAGCACCTTCTTCCACATGTTTGGTGTGTCTCCCAGGTGGCTTGTGGCAAACTTTAAACGATACTTTTTATGGATATCTTTAAGAAATGGCTTTCTTCTTGCCACTCTTCCATAAAGGCCAGATTTGTGCAATATACGACTGATTGTTGTCCTATGGACAGAGTCTCCCACCTCAGCTGTAGATCTCTGCAGTTCATCCAGAGTGATCATGGGCCTCTTGGCTGCATCTCTGATCAGTCTTCTCCTTGTATGAGCTGAAAGTTTAGAGGGACGGCCAGGTCTTGGTAGATTTGCAGTGGTCTGATACTCCTTCCATTTCAATATTATCGCTTGCACAGTGCTCCTTGGGATGTTTTAAAGCTTGGGAAATCTTTTTGTATCCAAATCCGGCTTTAAACTTCTTCACAACAGTATCTCGGACCTGCCTGGTGTGTTCCTTGTTCTTCATGATGCTCTCTGCGCTTTTAACGGACCTCTGAGACGATCACAGTGCAGGTGCATTTATACGGAGACTTGATTACACACAGATGGATTGTATTTATCATCATTAGTCATTTAGGTCAACATTGGATCATTCAGAGATCCTCACTGAACTTCTGGAGAGAGTTTGCTGCACTGAAAGTAAAGGGGCTGAATAATTTTGCACGCCCAATTTTTCAGTTTTTGATTTGTTAAAAAAGTTTGAAATATCCAATAAATGTCGTTCCACTTCATGATTGTGTCCCACTTGTTGTTGATTCTTCACAAAACAATACAGTTTTATATCTTTATGTTTGAAGCCTGAAATGTGGCAAAAGTTCGCAAAGTTCAAGGGGCCGAATACTTTCGCAAGGCACTGTATATTTTTAAAAACTGCATTGTTCGTTAGGGGCTCGTAAGTAAGCATTTCACTGTAAGGTCTACACCTGCTGTATTTGGCGCATGTGACTAATAACATTGGATTTGATTTGAATAACCCAGCACTGCTCTTTTTAAAGAAAACAACCCACCTAAGTTACTCAATGCCTGTAACCTAGCAGTTGGGTCATCCAAAGAACCCAGCAGTGTGGAATTATGCACCAATTTTTCAAACCATGAAGCTGGGAGAGAACATGTCATGATGATGGTTAATTGATTTGTGCAAGACAGTAGTTTAATAGGCTAGTAAGTGCACTAGGCCTACTGAAATATATTTATGGGGCTGTCAACTGAGCCCAAAATGCACATTCAAATATGTGTCTCTGAACAGCCAACATTATAATAATATTGTAAGCTATTTGGCATGAATGTACTTAAATATACTGAACAAAAATATAAAAAAAATATGCAAAAATGTCTAGATTTTACTGAGTTACAGTTCAAATAAAGAAATCAGTTAATTGAAATAAATTCATTAGGTCCGAATCTATCAAGGGCGCAGCCATGGGTCGGCCTGGGAGGGCATAAGCCCACCCACTGGAGAGCCAAACCCAGTAAATCACAATTAGTTTTTCTCTACAAAAGGGCTTTATTATACACAGAAATACTCCTCAGCAACCCCTCGGACGATCCCCCAGGTGAAGAACCCGGGTGTGGAGGTCCTGGGCTAGTGTGGTTACACGTGGTTTGCAGTTGTGAGGCCGGTTGGATGTACTGCCAAATTCTCATAAACTATGTTGGATGTGGCTTATGGTAGAGAAATGAACATTTGATTATCTGGCAACAGCTCTGGTGGACATTCCTGCAGTAAACATGCCAATTTCATACTTCCTCAAAATTTGAGACATCTGTAGTATTGTGTTGTGTGACAAAACTACGCATTTTAAAGTGTCCTTTCATTGTCTCCAGCATAAGGTGTAATGATCATGCTGTTTAATCAGCTTCTTGATATGCCACACCTGTCAGGTGGAACGATTATCTTGGCAAAGGAGAAATGCTCACTAACAGTGAGGTAAACAAATTTGTGAACAACGTTTCATAGAAATAAGCTTTTGTGCATATGTTACATTTCTAGGATCTTTCAGCTCATGAAACATGGGACCAACACTTTACATGTTGCGTTTATATTTTTGTTCTGTATAATAACCCTACAGGTCAAAGGTGATATGCACATTGGCTAAAGCTTCTCACGTCTACACTGATAATGACATGAGGGAAGCAGCAGAAAATGTAGCCAAACTTTATTAATACTTTTAATTAGACTACATAAAGATGGTCACAAGAAAAAGCCCAGTGCCTGTAGCTCCCTGCACATCAACACCATCAGCAATCTGAGCTGGAGGCCAAGAATAGTTTGAATCCTGGGCGGTGTGTGCCGTTAGGCCTGGAGAGAAGCAAAAGTAATTCCACTACCCGAGAATAGCAAAGTACCCTTTACTGGTTTGAACAGCCTACTACCGACCCTTTTAGTAAGCTTTTGGAGATTTTTTTGCTGTTGTTGTTGACCGGATACAATGCTACTTCACAGTAAATAAATTAACAACAGACTTAGGAGGAAGGGCACTCAACATGTATGGCACTGACACAAATGACTGATAATTGGCTGAAAGAAATTGATAATAAGAAGATTGTGGGAGCTGTTTTGTTAGACTTCAGAGCAGCTTTTGATGTTATCGATAATAATCTGCTGCTGAAAGAAAATATGTATTATGGCCTTACATCCTATGCCATATCGTGGATTGAGTGCTAGCTATCTAACAGAACACAAAGGCTCTATTTTCTGCTGGCATTAAGGCAGCGCTAGTTCAAACGCAAGCATTTTCCAGCCTTAAAGCCAGTTTCGGCAATTTGCCTACCTTATATCAGCTCGCTTGTGCTCAGATGGGAGGGGTGGAAATATTTGAGGTGGGTCCTTAAAAACATCATCCAAAGTGCTAATTTCAGACAGCGCTGTTAGGGATATTTAAAACCAACCAAAAGCTGGTTTTAGTGGTAACAGTCAGTTATGGCATGGATTTTGACAGCGTAAACACAGCCTATCCAGCAGTGACGCACACTGCCCATATGCGCATGAAACAACAGTAGCCTAAAGTGCTTATTGTGCCTGTATACTTTGTAATTAGAAACATAAAATGTATGTTTTTTTCAATTTAATTTAATTAAAACCAAGCATTGCCTCCTTTCCTCTCAATTAAGGCTTTTTTTTGTCCTGCCCAATGCAAGTAGTCAAGACTGTCGATAAACATGAATCACCAAAGCTTTATTAAAATATCATGTTTTGAGAGGAGTAAAACAGTGAGCTGACATTACCTTTTTATCTTTGCATTGTAGGCAGGCCCACATTATTTTAGCCATGCAGGTCACATTTTGGACGTGCGTAAAACCCCCTCCATGATGTAGGCTACGTGTTCATGTCCATCATGAAATGAGAGATGAGAACCTTGCTAAATACCGGTGATGTGTGATCTGTTACCTGTAAAATGGCTTGTTTTTCTGTTTCATATGTTGAAAAGCCAGCCCTCCATTATGCCTCTACATTTTATTTTTCTTACCTTTATTTAACTAGGCAAGTAATTTCAGAACAAATTCTTATTTTCAATGACAGCCTAGGAACAGTGGGTTAACTGCCTGTTCAGGGGCAGAACGACAGATTTGTACCTTGTCAGCTCTGGGGTTTGAACTTGCAACCTTCCAGTTACTAGTCCAACCCTCTAACCACTACCCTGCCGCCCCATAGAAGGCTGGTTCAACTGCAATTTGTGTCTTTTTTTATGCTGCCGATTTTATGCTTTCGTTACATTTTATATGTATTTATTGTTATTTAAGAAAACGGATTGCTTGTTTTTCAGAAAATGTTATAACAACCAAACTTATCAGAGTGATTCACCTTCCTGGTTTTATGGGTGCAACTTCCATGGAGTGCATGCAATGCAACTTCTGGGCATGTGTGAAAGCGATCTGATATGTAAGATTGTTCCGATTAAGTTCATAAAACATAGGACTATTTGGGAGAAGTACAACGGTAAGTGGACATTCTCCCTTTCCATTTATAATGGATCTTTGTCCAGCCACTGTGAAAAGTTTGGATGTGCGTAAAACCCTCCATGGTCTGCATTGTTTAAATATTATATGCCAAAGGGGAGAAATAATGGTGCCTGTAAGTGTGACATACCGTATTTAAAACAAGTTGTTGTTTTGTTTATAATTTGACTCGAATAATTTGTTCTCTTTTTAGGCCTTACCAATAATTAATTGAATCTTGCTCATTGACAATGTGTGTCATGTTCATGCTCAGCCATTGTGTAATTTAAAGTAGGTCTAGCCCTTACAGTGGCTTGCGAAAGTATTCATCTCCCTTAGCATTTTTCATGTTTTGTTGCCTTACAACCTGCAATGAAGAAAATTGTTTTTTTTGTTGGCTTGTATGAATTGATTTACACAACATACCTACCACTTTGAAGATGCTAAATATTTTTTTGCTGACACAAACAAGAAATATGGCAAAAAAACAGAACTTTTGATCATGCATAACTATTCAAACCCCCCAAAGTCAATACTTTGTAGAGCCACCTTTCGCAGCAATTACAGCTGCAAGTATTTTGGGTTATGTCTCTATAAGCTTGGCACATCTAGCCACTGGGGTTTTTGCCCATTCTTCAAGGCAAAACTGCTCTCGGGGTGATGAGAAGTGTTGGGTTTGCGCCAGACATAGCATTTTCCTTGATGGCCCCAAAAATTAATTTGAGTCTCATCTGACCAGAGTACCTTCTTCCATATGTTTGGGGAATCTCCCACATGCATTTTGGCAAACACCAATGTGTTTGCTTATTTGTTTATTTATGCAATGTCTTTTTTATGGCCACTCTTCGGTAAAGCCCAGCCCTGTGGAGTGTATGGCTTAAGGTGGTCCTATGGACAGATACTCCAATTTCCGCTGTGGAGCTTTGCAGCTCCTTCAGGGTTTTCTTTGGTCTCTTTGTTGCTTCTCTGATTTATACCCTCCTTGCCTGGACCGGGAGTTTTGGTGGGCAGCCATCACTTGGCAGGTTTGTTGTGGTGACATACTGTATTCTTTCAATTTTTTCATAATGGATTTAATGATGTTCTGTGGGATGCTAAAAGTTTTGGATATTTGTTTATAACCCAACCCTGATCTGTACTTCTCCACAACGTTTTACCTGAACTGTTTTGAGAGCTCCTTGGTCTTCATGGAGCCGTTTGCTTGGTGATGCCCCTTGCTTCGTGGTGCTGCAGACTCTGGGGCCTTTCAGAACAGGTGTACATACCTGTATACTGATGTCATGTGACACTTAAATTGCACACGTGGACTTTTTTTAAACTAATTATGTGACTTCTGGAGGTAATTTGTTGCACCAGATCTTATTTAGGGGTTTCATAGCAAATGCATGCACCACTTTTCCATTTTTTTAACTTTTTTAAACAATCTATTTTTTCAATTTAATTTCACCATGTTGGACTATTTTGTGTATGTCCATTACATGAAATCCAAACAAAAATCAATTTAAATTACAGGTTGAAATGCAACAAAATAGGAAAAATGCCAAGGGGGATGAACACCACCTGGGGGTGGCCCATCAGGAAGTCCAGGATCCAGTTGCAGAGGAAGGTGTTTAGTCCCAGGGTCCTTAGCTTAGTGGTGAGCTTTGTGGGCACTATGGTGTTGAATGCTGAGCTGTAGTCTGAACAGAATTCTCACGTAGGTGTTCCTGTTGTCCAGGTGGGAAAGGGCAGTGTGGAGTGTGATTCAGATTGCATTATCTGTGGATCTGTTGCGATGGTATGCAAGTTTGAGTGGGTCTAGGGTATCCGGGAGGATGCTGTTGATGTGAGCCATGACCAGCCTTTCAAGCAATTCATGGCTACCGACGTGAGTGCTACAGGGCAGTAATAGTTTAGGCAGGTTACCTTCGCTTCCTTGGCATAGGGACTATGGTGGTCTGCATGAAACATTTATTTATTACAGCTTCAGGGAGAGGGCGAAAATTTAATTGAAGACACTTGCCAGTTGGTCAGTGCATGCTTTGAGTACACGTCCTGGTAATCCGTCTGGCCCAGTGGCTTTGTGAATGTTGACCTGCTTAAAAGTCTTGCTCACATCGGCTACCGAGAGCGTAATCACACAGTCATCCAGAACAGCTGGTGCTCTCGTGCATGCTTCAGTGTTGCTTGCCTCGAAGCGAGCATAAAAGATATTTAGCTCCTCTGGTAGGCTCGTGTCACTGGGTAGGCTCGCGTCACTGGGGAGCTCGCGTCTGGGTTTCCCTTTGTGGTCTGTAATAGTTTTCAAGCCCTGCCACATCCAACGAACATCAGAGTGTCAGAGTGTTGTAAGATTCCATCGTAGTCCTGTATTGACGCTTTGATGGTTCACCTGAGGGCATAGCGGGATTTCTTATAAGGGTCCGGATTAGTGTCCCACTCCTTGAAAGCGTCAGCTCTAGCCTTTAGCTCGATGCGGATGTTACCTGTAATCCATGGCTTCTGGTTGGGATATGTACATACGGTCACTGTGGGGACTATGTCGTCGATGCACTTATTGATGAAGCCGATGACTGAGGTGGTGTAATCCTCAATGCTATTGAATGAATCCTGGAACATATTCCAGTCTGTGTCTAGCAAAACAGTCCTGTAGTGTAGCATCCCCATCATCTGTCCAGCGAGTCACTGGTACTTCCTGCTTTAGTTTTTGCTTGTAAGCAGGAATCAGGAAGATAGAATTATGGTCAGATTTGCTAAATGGAGGGCGGGGAAGAGCTTTGGATGCGTCTCTGTGTGTGGAGTAAAGGTCGTCTAGAGTTTTCTTTTCTCTGGTTGCACATGTGACATGCTGGTAAAAGTGATGTAAAACTGATTTAAGTTTGGCTGCATTAAAGTCCCCGGACACTAGGAGCGCCACTTCTGGATTAGCATTTTCCTGTTTGCTTATGGCCATGTAGAGCCATGATATTCTGGATATTCTGATGTTTTTTGAGTCAGTATAGCCATATACACTACCGTTCAAAAGTTTGGGGTCACTTAGAAAGTTCCTGGTTTTTGAAATAAAAGAAACATTTTTTATCCATTAAAATAGCATCAAATTGATCAGAAATACACCAGTCTCAACGTCAACAGTAAGGTGGCGACTCCAGGATGCTGGCCTTCTGGGCAGAGTTGCAAAGTAAAAGTCATATCTCAGACTGGCCAATAAAAAAAAGAAAAGATTAAGATGGGAAAAAGAACAGACACTGGACAGAGGAACTTTGCCTAGAAGGCCAGCATCCTGGAGTCGCCTCTTCACTGTTGACATTGAGACTGGTGTTTTGCGGGTACTATTTAATGTTGAGGACTTGTGAGGCGTCTGTTTCTCAGACTATACACCCTAATGTACTTTTCCTCTTGCTCAGTTGTGCACCAGGGCCTCCCACTCCTCTTTCTATTCTGTTTAGAGACAGTTTGTGTTGTTCTGTGAAGGGAGTAGTACACAGCGTTGTACGAGATCTTCAGTTTCTTGGCAATTTCTCAGAACAAGAATAGACTGACAAGGTTCGGAACAAAGTTATTTGTTTCTGTACATTTTGAGCCTGTAATTGAACCCACAAATGCTAAAGGACAGTTTTATTGCCTCTTTAATCAGTACAACAGTTTTGAGATGTGCTAAGATAATTGCAAAGGGTTTTCTAATGATCAATTAGCCTTTATACTTTATAATTATACTTGGATTAGCTAACACAATGTGCCATTGGAACACAGGAGTGATGGTTGCTGATTTAGGGCCTCTCTATGCCTATGTACATATTCCATAAAAATCTGCCGTTTCCAGCTACAATAGTCATTTACAACATTAACAATGTCTACACTGTATTGCTGATCAATTTGATGTTATTTTAATGATCTGTCAGTTTCCTAGCTAATTCCACACTTTTCACACTGACAAGGTATAAACAGCTCTACAGGTTAAACTGTCACGGTGCACAGTCAATACACAATGCTCATCATGTCTTAGCAGGATCGGATGGTGACAGGTGTCACAGCAGGGTCAGACAGCCAGGGAAGACCAGTCTACGGAGCGCAGGTGAATTTTGCAGTATATTATAACAATCAGAAAATGACTACAAAGTTCAATTTTGAGTTGATGGGTAGCCTACAGTCTGGGATTTTGGAAAACTTTTCATTTAAATAAATGACCCATTGGTTCTAATATAATGTGTAAATGTATACCAAGGTAATTCTTTGTCATGCCTCATCTGAGCAGGATCAGATAGCGACAGCGGTCTCAGCAAGGTCAGGCAACCTGGGAAGAACAGACTGTGACAGCGCTGAGGTGAACTTTTGCAGATACAACGCTTTATTCTTTCTATTTAGCAAACACTGGACAAGCCAGAAGCTTCAAAGATTGAAACTATATTTAACGACAGTCTAACAAGCCTCTAAAATGTATTTCCAAACTGTATCCAGGGTTGATATAGACTTTTCTGAAGACACAAAACATGTTAAACAAACATTTCAGGAAGACCTGGGAGACACTTGATGATGATTAATGGATAAAAATATGTTTGAATGCCCAGTCATGTTCATATAATCTCAGACATAAATGACTGCAGTGTAAGACCATTGTTAGGTTCTTATTTTTCAGAGTAAATAAATCACGGACACTAAAGAAGCTTTAACCAAGTTTAATCGTTCCAAAAGGTTCTATACAGCTGTAATTCAGACAGCAAAATATTTCTACCATCACAGATATATATCCCACTTAAGACACTCCTCTTTCTCTCCAATCCTTACATCTTATGGTTCCACAGGAAGAGCGTAGTAAACCTTTATTACTCCCTTCAGGGGATCTGACCTCACCTCCTGACCTCAACCCCTCCTTCACCTAGTCCACAGATGTCTGTCTGTCTCCCCTATAGCAATCCTTTGATCTCCTCCCATCCACCAAGCACATTCCACAGCCACTCTGTCTTTCTACAGATCTCACTCCTTAAAATACTATGCGTCTGATCTATCATGTCTTTAAAATCTCAATGTTCAAAATGTCGAATCCAACACCATCCAAAGAACATACTAAACTCAGCAAAAAAAGTTACGTCCCTTTTTCAGGACCCTGTCTTTCAAAGATAATTTGGAAAAATTAAAATGACTTCACAGATATTCATTGTAAAGGGTATAAGCACTGTTTCCCATGCTTGTTCAATGAACCATAAACAATTAATGAACATGCACATGGTCGAACATGCACACGGTCGTTAAGACACGAACAGCTTACAGGCGGTAGGCAGTTAAGGTCACAGTTATGAAAACTTAGGACACTAAAGAGGCCTTTCTACTGACTCTGAAAAACACCAAAAGAAAGATGCCCAGGGTTCCTGCTCATCTGCGTGAACGTGCCTTAGGCATGCTGCAAGGAGGCATGAGGACTGCAGTTGTGGCCAGAGCAATAAATTACAATGTCCGTGCTGTGAGATGCCTAAGACAGCGCTACAGGGAGACAGGAAGGACAGCTGATCGTCCTCACAGTGGCAGACCACTTGTAACACCTGCACAGGATCGGTACATACGAACATCACAACTGTGGGACAGGTACAGGATTGCAACAACAACTGCCCGAGTTACACCAGGAACGCAGATTCCCTCCATCAGTGCTCAGACTGTCTGCTATAGGCTGAGAGAGGCTGGACTGAGGGATTTGAAGGGGGAGGGTCCATCATGGTCTGGGGTGGTGTGTCACAGCATCATTGGGCTGAGCTTGTTGTCATTGCAGGCAATTGCAACGCTGTGCGTTACAGGGAAACATCCTCCTCCCTCATGTGGTACCTTTCCCGCAGGCTCATCCTGACATGACCCTCCAGCATGACAATGCCACCAGCCATACTGCTCATTCTGTGCATTATTTCCTGCAAGACAGGAATGTCAGTGTTCTCCCATGGCCAGCAAAAGCCCGGATCTCAATCCAATTGAGCATGTCTGGGATATCTTGGATCGGAGGGTGAGGGCCAGGGCCATTCCCCCCAGAAATGTCTAGAAACTTGCAGGTGCCTTGGTGGAAGAGTGGGGTAAGATTTCACAGCAAGAACTTGCTGTGGTCCACGAGGAGGAGGTGCACTGCAGTACTTAATGCAGCTGGTGGCCACACCAGAAACTGACTGTTACTTTTGATTTTGACCCCCCTTTGTTCAGGGACACATTATTCCATTTCTGTTAGTCACATGTCTGTGGAACTTGTTCAGTTTATGTCTCAGTTGTTGAATCTTATGTTCATACAAATATTTACGCATGTTACGTTTGCTGAAAATAAACGCAGTTGACAGTGAGGGGCTGTTTCTTTTTTTGCTGAGTTTATATGCCAGTGAAACTGAAAATCATGCACTCACAAATGTAATTCCTCTGCTGTAGGTGTAAAACAGAAAAGGGGACATATTTGCATATTTTATGATCGTGTGAAGGCTGGATAAATTCTGGTAAAATGTATATTATTTTATCTCAGCACGTCCACAGATTCTCTTCTCCCTGTTTTTGTTTGCTTGGAAATGTTGACACTGTAGACTGTTATCAGAACAAACTGTAACATATAATTTATAGTGGCTAAAAAATGCATTACCATTTAATTAGGTTGGTTACCCTCCCACAATGTCACAATGGCAGAAATGTTGACTTATGTATCACTAGTTTTGATTTGTTACAATATTAAGGGTATACTGTGCAACTTTCATTAGGTCTGGGTGCCTTATATGGAATTCTGTATGATAGTCTGATAGTAGGCTATTTCTGATTGTCTAAACTAAACATCACTAATGAGCTGTGGAGCTTCTCACCCAAAAAATATTCACCTCAAACAGCAAGTAAACAAAGTCTGTTATAAGAATGAATTGAGAATGACAATAGTTCCTGAAAGTATTTGAGTAATATTTCCAGCATTCTCTCTTTCGATAACCACTTGGCATGAAAATGAAAAAAATGTAATGCTCTGATCCAGTGGAAACATTATAAAATACCTGATTACTCCTTATCCCCTCCTTATCCCTTGCACAAATAGCCTACAGCTGTGTCTGTCCTGAGCTCATTAGCGCGGAAAACTCTGAGGGTACAGAATATTTGATACAATGTTTCAAGCTGATGGTTCGAGTCGGGGCGACCCAGTTGATAGTTGATACAATGTTTTGAGTTTGTTGCAGACAAGCCATGCGTAGCCAATGTGATTTATATGATAATTATTTTTATCAGGATATTTTCTACCTGCAGGCTGCAATGTTTATATGTGTTGGCTTTATGTAGACTATTCTTACATAATTTTAATTTAGATTGTAGATTAATCACAGACAATGATTTTGAGAAACCTATTATAAATTACATTTATCCGGAACAGGTTTTTTTCTTCTTGTTAGGCTATCTCAATCTTTGACTCCTTCTTGAGTCATTTGAGTGTATTCATTATTTAATCAAACAGCATGCTTAATAAAGCATCAGACAAGTTCAGTACATATAGAGCATTTTATTAAAACACATACGGTGTGTCCACAGTATATATGGAAAAATGCACGTTAAAAAATTTAGACTACTGGTTGGGTTGTGTATCGGAGGACGCATGACATTCAGCCTTCGTCTCTCCCAAGCCCATACGGGAGTTGTAGCAATGAGAGAAGATAGTAGCTACTACAACAATTGGATACCACGAAATTGGGGAGAAAAAGGGGTAAAAATGTAAAAAAAGAGATGGAGGGCCGAATATACCCCTGCCCCAGAGATTCCGTGACATATGTCTCCATAGCCAATGTCTCCTCCTGGGACAATGGGTACACGTGACTCTTGGGAAGCGCAGCGTTTAGCTGGAGATTTATCGCACAATCCCCCTGTCGATGAGGTGGTAATTTAGTCGCTCCCTTCTTACTGAAAGCGCACCGTGGAACCCTGTTCTGGACTCTCCACCGACGTGGCACCGATAGAAACTCAGACACCTTCAGACACCTTCCACCTTCTCTGACCACCCCTGGAGAACCCCGTCTCCATGAAATCTTAGGATTGTGACTAGCCAGCCAGGGAATCCCCAGCACCACTGGAAACGCAGGCGAATCGATAATGAAGAGACTAATCCACTCCCTATGATTCCCTTGCGTCACCATGTCCAGTAGAACCATGTGTGACCAACCCTGACCCTAATGGCCGGCTATCTAGGGAGTGCACAAGGAAGGGAGAATCTATCGGCACGAGCGGAACACCCAGTTTGATGGCCAGTCCGCGATCCATGAAGTTCCCAGCTGCACCTGAATCGACTAGCGCCTTATGCTGGGAAGAGGGGGGAAAAAAATCAAGAAACAAAATCAAGACAAATATGTGACCAACAGGGGGTTCTGGGTGAGTTTGGTGCTGAGTCACCTGGGGTGACCGAGAAGCGTTCCGCCTGCCCTCTCGACTCCCAGACGGGCCCCCCCAGCACCGATCGGCCGTGTGTCCTCTCCGACCACAGCTGGTGCAGTGGGAGCCTCCTCCTCCGGTACCCCTCGGCACGGCCCCCCCTAACTCCATAGGAATTGGTGCGGGGGCGCAGGAACGAACAGGACCCTCTCCGAACGCCCACGGGCTGCCAGCAGATTAACCGAACGCCCACGGGCAGTCCAGCCGGATAGACATGTCGATGAGATCATCAAGGGAGAGGGCGGTGTCCCGACACGCTAGCTCCCTGTGGACGTCCTCCAGGAGACTACACCGGTAGTGGTCTCAGGGCCCTGTCGTTCCAAACAGCCCCAGAGGCCAAGGTTCAGAACTTCAACACGTAATCCTGTGCGCTCCTCTTCTCCTGCCTAAGGTGGAACAGTCGCTCACCCGCCGCTCAGCCCTCTGGAGGGTGATCAAACACGGCACGAAAGCGGCGGGTGAATTCTGGGTAGTGCTCCTTCGCCAAGTCTGGGCCATTCCAGACCGCGGTTTCCCACTCCAGAGCACGACCCGTCTGGCAGGAGACGAGGACACTCACCCTCTCCACTCCCGAGGGAGTGGGCCTCACGGTCGCCAGGTACAGTTCCAGTTGGAGCAAGAACCTCTGACACCCCGCCGCCGCTCCATCATAGTCCCCCGGGAGCGCAAGACAGAGAGCGCCGGAGCCAGAGGGGGAGGGAGGAGAAGGGGGATCTAGAGCTGGAGGAACCGAAGGTGGAGAGAGGAGACCACTCCTTTCCCATCAGTCCATTCTCTCCATAGTAGGCCGGTGATAACGACCGCCGAGTGCCACCCGAACAGGAAGGGGAGCCACCTTCGGTAGGAGTCGTGACAAAAAATGTAATTTTTAACAACTCAATCTCTTATCCTTTCTTCCTATAGTAGTAGCAGCGAGTATTTATAGTATTATTGACAATTATATAATTATTATCTATATTGCATTTATTGTTATCTGAAAGAGGCTTTGTTTTAGTCTGTCTGAGGGGCTGCAAGTCTTAGACAGGGTGGGAAACCTGAGGTGCTAAGTCCAGTGTATTTGATACAATAGTGGCAAACAAACAAAGTGAGAGCGGGGTATGTACTGTATGCCGACCATGGCTAAGGGAAACACCTTTGTTCATTTTTATAACGTATTTAATCTATTCTCCCTTGGAAAAAAACTATGCTACACCGGTGGTTACATTTTATCATCATGTCGACATATCACCACAGGACATGCTTGTCTTTTCGCCAAGCGAGGAAGGATGATATTTAGCAATCATGAAATGGGGTGAGTATTATAGCTTGGATTTGGATTTTTCCCTGGCCTACCGAGCTAGACAGGATTATCTAGGTTCATGCTTTGGCGCCATTGATAGGTTGAATGTTACGTTGACCAGTTATCACTCCTTCCATTTGTATAAACTTAAATTATTACTAACTATATATTCCTAGGAGAAATCTATGTAATGTAACAACTCAAATTGTGCTCTTTAGTCTACAGTAGTAGCCAGCTGATGAAACATGTTAGGTTAAAGGCTGTTGGCTAGGTAAAATATGATTTTGAAAAGTTTAACTGAAATGTATAAAAACAAGATTGCGAGAACACATTACAAATCTAGGAATAATGAAAGTTGATTACGTACATTTCTTGTTCTGTTTTCTTTCAGGAATGGAGCCCAGGAGTCAAAGTATTTCATTTCAGGTAAACAAGCATATGCTTAATGTCTATTTTTTTTGTGTCTTATTTTTACAGTCATACATTTCACTACATTTTAAATTATATATTTTTTAAATATCAACATAAAGCGACCATTTTTTTAAATGTAAAACAAACAAACAAAATATATATATATATGTAAATCATAATAATATTAACCTTTTGACTCGTACGATCATGTCACGCTGTATAATGATAGGAGACAAGTGCAGGAACACGTAATAGTTTTTTTAATATTCTACACCCAAACAAAAGAGCGAGGTGAAAATAATACATGGGACGAGATTCGTATAACAAGTGCACAATAACACGTAGCATGGAAGCCGATACAACAGCACAGGTGCTCACACGACCAATGTGACCAACATGGTTACAATAACCAACAAGGACAAAGGGGAACAGAGGGCACATAGATACAGTTACTAGTCAGGGGGAATGGGAACCAGGTGTGAGTAATGAGACAGACAGTCTGGGGTTGGTGGTAATGAATCCAGTTCAGTAACGCCTAGAAGGCCCGGTGACGCAGGCCTCTGGAGCTGGTGAACGGAATGAGCAGCAGTACTGGGGGGGGATCTGTGATAGATCACATATTTGTGATCATTATTGAGTGGTCCCTGCAGCCTACCATCGCAAATATGTGATTGGAACAATCACATTGTTGCCAAAAAAGCATCTAAACAATGTTTTGCGTTCCTCAATTTCACCTGCATCTAGGCTACATAAGTGTGTGAAGTCATCCATGCTTTTATGTTTGTATGATTGTTTTGAATGTGTTATGTACTCTGTGCTCATGTGAGGTTTTAGTGTGTGCATGTAGAAGTGTTTGTAGTAGTTTCTAGGTCTTTTCTCCCACTAAGAGCAGATTGTCTTACTTTATCTTTAAAATCCACCTCTGTTCCTCTCCCCTATTCCCTGTGCTCCCCTGGCTCACAGAGCTACTCCAGATGAATAGAAACTGTGGATAACTTCCTGGATTGAAGATAAAATATTCTCACTCTGAGAAAAACACTGTCAGATTGGTGCAAGAGACATTCTTGGCAAAAACAGATTTTGTTTTTGTTTGTTCGGAGTTTTGTTGAAGAAATTATATTATCGGTGCAAGTCTCACTTGAGTATAAAACATTCTGTGCCAATAGGCCTAAGTGTCTGAAACAATGACATGCACATTTGAAAAACTAAATTCTACACATAGACCGCTATGTCTATTAAACCATATTATTGCATATTATGATAAAGCAGGGTAGTGCCAATGGAAAGGGATCAATTTTGTGTGTGTGAATATGTAGTGCATGCAGCATGGTAGTAATTAATGATGCATGTATTTATGTATGATACATGCACTACAGCCACAATTTTTATGAATGGTCGCTGCTGTAGTCATAACGTACATAAAAAAAACCTGTCACGTCTTCCACAATGATTCTGTTCCCTGTGATCTAACACAACAATATTCACATGAAAACAAACTTATTGAACAATATCTCTACTAGTTGTAGTCATTGAAATGTACATCAAAATATGCAATATTTCAGACTTTTAATTGTCATAATACTATTGTATGTTTATCCTGTTCCATAACACATGGAACACATTCTCTATGCCCTACAATGTAGTTCTACACCTGAACTTTGGCTTTTTATTTCCAAATATGGATGTTCCCTTTGTTCAAAGGCGCTGTCAGGCACAACTTGTCCTGCTCTCATTTAACACAGTGGTGTCACCTCTCAGGTCGGATGGATCCACTTCCAGTTGCAGGAAGTGATCACAGAGACGCTTAAGCATCATTCTACATTACCTATGCAGATGTGTATGAACTGTCAGGAGCTTGTCTTTGGGTCTGCACGTTGGAAGACAAATGCTTAGTTTCATCTCGAGTTTAGGAGCAGTCTTTTGTTTTCCTCTTACAGGCTTTGATGTCAGCGTCTGTGGATGATTCTCCTCCTCTTTGTCTTCTTGGGTTTCTGTTACTTTCAATTTCTGTGTAGTATTGTCAAAGAGTATTTGTTCATGATTTCAGTTGTCAGGACTCTATTTCAATGCAAATGTAACACCCAGTTTTAAATTATGATAACAGATCAAATTTCTGTTACCTTTTTCTCATTATGCCGTAAGTACATACTAATACCCCATTTTGTAAATAGAAAATATCCAATTATGGCTAACTAATAAGATCAACAGCAATCATGCTGGAGGAGTAGTCTCTAGCGCAGGGGTCTCCAACAGGTGAGTGTGAGCTAACAATAGCGATGCTAATGATAACCGTCTTGTGGGTAGACAGAAACTTTCCCCAAAAACCTTCTCAACTAAATGTTAACTGCAGAGTAAGCATACCTGATTGAACTATTTCATGATTATTTGTATAAATTGGGTGGCGATTGGGTGGCGATTGCAAACTCTGCTATGACATGTGCTGCAGCAGTTGGCCTAACAGCAGAAACATTGATAGACTGACACATACCTCTGTTGCTAGATGCGCAAAGTAAAATATTGAATTTGGTCTTCACTACTCTAGCCCATAGAAACATATTGAATAACACATTCAGAAATGGGAAACCAGTAAAAAAAAATATAAGGAGTAAGCTTTTGAAGTGTCTGTCCTATATGTAGATTATAGACGCCACAATCGTCGTATCTACTAGCAGGATTGTTTAAAGCTCAGTGTTAAATTAAATACCCTACCATCATATTGAAGTCAATGTGACACAAATCTCAATGAAAATTAGCAAATTAACTTGATTGGAGGAACACAACACACGCCTCTTGTCATGAGCTGTCAATAGCAATTGATTTTTAAGGTATTTCTTGCGCCTACCTAGCTCAAAGTCTCAACGTTGAATATAGCATCTGTAAAGTGACCATTGGATTAAAAAAATGCCGGATTGACTAAATTTGTCAGTGCAACAGTTTTTATTACATTTACAATTTCTCTCTCTCATGTGCTAATTTCTATCTGTTAAGATCCAGCGATGTGATACCTTTTTGTAGCATTTCTGACAATGCTATCATCTTTTTTCAGCCAAATCTCAGAGTTCTAACACTGGGTCAGTTGCTTGGCAACAACACAGCTGCTTGCACCATCCTGGCAGTCAGAAGAAGTGTAGATAGCTAGCTATATGGTGGTATTCAAGCTGATATTAATCAATAAATGCAAACCATATATATTTTGCTTAGCTAGGTAGCTAGCTAGCTAACATTACCTAGCTAATGTTAGCTTGATTGTACAAAGTCCAGCAGCTAGCTAGCTAACACCAGTCAGCTGAAAGCTTGCTATCTATCTAACGATCAGGCAAAGAACATTAGCTATTTTTATTTATCGATGGTGTGTTACACAAATCACTCTAGCCATTAGCTAGCTCATTAGAGCCATACAACAACAGCTGAAGCTACCTAATGATAGCTAGTTCACGTCCAAATGTCAATCCTAAATTTTTCCACAAAACATAGCTGCCGTTTATCAGTTCAAAATCAGCACCAAACTTTTAACAAATTGTCACACTAATAACTTACTATGAAGGCAATGGGCTTTTACAATACTAGCCAGCTGTGACGTGGCAATGTTGAACCCAAGAGCAGAGAATGAACCAGACCACGAAACGGCGACTTGAGAAAAAGTAAAGACTTTACTTTTAACGGAATTTAACGGAATAATACAGGAAACTCAAAAACCAAAACACTAAACATTAGAACTTGAAAACTACATGAGGGAGACATACAGGAAACCAAATTCATGAGCTAACAAAATTGGAACAGAAAGCACACTTCTCTTAAAGGGGAAACAATAATTAAATATTAAGAAACACCTAGGTAACAAACAAAGTCTCTAAGGCAGTCTCTGCCACCCTCTGGTGCCCGGAAGAACCATTCCAGTAGCTAGCTACTACATAGTCCAGGCTACAGTAAGAGCTAGCCGCATTTCACTGTCAGACAGGACACAACTCAAACTGCTGAGAAAAAATTAATTGTTCACGGACTGCAGTGCTTTCTAGCATTAGAAAAACATCCATTATACATTCTAGTATGGATTTTAGAAGGATTTTAACCATTGTTTTACCAGGTATATTGACAATAAACATATTTTGTACACAGGGTCCCAATAAATATTTGTAAGGTAGAGGAGAAGAGAAGAATGTGCCAATTTGAAAGCTTACATTTTTTTTTTTGTAGCTTGCGATAATGCAGGGTTGGAGACCCTGCTCTAGCGTTCTGGTATTCAGTATGGACGGTCACCTCATCATACAGGAATAATCCACTCAAAAACTATCTCTTGGGATTTATTTTTCCATTAGTTTACTATTGATACAGTCCCAAAATGTTTTGCATGTCAGCTGTCAAATTTTCTAGATATATGACTTTCAAAAGCACATTGTAACTTGCCACATCATCATGATGATGAGTTTTTTTGTGGATTATTCTTTTAATGTAAAATACAGAGGAGACACTCTGAACAGAAACACAGTAGGTGTAGCCGGCCAGGGAGGGATATCTCCCATCACCCCCTTTGTCAGCGCTTCAACAGTGAAGTCTCTCTTGGGAGCCAGAGGTAGAGAGGCAGGGAGCTATAGCACTTTCATAAAGAGCAAGGGCCGGTCCTGCCAGTATTATCATCCATAATAGCATTCTGCCACAGTTCAATGGCCACAAAAACAGCTGCTATCAATTGGCCAGGCCCTTGTCGACAGTACCTCAGCTACCCCCGGTGGCCAGCTCTACAGCAGACACGGATCCACCAGCTGTCAATCACTGTCACTCAGATGCATTTAATTAGGAGAGCAAAATGTCAATAACGGTGAACCAGGAGCCAGGTCTGCCTTCATTTTGGGGGGTATTTATTTACTCAAATAGTGGTGTGGGGTGGATAAAAAGGGCTTTTAAAAAATTGTAATAAAGATTGTCCAAATACAATCGCAAACAAACATTTTCTTTTATTTGTGTTGGGAAGTTGTGCATTTTAGAGGATGACCAAGCTGAAGTGACAAATCCACAACCCACACTGACTCTGAAGTAGAGTAGAATGTTGTTGTTTGGGAGAATGTTTAGTGTGGATCCAAGCCAGCTAACAACTAACATTACCACAACTTTAGAGAATGTTCCCATTAGAGTCTAAATAGGTCATTAACTAACACTTTCATAGGAATGTTCCTGTGATGTGCAAGGAATGTTTCCAATATACCATTACCTTAACGTCATATAGCATATTCCCAGAACGGGGTTACCATGTTGTCAGAACTTATGATATTACTTTTCTAGACACGTTAAATGTATCGTTTTCTGTGGGTTGGAAGACTATTCCATCAACGTCCCACCAAATATACACAGAACATGGTTGCCATGTTCTCAGAACATATGTTCTAGACATGTTTTATGGGAATGTGAAACACCTATCAATGTCCCAGGAAACGTGTCTAGAACATTAATATTGTAAATTCTGAGAACATGGCAACCATGTTTGGTGGAACATTGATGGACTATTCTCCTAACCCTCAGAAAACTGGACACATGAATGTTCTTGCAACGTCCCATAAAACGCATCAAGAAAATTAATGTTGTATATTCTGAGAACATTGTAAACACATTCTAGGTAATTATGCTTGACATTAAGGGAATGTTCTCCTAACTTTAACACCTAAACATGCTAAAAAGGTTCTCAAAAGGTTTTTGCTAATATACAGTTGAAGTCTGAAGTTTACAGACACCTAGATTGGAATTATTAAAACTCGTTTTTCAACCACTGCACAAATTTCTTGTTAACAAACTATAGTTTTGGTAAGTCGGTTTGGACATCTACTTTGTGCATGACACAAGTAATTTTTCCAATAATTGTTTACAGACAGATTATTTCACTTATAATTCACTGTATCACAATTCCAGTGGGTCAGAAGTTTACATACACTAAGTTGACTGTGCCTTTAAACAGCTTGGAAAATTCCAGAAAATTATGTATGGCTTTACAAGCTTCTAATAGGCCAATTGACATCATTTGAGTCAATTGGAGGTGTACCTGTGGATGTATTTCAAGGCCTACCTTAAAACTCAGTGCCTCTTTGCTTGACATCATGGGGAAATCAAAAGAAATCAGCCAAGACCTCAGGAAAATGTTTTTTAACCTCCACAAGTCTGGTTCATCCTGGGGAGCAATCTCCAAATGCCTGAAGGTACCACTTTCATCTGTGCAAACAATAATACGCAAGTATACACACCATGGGACCACGCAGCCAACATACCGCTCAGGAAGGAGACGTGTTCTGTCTCCTAGAGATGAATGTACTTTGGTGCGAAAAGTGCAAATCAATTCCAGAACAACAGCAATGGACCTTGTGAAGATGCTGGAGGGTACAACGGGTACAAAAATATCTATATCCACAGTAAAACGAGTCCTACATCGACATAACCTGAAAGGCCACTCATTAAGGAAGAAGCCACAGACTATGGTTTGCAACTGCACATGGGGACAAATATTGTAATTTTGGAGACATGTCCTCTGGTCTGATGAAACAAAAATAGAACTGTTTGGCCATAACAACCATAACGAAGAACACCATTCCAAACGAGAAACACGGGGTTGGCAGCATCATGTTGTGGGGGTGCTTTGCTGCAGGAGGGACTGGTGCACTAAACAAAATAGATGGTGGGAAAGGAAAATGGAAAATGATGTGGATATATTGAAGTGATATCTCAAGACATCAGTCAAGTTAAATCTTGGTCGCAAATGGGTCTTCCAAATGGACAATCAACCCATGCATACTTCCAAAGTTGTGGCAAAATGGTTTAAGGACAACAAAGTCAAGGTATTGGAGTGGCCCTGTCCTCAATCCCATAGAAAATTTGTGGGCAGAACTGAAAAAGCGTGTGTGAGCAAGGTCTACAAACCTGACTAGTTACACCAGCTCTGTCAGGAGGAAAGGGCCAAAATCTACCCAATTTATTGTGGGGACTTTGTGGAAGGCTACCCGAAACGTTTGACCCAAGTTAAACAATTTAAAGACAATGCTACTAAATGCTAATTGAGTGTATGTAAACTTCTGACCCACTGGGAATGTGATGAAAGAAATGAAAGCTGAAATAAATAATTCTCTCTACTATTATTCTGACATTTCACATTCTTAAAATTAAGTGGTGATTCTAACTGACCTAAAACAGGGAAGTTTTACTAGGATTAAATTTCAGGAATTGAGAAAAACTGAGTTTATATGTGTTTGGCTAAGGTGTATGTAAATTTCCGACTTCAACTGTAGATAGAATGTCCCCCTAACTAACAAAAAACATTGCGGGTAACATTACAAAAACGTTTTCTCTCCCTGTAACTGTTAGCTGGGTAGTCTGCTGGGTCTATGGTGGCTGTAGGTAGTGTGATAGCTATATCAGTCTCCGTAACAGATGGCCCAAACAGAACTCCCTGCCATCTTCTAGTCAGCGGGCGGGGTGTGTATCGGCCATCGCCAGGAGCAGCAGCAAGTGCGTCTGTGTGTGTCAGAATCACAGCTCTCTTTTCGTCCGCTGTGAGGAGGTTTCAGTCAGCCAGCCAAGCTGTTAAGAGTGGCACCCTGTGGTGTGGGACTTGGGCACCAGTCCTGTGAATCTTGTTGTCTCAAGTGGTGCTCTGAGTGATGACATCAGGTCTCCTAACTTATCCCACCTCGCCTTCCAAACGGTCTGTCACTAACGACTGTTCTAGGCTACAATGACTCAGGCCAGGTATTAATAGGTGGTGGTGTACAATGATGATGAAGACTCCATCTGATAGAGATATATTGTATTACCCAATGTTCTTAATCACTGCTTCAACTGCTGGGAGGCTCTCTTCATCCCATATCTTTTTCCCAATTGAGCTGGTCTGCTGTGTTCATTGGGAATTTGAATTTAATTTGGATGGTAACTCCCTATTGGCAGCAGCAGCATGTAAGGTATGGTCCATACATATCCAAACCTATGTATTCCTTTGGAATGTCGCAGTATTTCCCTCTTTGTGATTAGAATCCAAATGTTGAGGATTCAGAGAAAGTGGGATGTTGAGAGGGTCCAGAATTGACATTTTGAGGAAACACATGGCAGAGACACTGAAGGAAATATCTGGGAAAGGATCATCTCTCATTCAGTCCTCAATTTAGGTCCACTCATCTGGTAAATACATTACCTCTGTCCCTATCCAACCCTGTAATTTTACAATACCCTAACATATAATTTGAAGCTCATCCACACCAGGGGAAATAGCATGCATTTTGATCCAGTCTAATGCACATGAATCCCTGGTGGATCGATCCCCTGTTGTTCACTTTCAACTTCCAGTCCTGGAAGAGATCTGAAATATGTTTATGACTGACTGGTTTATTTACGACTGTTTTCCTCCTAAACATGCCCTCCACCCATAGGTCAGGAACAGGTCTTTCTATCGACATATCCCTGATTATGAAATATGGTCAAGACAATCTTGAAAAATGGCTTACCAAATATGTCTTAAACCATATTCGGTAGTTAATTTATACAGTGATACAGAACTATTTTCAGTGTAATGCTCTGCTACTTATTTACATTTAATGGGTCAGGAAACACAACACGATTGATATCGGTCACATATGTGTCCTTAGCCAGTCTCCTTTGGCCTTTAAGATGTGAGATGGGTTTCAGTTGTCAAATAAACAGACTTTTATGCAGAATTCATTAGATGTCTGTATTTGATGGGAACATTGAATAATGTCCTCAGAACCTTATCTCCTAAATCTTATCTCCCAAACCTATTTCAGGTTTGCTCTTCTATTTAAAAAAAGTTGTCAATGTGCTGTTCTTCCTCTCTTTTCTTTCATCGTCATACTAAAAGTAATTATTTATTTCTTAAATCATTAACAGCGGGTGGATAAAGTGAATTTCGCCCTGTAATATTTCAAACAAAAAAGTTCAAAGCTCAGATTTAAAACCCAAGAGGTCTGGGTAAGAACTCTTTATTTTTTTAAAGACATTTCTATTCTGCTTCAGTCTTTTATGTCAGTTCTTCGGGATCATAATTTTGTGTCTTGGAAGATTGACATGGACAAATTGAATCAGTCATGATTCAGAGGATAGAATACATCGTCACACTTGAATTTAAGTTAAATGTGGTTTGGTGAAGTTAATCGTTTTTATTTTTTTATTTTTTTATACTTTGTTTTTATTGTAAGAACACAAAGAAAGTACAAATAAAGTAAAATAAAAGAACAACAAAAAAAGATCTGGCAGTTACAGTGCACTTCATACCTTCATCATCATATCATCATATTAGTTACATTAACATCTTTGAATTAGACCTTTTCCAAGTACGAAACCCATTTTCCCAGTATTCTTGACCTCTCTCCTGTTGAGTTCTTAAAGCAAAGGTCATACGATTCATGTGGTGTATTTCTTCTACAAAGTCTATCCATTGTGTCACTGTGGGAGGGTCTTTTTGTAGCCATTTCCTAGTGATAGCCTTTTTACTGGCTGCCAGTAGGACCTTCAAGAGGTACTTTTCTCTATTGTGAAAGTTATCAGGTATTTCATCCATGTACAAAGAAATGAATGTTTGTTCTATGTCAAATCTCAATATTTTTCCAATGTTAGATCTTATTTCTCCCCAGTTTCGATTGCGGGGCAAGTCCAAAAGATATGAGAGTGATCCACCCTCAATAGACCGCATTCTCTCCAACAAGGATGTAGTGAGCCAGTCTGTTTTGATTTCAGTTTCGGTGTTATGAAGAAACATATAACATTCTTCCAACAGAATTCTCTCCATGACCTTGAGTTGGTGGAGATTGGTTGAGTCTCTAATATGTTCAACCATGTTACTAACCACTAGGGTAGCCTAGTGGTTAGAGCGTTGGACTAGTAACCGGAAGGTTGCAATCTGTCGTTCTGCCCCTGAACAGGCAGTTAACCCACTGTTCCTAGGCCGCCATTGAAAATAAGAATTTGTTCTTAACTGACTTGCCTAGTTAAATAAAGGTAAAATTTAAAAAATCTGTTATTTCACTGTTAAGTTCCTCCTCCCATTTCTTTTTAATATAGTTTGTGGAATGTTTCTTTGAGGTTTGAATACCCAAGTAGAGATTTGACTTTTTTTTTTTTTCCCCCCGAAGTTGTATGTGTTAGTGAATACTTTGATTAATTTTGGAGGTGCTTGAGGGTCAGTCACTTTTATCTCCCTTAAGAAATAGTGTCGAACTTGTAGGTATCTGTAAAAGTTATCTAGGTTCCCATTTCTTATAATTGTACTGAATGATGTGATGGCTTTCTGCGTCCATTGTTTAAATCTGCTGTCCTGCGTTGCAGGGATGAAGCTGGGGTCATATGCGGGCCAACTCAGCAGTTTGATCTCAATTCAATTCAATTCAAGGGCCTCTCTGTCTAAATTATTTTGCTTAACTACCCTAAACGATGTCTTCAGAGATAAATTAATCCACTGATTTTGTCTAATGTATATTTATTTTACCATGTCCTTATTTCCCAAAACTGACTGTATGGGTATCTCTGTCAAAGTAGTCTCAATGTCTTTCCATTTGGATTCGTATTCTGAATTGCACCAACACACCAGAGGTCTCAATTGGGCTGACACATAATCATCTTTTAGGTTTGGTAAGGCCATACCCCCACAGTTTTTTGGTAACTGTAATGTTGTATATCTAGTTCTTGGTCTCTTACTGTTCCAGATAAACCTTGATATCCGTTTATCCCATTCCCTAAACTGGCAGTGATTGGAACAAATACAGTAACTTTGGCAGGATGTTCATTTTGATTGTTTTAATTCTACTACTAAGATCTAAGGGAAGTGAATTCCACCTGTCTATGTCATAATATATTTTCTTGTTAATGTTATCGTAATTCATGTAATAAAGTTTGAGTGTATCTTTTGGTAAATTTACTCCCAGATATTTAATGGATGAAGAGGTCCAGTGGAAGTTTTACCTACTCTTCAGCTCTTCCTGTGGGGTATAATTTCTATACTATGGCTTGGGTCTTGTGTACGTTAAGCACATACCCTGAATATGTTCCAAATGTTAGTAAAACATCCATCAATCTAGGTACACTTGAGCATGGGTCTTTAAGGAATAAAAAGTCATCAGCATACATGCATATCTTATGTTCACTGCCTCTTATTGTTATTCCCTCTAAGGTTGGGTCCTGTCTTATTTGCTGTGCTAATGGTTCAAGGTACAAGGAGAAGAGTGTGGGTGAAAGATTACAGCCTTGTCTTGCCCCTCGCTCTAATTTTATCGTTCGTGTCAAATGTCCATTTATCTTTATTCCAGCGGTCAGACATGAATACAGTGTTTTGATGCACTGTATCACTTCTTTTTTGAAACCAAATCTTTCCATAACTTGGAATAGGTAATCCCATCCCACTGAATCA
Organism: Oncorhynchus mykiss; assembly: GCF_013265735.2. NCBI lineage: Eukaryota > Metazoa > Chordata > Actinopteri > Salmoniformes > Salmonidae > Oncorhynchus > Oncorhynchus mykiss. The sequence goes on from NC_050570.1 coordinate 24,533,391, forward strand.
AATGCTTTTTCTGCATCTAGGCTGATTTAATATTGCACTTGTCTTATTCTGAGTAATGTGGTCCATGACATGTAGTGTTCTCCTTATATTGTCCCGTGTCTGCCTATTTTGTATGAAACCAGTTTGATCTTTGTCAGTCAATTCTGGGATTATGTTCTCCATTCTTTTGGCTATTATTGATGCATATAGTTTATAATCTGTGTTAAGAATTGTGATAGGTCTATATGAACTGCATTCTTTCTAATCTTTACCCTCTTTTGGCATTACTGATATGATGGCCTCTCTCCATGACGGTGGGTGTGCCCCCTCCCTCAGAGTCCAGTTAAAACAGGCCTTAATTAGAGGTGCTAATTGTTCTCTGAAGGTCTTGAACCATTCTGAAGGGAAGCCATCAGTGCCTAGAGACTTATTGACTTTTTGTTGAGATATTGCTTTATTAATTTCTTCAGTGGATATTTCTAAAGTTAGTCTATCATTTTGCTCTGTCCCAATTCAGGGGAGATCAAGTGAGTTCAAAAAGTGCTCTATTGTCTGTGCATCTGCCTTCTCTGGTTGATTGTACAGGTTTGTGTAATATGATTCAAATGCATTCTTTATTTTGTCTAATTTGCATGTGATCTTTCTTGTTTTGGGGTCTTTTATTTTGAAAATGGTATTCTGTCCTCGTTGTTTCCTGAGTCTCCATGCTAGTAATTTGGTTGCCTTGGAGCCTGCTTCATAATATCATTGTTTCAGGAACCTACGCATTTTCTCTACCTCTTCTCTATAAATCTGGTCAATTTCCTGTTTTACCTTTTGAATCTCCCCTAATATAAGAGGGTCTTTGTATTGACCATGAGATCGTTCTAAGTTTCTTAGGGTTTCCTGTAACTTCAGTAGTTTCTGTGCTTTAATCTTTTTCTTGAGAGATGATGTGGCAAAGTTAATCCTTTTGAAATGCTTTCTGCTTTTACATAATATCTGCATGACCAATTATTTGTATACTTAAATAATATCATACACTGTGTATTCTATTCATAGTAATTATGCATGCCATTTTAGCTGCATTACTTAGTTGGGTAGATTAATCTTATCAACAGTGTTGAAAAATGCTAGCAGAGCACCTTTATCAACACTTTACTCCTCTTCATGTTTAACCATCTGTTGATAATGTGTTCTTACAGCAGAACAGTATTATTGCAGCATAAAGTATTCTCACAGTTTTATTACTGCATCCATTTGTTCAAGAGACAATTGATTTTCTGCTTAACCATTCTCATTATTCACATTTTATGACCATGAAGACTGTCCTCATTCCTCAATTCTGTCACAGATATCCTGATTACTGGTTGTGTGAATAGAACTAAAATCAACTATGTGTTAAATTAATAAATAGTAATTGCTTTGGTAAATCTGTTTCCAAACCATCTACCAGGAATCCTGTCACACAGAGTAGTAAACAGACACCCATAACTACATCTCTGCCTTTCTCTGTCTCCCATCAGAGAATTCACTACCCTATCAGATGACAGCATAGAGGCCAAGGCTAAGCAGCTGTACCAACAGTGGACATACCTGGGCTTGAAGGACATCCAGCAAGCCAGTTACAGCATCCTCCTCAGCCTGACTGGACCCTCCCCCAGCAGCATTGTACACTGGGACAGCCACCAGTGTTTCCTACCCAGCGGGGCTCAGCTTGACCCCAGGAACCACAACAACAACCCCACGGCAGACCAACACTTATCCTACGCTGCCTGCTATGCCAAGGGCAGTCTAGGGGTACAGCACATTTACCCTGTCTTATTCTCTAAGTGGACAGCAGAATGTAGTATCCCCAGGCTGGTTAATGCTATGTTCCCCAGTCATCTCCTAGTTCTTCACCCCCAACCATTGTTGAGTAATATCAGTGTAAGCATTTATTGTAGCTCTCCTACCCAGCCAACATATGTGTGTGGTGTTCCTGACTGGAGGGTAGTACAGTAGCAACCCTGCCCTCTGCCCTCAAACTAGTTGGCTCCAGTTAGCTTTGTTTAGAATCCCTTCTCTCTCGCAGCGGGGATCACCCAAAAGGCCACAGCCAGAGGTCAAGAAGTACATTTATGTTAAAGGAATAGTTCACCCAAATTACAAAATTACACATTTGTTTTCTTACCCTTTAAGCAGTCTACAGTATGTACAAGGTATGACAGCAATCCATGCTTTGGTCTAGTTTCCCTGGCAGTGTCTGGCACTGTTTCCAAATGCTAACATTTCAGCCGTTGTGGCACAAATCCCATTCAAGTCATGAGATCAATATTATCATTTTTCACGTATCATGTTGAAATCATCTATAAGTGACTTTGGTGAGCGTCACAATACATTTTAGAAACTTTCGGATGATTTTGACAAGATGCACAAAAAAATGCTAATATCGGTCCCCTGACTTGAATGGGATTTGTGCCACAAATACTAAAATGTTAGCATCTGGAAACAGTACCAAGGAAACTAAACCAAAGCATGGATTGCTTTCATACCTTGTCCATAGACTGCTTACAGGTTAAAGAAAACAACATGCCATTTTGTAATTTGGTTGCGCTATGCCTTTAAACTTGGTCCACAATTCAGGTCAATCAAAATCACAGTCCACTTTTCTGAGTCACAATAAACATCCCCTCCCTCTCTGCAGAATATGAGAGTGCTGCTTCCTACGTCAGAATAATTACCAAACCCTGGCGCAAATGCCTCCTTGAGATTGAAGATTAATCCAAGTCTTTATGCAAGTCAGGCCACACACTCCCAGACATACACATATAGCCAGGCTATTTTTAGAGGTTATGCTTTCTGTTTCCAGGGGAACACAAAGAGAGAGTGACTGAAGGAGATGGCTGTTAGCTGAGGGGACTAAATGCACACGAGAAAAGTTGGAGAATCAAAAGTCTCTACCAAGTTAGTCCTCTGGATCTGTCTCCCCAAAAGAGGGATCAAAGTCATCCATTACCGGCCTGGTTCCACTCGCTCTTCAGTTTGCTGCCTTGAATTAAATGGCATTTGCAATATCTAAACATCAGTTTAGAAAAACAAAGATGGCTGGTTTTGATGGATGAAAGTCCTGGGGACACCATAGTAATGTGCTTGGCTCCACGGGATCTCTGAGCCTGTCATGTGACAGAGGGGTCAGTGAGCAATTCACATTAGTCCACTCCCCAGTCTCAGCATCGCAGAGAGATAGCATGGATTAAAAAAATTACAGGGACAACATACAGACGGTTTTAACGTATTTGAACATACAGTATTTCTCTCTGTAGATCCTCTGATTGCTGCCTTTTGTTAAGGTGGTATTTTAGTGCATATATATTTAATATAGAGGTTTAAGCGACAATGGTGTTCATGTTCACTGTGTAGCTGTGTTTAAAGAGGGGACATTGGGAAGTTTCTCTAGGATCATCTTTTACTAATGGCATAGACATATATTCTGTTTCATGGGTTTATGATGTTCATTTAGTATAAGCCCTATTAATGCTGGGCAGTGACTACCATGAGCTATTTTGGACTCTTTCTCTCAAACAGAGAAAATATGTGATCCTCTCTTTATCTTAGTCATCCAACTGTACTTGACAGTTTTGTCACAACATATCTAACTTTACAATTTAAATTACTCTGGAACTATACAGCGAAGGATGGTAGACTGGAAGAAAACAACATCAACAACAACAACAGTATAACGAGGCTCTTTTAGCTTGGTAGAGCTTTACATACTCATTGGTCAGACCAGGATTCTCCTCAGGGCTCTGTTTGAAGAATGAATTACCATTATTTGAGCCTGCAACACATCCACCACTACACTACCTGCCTTAGCCTCGCTCATTAAAGTAATGCATCATCAGGCACATGGAACTGCAAGGTACAATATGCTACATATTATCTTTATCCATTAGCTGCGCCGGTACACTAAGACAACTACAGTAGACCAAAATCATCTTAAATTGGCTATTTAATATTCTGACTTACTTTATAGCTCTGTCTTTCATCTCTCTGTCTCTTGTCAGTGGAGATCTCCATTCATTTGAGATTTGCTCCTTAGACGCAAATACACTAAGGTTTCCTGTTCAAAAACAAGTGCATGGCTTTGCCTCATTACACTTTCTGTAAGCGGTCTTGTCTTCATATTTGATTGCAACAAAATATAATTTCATAAAGACACAGAGACATTTAATTCAGCAATTGTTTCCTTCAAGCTGACTGGAGAATTGCAGTTTTTTCATCAGAGCGAGGAGCAGCCAGAGCAGAGCAGAGCAGGCTCGAGAAGAGAAGGCAGACTACCTCTTTGTCTCTGATTGTGTTAACTCTGCACAATAGCTATTTAAATACATGAGTCTGTCCCAGGATGTCTCCTGCTGGACCCAGAGTAAACAAAGACATCCACTAAGGGTAATAGATATTCTTACTAATTCAGCAGTACTGCTCTGGTCAAGTGGTGTATGAGTCCCCCTTCCAGTCTCCCTGTCCACCCCCTCTAAGCCTCAACAGTGCCTTATGAATTTTGATTACACCAAGCTCATAGACTGGAACATACTGATTAATGCAGTGCGTTTTTTGGAGGTGGGTCATTGCTTGTAAACATTCCTTATGTTTATACTGTGCAGTGCTCTAGTGTTGCATGTGATGCATGGCTCTCATTCTGGTATGATTATGCTACAGTAGAAGTGTTCAATTGACATTTCATTGTGAGGGATTTGAATTTGCTCCTCATTCAAGCAGGACATGTTGCCACCCTCTCTGTCTGAGGCACCTGATTGAGGTGGCAATTCAACTCCTCGGCATGATAATAGTTAATTATTGGGAGGACTTTTGCTCCCTTCAATCACGGTGATGGAGAAACAATCATTGCCTCCCTCATCCACCATGTAGGCCAGAAGAATAGTGAACAGGGAATAATGAATCTGGTTTACAGAAGGAATACGCTCAGTGCAGCAAGCAACATTGTTCATTACATTACCTCTACAAAGAAAAAACAGAAATGTTCAGACTAGAAATCCCTCTGTATTTCAATTTGGTGTCAGTTCCGTGGAGTTTAACGAAGCGCTTTTATGATGCAAATGCTGATAAGGGTGATAAATCTCCCTCTCCCCTGGATTCTTGATGCAAACGAGATGTACTCTGCTCATTGGCATCGCATCTTATTTGTCCCCAGGCCACATGAAAAATGAACAGGACCCAGGTAATGCAGCAGGAGTGTCCCACTCAGAAATAGCACCGCTGCTGTTACACCTTGAACTTTTAACTCTGGCTCCTCCAGCACACAGACAGACATTTGGTCATTAGACGTTTGGTCATTAGTCATTATTGTGCCTTCCAAACCCCGCCACAGGAGTGATTATTGCAACTATAATTCCAATTAGGTTACAGATCATCTTTTGTGCCTTTTGTACAAATGATTTCAAATGGTCTGATATTTATTTTTTCCTTTCAAGGCGGTGGTGCTGTATGTGCAATATGGACATTTGGAGGACCTGAGAAGAGCCAGAACAACAATGAATGTCATCAACCAGGTTGCGCTATTAAAAGTTGGACAAGCAGTCTTTTTTTTCAAGGTAACAATCAAAGGTTAGACATCCATCAAATTCCCTTTTCGATCAATATCTAATAATTAAAGATACAGGGGTGTAAGATTCAGAGGCAGGCTGGTTGGTATGTGTTGTGCGGACCCCCAGGGTGATGTCAGTGGTTTGAGCAAAATAATAGTAATACAGAATCACACATGATGTGTGCTCAAAAACAGCCCTCTACTGCACAGAAAACATTCAAACATGCGGAACAATTAAAGCAAATGAAATAAAACCCAAAGTCATATTCAATCATCTAAAATGCATCATAAAACCGCCAAGCGACAAACATTAAATGGGATAGAATGGGATGACTGGTACTAACTTGTTTGTGTGTGTCATTATGGCTTCAAATTTTCAAGTATACCAAATGTAGATTGATGGTCCTGAGCCCTTTGTGATGAAACCTGTTTGATCTGTGAAGGTGACTGCATGGCTTCTTCATGGAAGAACTGCTGACTGTGGGGATGTTGCTCTGGGGTACAGAAGCATGCTGATCTGTTGTTCATTTTGTATATCTGTCATACTACATGCTAACCATATATACATACTTGTATGTGCATGTGTGTTTGATACCATTCCTTTTATTACGTTGCGTCCGGGATTCACCCGACGGCATTGAGGACTTTAGCACATCAGTCACTGGCTTCATTAATGAGTGTATTGATAACATCGTCCCCACAGTGAACGTATGTACATATCTTAACCAGAAGCCATGCATTACAGGCTACATCTGCGCTGAGCTAAAGGCTAGAGCTGCTGCTTTCAAGGAGCGGGACACTAATCCTTACACTTATAAGAAATCCCACTACCCCTCCGACAAACCATCAAACAGGCAAAGTGTCAGAACAGGACTAAGATCGAATCCTACTACACCGGCTCTGACACTTGTCGGATGTGTCTGGATTTGCAAACTATCACTGAGCTGCCCAGTGACGCTTCGAGGCAGGCAACACTGAACCATGCCAGGAGAGCACCAGCTGTTCCAGATGACTGTGTGATCACGCTCTCTGTAGCCGATGTGAGTAAGCCCTTTAAAGAGGTTAACATTCATAAGGCCACAGGGCCAGACAGACTACCAGGACACAAACTCAGAGCATGTGCTGACTAGCTAGCAAGTCTTCACTGACATTTTCCACCTCGCCCTGACCAAGTCTGTAATATCTACATGTTTCAAGCAGACCACCACTGTCCCCGTGCCCAAGAATGCCAAGGTAACCTGTCTAAATTATTATTGCCCTATAGCACTCACACCTGTAGACATGGAATGCTTTGAAAGGCTGGTCATGGCTCACATCAACATCATCCTCCCAGACACCCTCGACCCACTCCAATTTGCGTACCACCCCAACAGATCACCAATATCTATTGCACTCCACACTGGTCTTTCCCATCTGGGCAAGAGGATCAGCTATGTCAGAATGCTGTTCATTGACCACAGCTCAGCGTTCAACACCATAGTGCCCTCCGAGTTCATCAATAAGCTAAGGACCCTGGAACTGAACACCTGGATCCTGGACTTCCTGACGGCCTGCCCCAAGGTGGTGATGGTAGACAACAACATATCTGCAACGCTGACCCATGTTCCTCGCTGACCCATGTTCCAGTACATCACTGGGGCCGGGCTCCCCACCATCCAGGACCTCTATACCAGGCGGTGTGAGAGGAAGGCCAAAAACATTTTCAGACTCCAGCCTCCCAAGTCTCTGCTTTCGCATGGCAAGCAGTACTGATGCACCAAGTCGTGAATCAACAAGACCCTGAACAGCTTCTACCCCCAAGCCATGACTGCTACATAGTTAGCTAAATAGTTAACCAAATAGCTACCCAGACTGCATTGACCATTTTGCACAAATTTGTTTTACTCTAAACATACACTGCTGCTGTTGTTTATTATCTGTCACTTCATTCATAGTTATATGTAGATACAGTGCCTTCAGAAAGTATTCATACTCCTTCACTTATTCCACATTTTGTTGTGATACAGCTTGAATTCAAAATAGATTAAAAATATGTTGTTCTGTTACCCTTCCATACACAATACCCCATAATGACAACTTTTAAACATGTTTTAAGAATGTTTTGATAATTTTGGGGAAATGAAATACAGAAATACAGAAAGTATTGACACCCCTGAGTCAAAACATGTTGTAATTACATTTGGCAGCGATTACAGCTGTGAGTCTTTCTGGGTAAGTCTCCAAGAGTTTTGCACAACTGGATTCTACAATATTTGCACATTATTCTTTAAAAAAAACTTAAAGATCTATCATGTTGGTAACGTTGATCATTGCTAGACACCTATTTAAGTCTTGCCATAGATTTTCAAGTCAAACTGTAGCTAGGCCACTCAGGAACATTCAATGTCGTCTTGGTAAGCAACTCCATTGTATATTTGGCCTTGTGTTTTAGGTTATTGTCCTACTGAAATGGGAATATGTCTCCAAGTGTCTGTTGGAAAGCAGACAAAACCAGGTTTTCCTCAAGGATTTTGGCTGTGCTTAGCTCTATTCCGTTTATTTTTATCCTACAGAACTCCCTAGTCCTTGCTGATGAAAAGCATACCCATAACATGATGCAGCCACCACCATGCTTGAAAATATGAAGGGTGGTTTTCAGTGATGTGTTTTGTTGAATTTGCCCCAAACATTACACTTTCTATTCAGGACATAAAGTGAATATGTTTGCCACATTTTTTGCAGTTTTACTTTAGTGCGATATTGCAAACAGGACGCATGTTTTGGAATATTTTTATTCTGTACATGCTTCCCTCTTTTCACTCTTTTCTACCTAATCATTTAGGTTAGTATTGTGGGTTTCCTTCCTCTTCGGCAACTGAGTTAGGAAGGAGGCCTGTATATTTCTAGTGACTGGGTGTATTGATACACCATCCAAATTGTACTGAATAACTTCACTATGCTCAAAGGGATATTATATTCAATGTTTGATTTTAATTTGTTTTCCCCCATTTATCAATATGTACCGTTCTTTGAAATACATTGGAAAACTTCCTGGTCTTTATGGTTGAATCTGTGTTTGATATTCACTACTTGATTGAGGAACTTTACAGATAATTGTATGTGTGGGGTACAGAGATGAGGTATATTAAAACATCCCATTAAACATTATTATTGCACACAGAGTCAATGCAAATTTGTTAAGCAAATGTTTACTACTGAACGTATTTATGCTTCCCATAACAAACGGGTTGAATACTTATTGACTCAAGACATGTCACCTTTACATTTGTAAAATAATTGTACAAATGTAAATTCAGGCTGTAATGCAACAAAATTAGGAAAAAGTCAAGGGGTGTCAATACTTTCTGAAGGCACTGTATCTATCTCAATTACATTGTATCCCTGCAAATAGACTCTGTGCTGGTGCCCTGTGTATATAGACAAGTTATCGTTACTCATAATTTATTTATAAATACTATTAATATTACGTGTTTTACTTTTTCTATTATTTCTCAATTATTCTTTCTTTCTGCATTCTTGGGAATCGCCTGTAAGTAAACATTTCACTGTTAGTTTACACCTGTTGTTTTACGGAGCATGTGACTAATACAATTGGATTTGATTATGATTTGATTTGACTAATTATAATGGATTAAGTGAAAAGGTCAGTGCTCGTGTGTTGAGACTTCAGATCAGCTTTGAGCACTATCAAATTCCCAGTTTTGCCCAAGTTTTGGTCAGTCTAACAGTTCTGCTGTCCACATGTGTCTTGACAGGGTGTTTTGTGTTGTATTTGTGTCTCATTACAGCATTAACTTGTCTTTAATATAGGATTTGTATCTATCTATTTTTACCCAAGATGTATGTTCAGTATCTTGCTGCTCCATGGGCATGTAGGATCACTCTAAGCCATGCCAATGTCAGGCCAATGACAGTCTAATCATTTACAGATAAAGACACATTATTCATCATGATTCATGGAATGGAAAATTTTATTTTGTACATTTTCTTTTTGAAAATGCTTTGTATTCAGAGAAAGTAGTCTAGTGATCAATGTGAGCATTGCATACTATATTTATTGCAACACTGGATCATGGTCAGTTTGTTTCGTCACTGTTTAAAAAATAAATGAATATATACAGTACCAAAACCCAAAATGTAAACCATATCATGTACTATATATTTTTTAATAAATTGATATACAGTATATTCTGTGTTTGTTCAATATTTGTGCCAGTCCATCTGGAATCCAAGTGGGTGTAATTATCAATCCTACCACAACATTTGTTTGTACAATGGACTATTTTGAGAGAAAAAGTAGCAGGATAATTTAATTGGGTCCAAAGTGTGACCTTGAATTTGAGTGTTTAGTTTACTGATGCGTTTGGAGGTTTTTCTCTGAACCTCATTGCTCTGTAATCACCCAAAATGAAGTGTTCCTGCTTTGTTTAAAGTTGGGGTGTTACTAGGAGATTAAGAATAAGCATAATATCCAGCACTGAGAAAGTGTTTACCCTTCGCACCTCTCTGAGCAGACCTATTTACATGGAGTACCTTGATTTAATCTGTTCCTCTCCAAATGCTGCATAGTTTAGAATGCTGTATGTTTGTTTACTTAAAGGGATACTTTGGCAGATACCCATAGACTTAGTCATTTTGCTAATGCTAGTTAGCATTATCTCGCGAAACTACCTCAAACTTCTTTCTTGCTGGACACATACAAATGGTATCCATGTGTTCATCTGACTCTGGGGAAGTAGATAAAGGGCCTTGTTGCCAAAATCCCCATTTTCACAGCGCTTTCTGTTCAAAACATCACAATTGTTCGTGTCATTCTGGATTTTCACAGACTAGTTACAACCTCATCGATAAGACAAACGACATTTGCATCACAAGACTAGGCTAAGTGCATGTAGTTTTCTGTCTTGACTGTCTAATACCTTGTATTTGGTCATTTAGGAAAGAAATCCCACTGATATTTTTAACATTAGTGAAGGTTGATTGAATTATCTGAGATGTTTTCACCTTGATGTTGTGGCTGTGCTAAAAGCTTTCTGATTAGTACCTAGCCATTCATTATGTTGTCCTCTAACTGTGAGCTAAAACTGTTGCCTTAGTGACATACAGTATAGTGGATAGTATATGTAATTTCAGGAAGCTAAAGCAATGTCATTTATTTCTAGTTGTTTTCATATACAGTATGTAGACAGTCATTCTAGATAACAATTCCCTTAAAACATGAAAGCAAAACTTAATTTTCTGTAAAGTCTCTTCCCTTTTTGCAAAATCAGTTAAATGACCCCGCCAGTATTCGACTGAATAGCAGGTAATATCAAACTTTGCATCATTTAACATCTTGTTTGGATTCTTATGACATACACAACACTGAGGCATCATTTGTTTGGGAAGGATCAACATAAAATAAAACTCAACAGGAAATAATAGAAATGTACTCTATGTTCAGTTGTTCACTAGTGTATTCACATATAGTATGTATGCACACATGCATGCACACATGCCACACAATGATTCACCCACACAGTATCTCATAACAATGGCTTGAAATTATTCCACTTCATCATTATGTACCTGAAGGAATTTTTAATGTTTTCTTCTCAAAATCACTTTCAATTTGGTGTTATTAGTGACTTTTATGGACAACTTACAGCCTTTGTAAAGTGATCAAATATTGCGTTATAGGTAAGAAACTGTTGTTTACACCACAGTAATTGTGCTTTTATTTGCTGGAGAATAGAGAATGGCTTCTACTTGGTCATTTAGAAACAACTGTATTGATTCGTAAGAGGTTCAATCATCCCGAGATTCTGGGCTAAAAGCTTCCTGATCAGTATCCCATTCACATGTGTTATCCACTAAATCTGTGGGAGGACTGTTATACACTGAGTGTACAAAATATTAGGCACACCTGCTCTTTCAATGACAGACTGACCAGGTGGATTAGGTGAAAGCTATGATACCTCATTGATGTCACATGTTAAATCCACTTCAATCAGGATAACGGGAGGAGGCAGGTTAAAGAAGGATTTTTAAGCCTTGAGACAATTGAGACATGGATTGTGTATGCGTGGTGAATGGGATGGTGAATGGGCAAGACAGAAGACAGATTTAAGTGCCTTAGAAGGGGGTATGTTAGGTGCCAGGCGCACTAGTTTGAGTTTGTCAAAAACTGCAACACAGCTGGGTTTTTCACGCTCAACAGTTGCCCATGTGTATCAAGAGTGATCCACCATGAAAAGGACATCCAGCTAACTTGACAACCTAATTGGCCTCCATATACCTCTTACAGACTTTCCATGTGGATGGGGATATTAGAAATGTAATCAAAGCCTACTGGATGACAATTTGTTCTTAACTAGGATGTAATAGGATGTCAAATGACGAATAGGCTGTAAAATTATGAAAAATGTCTTGAATCTTCAACATAGAAATGCTGCCAAAAATAATTTATTTACTCTTTACAGATGACAATCATCCATGATTCACCAAATTATATTTTAAAAAAGGAATACAATTTTTTACACGTGACCCATTTCAGGAAACTAGGCATATGTTGCAGGTCACTACTTCACTGGAGAGGCATTTGAACGTAAAGTTGATTTTTTTAATCAATATGCGTTTTTTCGGTAGAAATGCCTTCTCGAACATGTGAACTTTCATGTACCTTTTAATAACAAACTTGAATGACATCTGTAAATATGAATACAATTGTTAAGTTACGAGCCTAGTTGGTTTAACCACAGAAAAAGTCAGCAACCTTCCTGCTAGCCATGATTGGCTGAGATAATGAGTGGGCTGGACATGCTGAGAGATTAGTTTGGATTGGTCTGCCAAATAGCACGCTTCTGTCTTTTGGAGCTGTTCAGTATGTATAGATAATCCTGTCTAATGCTGCTTCTTTTCAAATGTATTGTGTAGTAAAACTGCATTGCTCTCCACTTTCTGGAGGTCCAAGTTTTGACATGAGTGGAATGATGATAGCTAAGGAGATGGAGAAAACACCTGTCTCCGGATTACACCTTCAAACCATGGCATATGACAGGAGACGCGTCCATCCATGAATGATGGAAAATATATGAAAAATATATGGCACATGGAATCCAAATGAGGGTGGTCTGTGGTGATAGGTGGGATGGGCTAAGAGGTGGGATTAAAGATAGCTTTGCTGTATATAAAAGTACCATGTATGTAAAGTGTGATATGTCAACTGTATGTATATGTACCAAAACATATATTTTTTAAAGATGTGTGTGTGTGGATGGCTTCATAAAAAAAATGGTGCGAGGCATTGGAGTCAACGTGGGCCAGCATCCGCTTTCGACTCCTTGTAGAATTGAGGCTGTTCTGGGGGCAAAAGGGTTTGCAACTTAATATTAGAAAGGGGTTCCTAATGTCTGTAAACTCAGTGTATACCATATATATTTTTTACCTTTATTTTATCAGGTAAGTTGACTGAGAGCACATCATCATTGACAGCAACGACTTGGAACAGTTACAGGGGGGAGAGGGGCATGAATGACCCAATTGGAAGCTGGGGATGATTAGGGGGCCATGATGGTATGAGGGCCAAATTGGTAATTTAGCCAGGACACCAGGGTTAATTCCCCTGGTGTTGATAGAGGATGTAACATAGTACAGGGCCATACTTTTCAAATAGGTAAAGCTACTGTATGCACTCTGATCATACTACAGTGCTTGTGAAAGGCACAGTAGCACTACCCATGCTTTGTCAAGCCTCTACTTTTTGGCAAAATCAGGTATAAGTTATAGCGATGTTTGTGTCTTTGAATTCTAACGACACAATGAGGCATGAATTGTTAGGGAATGATTATACATGTAACTGCACACACTTGATTACACACAGGTGGATTGTATTTATCATCATTAGTCATTTAGGTCAACATTGGATCATTCAGAGATCCTCACTGAACTTCTGGAGAGAGTTTGCTGCACTGAAAGTGAAGGGGCTGAATAATTTTGCAAGCCCAATTTTTCAGTTTTTGATTTGTTAAAAAAGTTTGAAATATCCAATAAATGTCGTTCCAATTCATGATTGTGTCCCACTTGTTGTTGATTCTTCACAAAAAATACAGTTTTATATCTTTATATTTGAAGCCTGAAATGTGGCAAAAGGTCGCAAAGTTCAAGGGGGCCGAATACTTTCGCAAGGCACTGTATACTCCGTAAGGTTCCAATCTATACACACCCTATTAGATAATCATAACGCAACTAACCTCTTGAAACTAGGGGGCACTATTTTAATTTTTTGAAAAATAACGTTCCCAAAGTAAACGGGCTATTTCTCAGGACCAGATGCTAGAATATGCATATAATTAACAGCTTGGGATAGAAAACACTCTAAAGATTCCAAAACTGTAAAAATATTGTCTGTGAGTATAACAGAACTGATTTTGCAGGCGAAAGCCTGAGAAAAATCCAATCAAGAAGTGACTCTTATTTTGAAACCTCTTTGTTCCTATGCATCCCTATTGCCCATTGAAAGGGATATCAACCAGATTCCTTTTTCTATGGCTTCCCTAAGGCGTGTACAGCCACTAGACATAGTTTCAGGCTTTTATTTTGAAAAATGAGCATGAGCAATAACATTGCGTCAGTGGTCAGGTGGTGGCTCTCAGAGTGATTTGTGCGTAATAGACAAAGGCGGCCATTGTTCCTCTCGCTCCTACTGAAAAGCCAATTGTCCCTGTTGATATATTATCAAATAGATATTTGAAAAACACCTTGAGGATTGATTATAAAAAACGTTTGCCGTGTTTCTGTCGATATTATGGATCTAATCGGCGTTGTCGTGACCGCAATTTCCAGCGGATTTCTCAACAAAACGTGGACATGAAACGGAGGTATTTTGGCTATAAAAAAATAATATTTATGGAACAAAAGGAACATTTGCTGTCTAACTGGGAGTCTCGTGAGTGAAAACATCCGAAGCTCATCAAAGGTAAACAATTTAATTTGATTGCTTTTCTGATTTTCGTGACCAAGCTTCCTGCTGCTAGCTGGACATAATGCTATGCTAGGCTATCGATAAACTTACACAAACGCTTGTCTTGCTTTGGCTGTAAAGCATCGTTTCAAAATCTGAGATGACAGGGTGATTAACAAAAGGCTAAGCTGTGTTTCATTATATTTTACTTGTGATTTCATGAATATGAATATTTTCTAGTAATATCTTTTGACCGTTGCGCTATGCTAATTAGTGTAGTTGATGACAATTCTCCCGAATCCGGGATGGGTAGTTCTATTAACAGCTATAATATTTGGATATCTTAAATGAATAAACACTAGAGTCACTATCAAGCTTTCAATGTAGATTACACAGATCGATGTCAATGGCAGATGCCCCAATGGTATCGCTAGCCCACCAGCCCTTTTCCCTGTCATGTAAGGGACAGATACAGTCATATGAAAAAGTTTGGGCACCCCTCTGAGGCTGCATAATAATTTACTCTGTCATCACAGAAAATGATCACAGTGGCATGCCATTCATTTTCTAATTAAAGCTGAGTACTGGGGTATTGTCCAGACAAAGATTTTTAGTGTAGCAATATTAAGTTGTATGAAATTAAATCAGATGTGAAAAATAGGCTATGCAAAAATGTGGGCACCCTTGCCATTCTGTTGATTTGAATGCCTGTAACTACTTAGCACTGATTAATTGGAACACACAATTGGTTTGGTGGGCTCATTAAGCCTTAAACTTCATAGACAAGTGCATCCAATCATGAGAAAATTTATTTAAAACCTGTTATGGCTGCGATCCCCGTACAGGGACCAACATCAGGGGAAATTTCAGAGTGACAACTAAAAATACAACCTTGTAACATTAAACATTCTTGAAAATGCAAGTGTCCTACACCCTTCAAAAGATTAGAATCTTCAAATCAAATCAAATCAAATCAAATTTTATTTGTCACATACACATGGTTAGCAGATGTTAATGCGAGTGTAGCGAAATGCTTGTGCTTCTAGTTCCGACAATGCAGTAATAACAAGTAATCTAACTAACAATTCCAAAACTACTGTCTTGTACACAGTGTAAGGGGATAAAGAATATGTACATAAGGATATATGAATGAGTGATGGTACAGAGCAGCATAGGCAAGATACAGTAGATGGTATCGGGTACAGTATGTACAAATGAGATGAGTATGTAAACAAAGTGGCATAGTATAGTATAAAGTGGCTAGTGATACATGTATTACATAAGGATACCGTCGATGATATAGAGTACAGTATATACGTATGCGTATGAGATGAATAATGTAGGGTAAGTAACATTTATATAAGGTAGCATTGTTTAAAGTGGCTAGTGATATATTTACATCATTTCCCATCAATTCCCATTATTAAAGTGGCTGGAGTTGAGTCAGTGTCAGTGTGTTGGCAGCAGCCACTCAGTGTTAGTGGTGGCTGTTTAACAGTCTGATGGCCTTGAGATAGAAGCTGTTTTTCAGTCTCTCGGTCCCAGCTTTGATGCACCTGTACTGACCTCGCCTTCTGGATGATAGCGGGGTGAACAGGCAGTGGCTCGGGTGGTTGATGTCCTTGATGATCTTTATGGCCTTCCTGTGACATCGGGTGGTGTAGGTGTCCTGGAGGGCAGGTAGTTTGCCCCCGGTGATGCGTTGTGCAGACCTCACTACCCTCTGGAGAGCCTTACGGTTGAGGGCGGTGCAGTTGCCATACCAGGCGGTGATACAGCCCGCCAGGATGCTCTCGATTGTGCATCTGTAGAAGTTTGTGAGTGCTTTTGGTGACAAGCCGAATTTCTTCAGCCTCCTGAGGTTGAAGAGGCGCTGCTGCGCCTTCTTCACGATGCTGTCTGTGTGAGTGGACCAATTCAGTTTGTCTGTGATGTGTATGCCGAGGAACTTAAAATTTGCTACCCTCTCCACTACTGTTCCATCGATGTGGATAGGGGGGTGTTCCCTCTGCTGTTTCCTGAAGTCCACAATCATCTCCTTAGTTTTGTTGACGTTGAGTGTGAGGTTGTTTTCCTGACACCACACTCCGAGGGCCCTCACCTCCTCCCTGTAGGCCGTCTCATCGTTGTTGGTAATCAAGCCTACCACTGTTGTGTCGTCCGCAAACTTGATGATTGAGTTGGAGGCGTGCGTGGCCACGCAGTCGTGGGTGAACAGGGAGTACAGGAGAGGGCTCAGAACGCAACCTTGTGGGGCCCCAGTGTTGAGGATCAGCGGGGAGGAGATGTTGTTGCCTACCCTCACCACCTGGGGGCGGCCCGTCAGGAAGTCCAGTACCCAGTTGCACAGGGCGGGGTCGAGACCCAGGGTCTCGAGCTTGGTGACGAGCTTGGAGGGTACTATGGTGTTGAATGCCGAGCTGTAGTCGATGAACAGCATTCTCACATAGGTATTCCTCTTGTCCAGATGGGTTAGGGCAGTGTGCAGTGTGGTTGAGATTGCATCGTCTGTGGACCTATTTGGGCGGTAAGCAAATTGGAGTGGGTCTAGGGTGTCAGGTAGGGTGGAGGTGATATGGTCCTTGACTAGTCTCTCAAAGCACTTCATGATGACGGATGTGAGTGCTACGGGGCGGTAGTCATTTAGCTCAGTTACCTTAGCTTTCTTGGGAACAGGAACAATGGTGGCCCTCTTGAAGCATGTGGGAACAGCAGACTGGTATAGGGATTGATTGAATATGTCCGTAAACACACCGGCCAGCTGGTCTGCGCATGCTCTGAGGGCGCGGCTGGGGATGCCATCTGGGCCTGCAGCCTTGCGAGGGTTAACACGTTTAAATGTCTTACTCACCTCGGCTGCAGTGAAGGAGAGACCGCATGTTTTCGTTGCAGGCCGTGTCAGTGGCACTGTATTGTCCTCAAAGCGGGCAAAAAAGTTATTTAGTCTGCCTGGGAGCAAGACATCCTGGTCCGTGACTGGGCTGGGTTTCTTCCTGTAGTCCGTGATTGACTGTAGACCCTGCCACATGCCTCTTGTGTCTGAGCCGTTGAATTGAGATTCTACTTTGTCTCTGTACTGGCGCTTAGCTTGTTTGATAGCCTTGCGGAGGGAATAGCTGCACTGTTTGTATTCGGTCATGTTACCAGACACCTTGCCCTGATTAAAAGCAGTGGTTCGCGCTTTCAGTTTCACACGAATGCTGCCATCAATCCACGGTTTCTGGTTAGGGAATGTTTTAATCGTTGCTATGGGAACGACATCTTCAACGCACGTTCTAATGAACTCGCACACCGAATCAGCGTATTCGTCAATGTTGTTATCTGACGCAATACGAAACATCTCCCAGTCCACGTGATGGAAGCAGTCTTGGAGTGTGGAGTCAGCTTGGTCGGACCAGCGTTGGACAGACCTCAGCGTGGGAGCCTCTTGTTTTAGTTTCTGTCTGTAGGCAGGGATCAACAAAATGGAGTCGTGGTCAGCTTTTCCGAAAGGGGGGCGGGGCAGGGCCTTATATGCGTCGCGGAAGTTAGAGTAACAATGGTCCAAGGTCTTTCCTCCCCTGGTTGCGCAATCGATATGCTGATAAAATTTGGGGAGTCTTGTTTTCAGATTAGCTTTGTTAAAATCCCCAGCTACAATGAATGCAGCCTCCGGATAAATTGTTTCCAGTTTGCAGAGAGTTAAATAAAGTTCGTTCAGAGCCATCGATGTGTCTGCTTGGGGGGGGATATATACGGCTGTGATTATAATCGAAGAGAATTCTCTTGGTAGATAATGCGGTCTACATTTGATTGTGAGGAATTCTAAATCAGGTGAACAGAAGGATTTGAGTTCCTGTATGTTTCTTTCATCGCACCATGTCACGTTAGTCATAAGGCATACGCCCCCGCCCCTCTTTTTACCAGAAAGATGTTTTTTCCTGTCTGCGCGATGCGTGGAGAAACCTGTTGGCTGCACCGCTTCGGATTGCGTCTCTCCAGTAAGCCACGTTTCCGTGAAGCAAAGAACGTTACAGTCTCTGATGTCCCTCTGGAATGCTACCCTTGCTCGGATTTCATCAACCTTGTTGTCAAGAGACTGGACATTGGCAAGAAGAATGCTAG
The DNA here is from genome assembly GCF_013265735.2 of Oncorhynchus mykiss. Classification (NCBI taxonomy): domain Eukaryota; kingdom Metazoa; phylum Chordata; class Actinopteri; order Salmoniformes; family Salmonidae; genus Oncorhynchus; species Oncorhynchus mykiss. The sequence goes on from NC_050570.1 coordinate 24,551,978, forward strand.
GGAGTGGTGCGCGCTGTGCCCGTCTCCGGAGTCTGACCAGAAGACCGCCTCGTTTCCCTCTCTTTCGGAGTCGTTTTTTTGGGTCGCTGCATAGGATCCACTCCGTTGTCCTGTTTGTAAGGCAGAACACCGGATCCGCGTCGCGAAAAACATATTCTTGGTCGTACTGATGGTGAGTTGATGCTGATCTTATATTCAGTAGTTCTTCTCGACTGTATGTAATGAAACCTAAGATGACCTGGGGTACTAATGTAAGAAATAACACGTAGAAAAACAAAAAACTGCATAGTTTCCTAGGAACGCGAAGCGAGGCGGCCATCTCTGTCGGCGCCGGAAGTCATCTTGGTAATCAAACAACGTTTTCCAATTTAAAATAGCTATTACAGAGAACAAATCCCATGCTTTTGTTTGAGAAGAGCAATCAACAACAGAAACATTTTCCACCATGACAGTTTTTACACATTCACATCTGAAGGTAAAATTATGACTTACATTCTGATATCTCTTATTTCTCTTCCTGAGGCTCCCAGTGATCAAATGAAGTGCCGTTTTCTTTGATAGAAATCCATTTTTATAGCCTAAATCGAAACATTTTGTAAACCGTTTGTGCCGTGAATTCCATCTCTATCGATTTTTTACGGAGCGTTCGACGTGATTCCCCCCTGTAAACAATCGTTTATCTAGTCATGGTGGGTTTCAGTGCATTCCTCTGGATGTTTGCAACACAGCCAAACGTTGGTTTTTTTGCGGGAGTGAGCTGATTTGAAGACAACGATAAATGACTACCTTACGCACCAATCATTTTAGCGAAGCTTCATTGATTGACTATATTTCTGCCCAATGACCACTGATCTTCTTGACATCTAGCTGGGTAGATAGCCAATGAGCTGAGGTAAACGCCAGTATGTAATGGTTTGGGGTTGGACCACAATTCCTTGTTTGTAATTGCATGCGCAGGGAACTCCATTCTCGCCTTGACGATCAGAGGAGTTGCTTTTTATGCGCAGCTGTATTTCGGAAAGTTGTAGTTTCAACGATTTCATTGAAGATATCATGGCGAATAAATCATGTAAAGCGAAGTCAAACTCTAAAGTGAAAGTGAAAAAGTGAAAGTGAGACAGATTTTTTGTTTGAGGAATCTTGGAGTGTTATGATTCAAACGAACTGAGGAGCTGTTTCTGCAAGGACAGGACGTACTTCTGGACGGGTAAGTGCTAATGCCGTTATGAAATATAAAAATATATATATATATTTTTTTTTGCAATGAAATGTGTGGTTTGTTTGTGTGTGTGTGTGTGTGTGTTGGTTTGTTTGGGTGTGTGTGTGTGTATATACAAAAATGGCCGGAGTTGAATGGAACAGCACTTCACCTTAGTGACTGTTCATTCTGCTCTATACAATACATATCTGTTTATTTTATGTGATGATAAAAGGCTCATACAATACAAATATTTTTTTATGTTTTCTTTCACAGTGATAGCGACTCTGACTGGGAGCCCCCGGTGCCAAGCTGCCCGCTCTACCTGTGCCCCCAGTGGTGTTCATATGCCATAGTTCATTACTGCAGGCATGACTGTGCCTCAGGGCCAAAAGGGCACAGCATGGAGGCGTCGTTGTGTTCTGTGTCGCATGAAATGCACCACTTGTTCAGTTTGCCTCTGCTTTACTTCAGAAAGAGACTGCTATGGGACATGGCACAGGCAGCAAAATATTATGACGAGGACTTCCAAGGGGTGTACTGTTTTTTTTGTAATATTTATTTTCTAATATTAAAAAAAAAAAAAAAAAGTGTGTGTGTGTGTTAGAATTGCTTTTTGATATGTTGTATATAGTTATTTGCACTGCTGTATATAGTTATAGGTCATTTCACCAATTCGGTCACTTGGGTACATTTGGGCAACTTGTGTGGGACACCTGGGTGACTTCATGCTAAATGTCATGTAGCTCACCCATTCCTGAAGTTATCAGTCTGAAACTTTGCACACCTACAGTTGCCCTCTTGTGTTATCCATCAAACCTATCTCCAGCATCCTATCTGACTGTGTGGCTATTCTAGTACATGTGAAAGATGATACTACAACAATAAAAAACAGAAAACGTATGCTCTTTCTTTCTCTTTTCTTCCACCAGATCTACTGTGTTATATTCTCCTACATTCAATTAACATTTTCACAAACTTCAGAATGTTTCCATTCAAATGATACCAAGAATATGCATATCCTTGCCTCTGGGGCTGAGCTACAGGCAGTTAGATTTGGGTATGTCTTCAGGTGGAAATTGAGAACAAAGGGATGCAGCCATAACAGGTTTTAAGGTGGAGAATTGCAAGTTGTTGTTCTCTTTGACTCTCCTCTGAAGAGTGGCAACATGGGGGCCTCAAAACAACTCTCAAATGACCTGAAAACAAAGATTGTTCAACATTATGGTTTAGAGGAAGGCTACAAAAAGCTATCGCTGAGATTTAAGCTGTCAGTGTCCACTGTGAGGAAATGGAAGACCACAAGCACAGTTCTTGTTAAGTCCAGAAGTGGCAGGCCAAGTAAAATATCGGAGAGGCAAAGGCGAAGGATGGTGAGAACGGTCAAAAACAGCCCACAGACCACCTCCAAAGACCTACAACATCATCTTGCTGCAGATGGTGTCACTGTGCATCGTTCAACAATTCAGCGCACTTTGCACAAGGAGAAGCTGTATGGGAGAGTGATGCGAAAGAAGCCTTTTCTGCACACACGCCACAAACAGAGTCGCTTGAGGTATACAAACGCACATTTGGATAAGCCAGCTTCATTTTGGAATAAGGTGCTGTGGACTGATGAAACAAAGATTGAGTTATTTGGTCATAACAAGGGACATTATGCATGGCGGCAAAAGAACACAGCGTTCCAAGAAAAACACTTGCTACCCACAGTAAAATTTGGTGGGGGTTCCATCATGCTGTGGGTTCCATCATGCTGTGGGGCTGTGTGGCCAGTGCCGGTATTGGAATCTTGTTAAAGTTGAGGGTCGCATGGATTCCACTCAATATCAGCAGATTCTTGGGAATAATGTTGAAAAATCAGTCACAAAGTTAAAGTTATGCCGGGGCTGGATATTTCAAAGACAACGACCCAAAACACTGCTCAAAATCTACCAGGGCATTTATGCAGAGGAACAAGTACAATATTCTGGAATGGCCATCCCAGTCCCCAGACCTGAATATCATTGAGAATCTGTGGGATGATTTGAAGCGGGCTGTCCATGCTCGGCAACCATCAAACCTAACTGAACTTGAGATGTTTTGTAAGGGGGAATGGTCCAAAATACCTACATCCAGAATCCAGACACTCATTAGAGGCTATGGGAAGCGTCTAGAGGCTGTTATTTTAGCAAAAGGAGGCTCTATTAAATATTGATGTGATTTTTCTATTGGGGTGCCCAAATTTATGCACCTGTCTGATTTTGTTTTGATGCATATTGCACATTTTCTGTTAATCCAATAAACCTCATTTCACTACTGAAATATTACTGTGTCCATCAGTTATTTGATAGATCAAAATGGAATTGCTGATCCAAACACCCAATTATTTACAAATGGAAATCATGAAAATTGTCAGGGTGCCCAAACTCTTTCATACGAATGTATATCTAAGCCTCATGTCCCGGATGTGATTATGGTGGATCAAATTGAAAGCCATAGGAACCCCACTGGTCAACATGACCCACACTGACCAGGCTGTTTTATCATTCAATGGCTGCTTCTCTCTCATTAGCCCCAGGCATTCATCGCCAAATGATTGAACATGGATGAATCCTGTCTACGAATGCCAAAACCTTTTTCTCTCCCACAGATGTGGTTAGATTTTGAAGCCTGCAGTATCTGGTGTTATAGCACACTGTATGGCAATGTTCTTATATGTCCAGTGCCCTCAGGGCATCATATCTAAAGGACATTTGTAACAAGACTGAGAGGATTGTGAGGATTCCGCGCTTGGCGTTATGGTCCTTTTCCTCCCAATGTCACTCTCAAACAAAAAAAATGGCAGACATAATTGAAGTGGTCCTTTCTATTTTAAAGGTACATGGACTAATAGATGTTGATGTCTGTTAATTTGTGGTTCTGGTGAATGATGGAGAGGGAGTACTAATGTTCAGATTGAAAAGTGATGCAGAGTGCTGCACTAAAATTGTCCTTATTTAAAATGTTAATGAGACAGGCAGACAGGTGAATGATAAATGTACTCTCAATTTGTTCTTTTGTGTCAATGAGAGCAATTACAGACAATGTGCAGAGCTTTGAAATATGTGGTTAAAGAATGCTTTACAAGTTTAAATAGTACCAAGGGATCCAATCCATATGTATTTGTTCATATAGTAATAATGTAGGGACTAATCATGTACTGTGTATGTTTTCTTCCATTATGTATTCTTATGGTAACTTGTCTTTGAATGTCAACCCTATGATGTTTTCATCAAAATATGTTGCTTTTGAGGAAATACAGTTTTCAACAAAAAGTTATTAGCATGCACACTTTTCTTCAGATGAGTTTATTAGTATGTCAAATATCATGCTCTTTCTCATACAGGTGGTGGATACAAAATAATGGCTATGGATGGTCTCTAGAATTATTTACATTTTTAGCAAACTTCTTATGACGACATTGCATCATAGACTCACTTGTCTTTGAACCATCCGTAGTAATAAATACAAAGGCACTCCTTCTGCAATTAAAACGTTTTTATCAGCCACACATGCCCTCATCAGGTTGTCATGTTCCCGAAGCAGCACTACCTGATTTCTCTCTCTTCTCAAGATGTTAGAGATTATTGCCATTTAGCCAGAGGCCTGTGATCTATGGCAACTGTTAGGAGCTCAGAGCAGGTATTACAATGCCATCAATGATTTCAAACATTATTCTCTCACTGATTTCTCAACCGCCACAAGTCAATGTATCCAGATCCATTCAGAAAGTGACAGTAATATATGTCAGGAACTAGGTCGTTTTTCCTGCTAACATTTCCCTAGTAGCAGACGACTTGTAGTCTTTTTGTAAGCTACAAGTATCGCTGAGCACATGTCTGTAGACAGATAGGTCCTCCACAGAGCCAGGGCTTTCTAAATGGCCTGATAAAAAGGGACACAGTGGGTCAGTAGCACCTGCACTGGTTGTATAAACAACATGAGGTTGGTGGCAACTTAATTGGGGAGAACAGGCTCATGGTAATGACTGGAGCAGAATGGTATCAAATAAATCAAACAAATGGTTTCAGGTGTTTGATGCCATTCCATATGCTCCGTTCCGGCTGTTATTATGTGTCGTTCTCCCCTCAGCAGCTTCCTGTGGTCTAAACTACCCTTCAGCTTTCCTATACCTCTTACCTACTATATATGGGATACATATGGGCCCACTCTGTGACTGTGTATGTGACCCATTCAAAATAGGACCATCTCTCCCATTTAAAAGCCAGTTAACCTCTGAGATGTAAAGTCCCCTACTTAGGGTTAAAGGGACAATGACATGACAGTCTTCAATTAGGATATAACAAGATAACAGATTTTAAACACTGTGCACATTTAAACAGTAAACGTGCCATTTACATTGTGTGTTGCCTATGCTGTTATCAAACTGTGTGCTGTAGTTTATTCTAATCAATGTGAAGTTGAGACTGAGATTTGGCCTAAATATGCAGCCCTCACCCCATGCTCTGCACCTCTGGCATAGTCTTGCATACGTGAGTGTATGTGTGTTGCATGATGTGCCATGTGGTGTGTGTGCATGTGTGTGTGTATCCTAGTGAATATTTTATTCTGGATGTAACACTGTTATTCCTTCTGTGCTTCAAATGTCACAGATGACTTAATCCACATGTCTACATACCTGCTCCATGTCAATCCCTCTAAGTAACCCTCCACTCTTCTCCAGCATCCTGGTTCTTTGACAATCTTATCAATCCATTTCAGGGCTATGGCTCCATCTCTAGGTCACTGTCCACATTGATGTGCATGGAAATGTCTGTCTGTATCTGTCAAAACTATAGTATCTTGGTGTCCATGCAATGCAGTATTGAGATGCTAAGGAAATGGGGTAGCCTGTGTGGACGTATAATTGTCTGTCTTTTTCGGCATTTTACTTTAAATCTGTTTCTCTCAATGATTGCCTCTGTGTATTCTACAATCAAACCGCTTTGTAAGACTGCTGTGTGTATTTCTTTCCACAGGTTTCCCTCCTGGCAGATATGGGTTTTGGGGGTGTACTCCTCTACATGGATCCCTGTGATAGCCCCAGTGACCAGAGTCTGTGGCACAAGGAATTTGGGGTCAACCTGAATCCCTGGGAGGACTCCTCTACCCCTGGATAGCCCAGTGTTGGTGAGTGTACTGTACCCTGTCTCTGAAGATGATCCAGGATCGGTCGTGACCACAGAACACCCTAGCCTCTACACAGTACATCCTTTTCATTTTAATAGGAGCTCTGCATTCCCCCCCTCTTCTGCTTCCTCTTTAGATGCTGAGGCATTTTGCACCGAATTTGAAAGTCTAATGGACGCAAGTTCTCAGAGGCCCTCTGTGTTGATAATATATACTGTGTGTGTGTGTGTGTGTGTGTGTGTGTGTGTGTGTGTGTGTGTGTGTGTGTGTGTGTGTGTGTGTGTGTGTGTGTGTGTGTGTGTGTGTGTGCGCGCGCATGCGTGTATGTGTGCATGCTTGTGTGTGTGTCCGGGTGGACACAACCTGAGAGAGTTTGAATAGGTAAGAGATTCAAAAGTTGCTTTGTTTGTTTGCAGATAATGACTTGACATTGAGGTCTAGGATTTACAGTAACAGTGGAAGCTGAAACTGCAAAGCCAAGAGAATGTCCAAGTAAACAATAACAGAATCTAAGATATCTGTTACAAATCCCCCAGAAATTGATACAAACATAATGCTAATACTGCAGTTCTTGGATCTGTGCATTACACATAGAGGCTCAGTGTCTTGCAACCTAAACCTGTGTTACTGATACAGAAAGCAGAGGCTCTTTAAACTTCCTTACCTGTCTCATATCATATGAAAAAGAGATGGCTGCCGTGTTAGTGTTGGTGCGAGGTAAATTCACTACAGTCTCTATTATCACTCTCACTTCAGCCTGTCGCTGGGGGGCCTCCTGCTGTTTGTGCCATCATCTTTAGTAATCACTTCAGATGTCTAGCACTCCGACCAGCATGTGGCTTATCATTAAACACCAACCTGTCTTTAATGTCTCATATCATTATCGATTGTAACGACTCCAGTGTTTAACTCCTGCAGCTAGCAAAGGCCTCATATGACTTGGATTCGCTCATTAAATACCCCTCTCAGAAACCTGAGAAGATAATAATTAATTCAATAAGCATTACAATGCCATTAAGAGCATACACAGCTTCTTCTCTGCCTTGTCTTTGCCTCGTAGCTGCATAATCACAATATGATTGTTGACAAGATAATACAGAATAGTTTCTTTACTCAGTTAATTCTGAGTTTCAGTGGCCTGTGTCGCTTTCCATGGTCCTGTTCTACTGTAGTTAAAACCTCACCCCATGACTGTGGTCCTCCCTGTCTCCCTCTCTGTCTGGCCTCAGCCTCCTGGTCTGCCTGCCCTGGCTGGCTGCTGGTTGGGGATGCGTCATTACTGCTAAAGTACCTTTGTACTGCTAAGGGCCTGGGTAGCAAGGTGGCAGGACACAGATGAGGTCGCTAACAGATGTCTGGCCAGATGTTGGATGTCTGCACTCTCACCAGTACCACTGGTTGCTGCATCCCAGTGCAACCACTGGACTGGAAGATGAGCAGGAGATATGGGAGAGAGGACTCTATTAATTCTTACAGCCATACTGTCTTCCTAAAATATATACAGTTCAATAAACATGTTGAGACAATTTAGTTTTAAGTTTATAAACCATTTTAAATATCAGAATCACTTTATTCACCAAGTACATTGACATACCCTGAATTTAACTTAGTGAATAGGTGCTGCCAGCAATAGACAATGTACAAACAGAATACAGACACCTAGATTACAGTCAACATACAGAATATGCAATATAAATACAGTAAACAGAAAACAGAACTCTGGAGTATCAACTGATTTACAGTGAGGATTTACAATTTATAGAGAGGATATATCTATATATGAATAGGGAGGGATGCTACCATGAAAAAATATATACAGTGCTTATACAAAAGAGTTTTCCATTACATAGACTGACCAGGTGAATGCTGTGAACCCTTATTTTTTAAAATGTTATTTTACTAGGCAAGTCAGTTAAGACCAAATTCTTATTTTCAATGACAGCCTGGGAACAGTGGGTTAACTGCCTTGTTCAGGAGCAGAACGACAGACTTTTACCTTTTGATTACTAGTCCAATGCTCTAACCACTAGGCTACCTGCAACCCCAAATTGATCTCACTTGTTAAATCCACTTCAACCAGTGTAGATGAAGGGGAGGAGACAGTAAAATAAGGATTTTTAAACCTTGAGACATGGATTGTGTATGTGTGCCATTCAGAGTTTGAATGGGCAAGACAAAATATTTAAGTTCCTTTGAATGGGGTATGGTAGAAGGTGCCAGGTGCACCAGTTTGTGTCAAGAACTGCAACGCTGCTGAGTTTCACGCTCAACAGTTTCCTTTGTGTATCAAGAATGATTCACCACCCAAAGGACATCCAGCAAACTTGGGTCAATATGGGCCAGCATCGCTGTGAAATGCTTTCGACACCTTGTAGACTCCATGACGCCAACTAATTGAGGCTGTTCTGAGGGCAATATTGGATAGGTGTTCCTAATGTTTGGTATATAGTTGTACATAGTGCCATTGCAGTACAGTTATTAGTATTACAGTCTATTTTCTCCAGTCTATTTTTGCTTTGATTCCTTTGTTCATTATCTGGCATATCAGCCATCTTGTTTTTTTTATTTGAGAAATCCTTAGTGTTGTTCTCTGTGCTGTATTGTCACATGCCTGCTGGGACAGACAAAGTAAATCAAAGCACTGTCTTTTGAAACATGCTGTTTCTCAGTTCCCCTCTGAATGCGAAAGCTGCGGTTACTCACACAGGGGGAGCATGTGTAGGGAGGGAAATTGAGACATATCTGCCAAGACCCACCAAGCAAATTGTGTTTGCTTAGATATCTACAGCAGGTGTTCCGGAGCTGCTTTACATTACAGTGGCATGGAATTCATTCCTGCACTGAGAGTTGTATTTGTGCTTTGATATCAATGGCTTGGGTGTGTTCTGAGGGCATGTTGTGTGCAGAGCATATCTCACACACAGTGAGACAGACAGACAGTGTACCTGAACCAAATGCACAGAATATGTGCCCATTCAGACTATTCCCGAGTTTTAAAGGGACATGTTTTGACATTTATTTCAAGAGCACAATCTTTCCATGAACTGAACTGATGACTGGGTAGAAAACAAAACATAACAAAAGAACAACAAAGGCTGCTGCGGCCACCTGAATATTTATATGAGAGGTAATGTCTTTTGCCAAGCTGTAGGCCCTGGTAGCAAAGCAATTTCCTCACCCATTTGATTCAGTTGCCGTTTTATTTGTGTTGTTTGGTTTGGATGAATTTCCCAGCTCTGTTCACCAAATGATGACTGCTGCAGGCCATAAAAATGTCTGTGTGCATTAAAGCCCCACTCTCTTTATTAGCTGACTGTTGTGCTTTTGGAGAGGGGGGGTACTGATTTCATAATTGCATTAACCTTTAAAGTGACGCTGACTTTCCCTCTCTTCTCTCTCTTCCTCCTCCTCCATTTCTGAGATAGCAGCACCGAACGGGGAACTTCAAACCATTTTTAAATGTTAATTTGAAGTCGTTGACAGGTGGGTCTATTCACATGGAAAGAATTGTGTCCCTTGGGTTATTTAGAAACCTTGTTGAAGTCAAAAGAAGCATTTGAATAGAAATTTAGTCATTTGCATATTTATTTAAATATGCGGCTGCTATGGGACCAATGTTGCAGGCTTTAATGAACAAATGGCTGCCATCACTATCCGGGAGGTATGCGTCCTCCGTGCAATGTCACTCATGGCCAGCACAATGTGTCTCACCTCTTCCCCCGGTGTGGCTCTCTCCTCCGAGCTACTCTTTTCTCTACTAACCACAGCCAAGGATTGGGATGATAAGTCACTGAACATATTGTCAATTTACAGTTTAAACATGTATTTACTTGTGAGTGATAACTGGACTTCATACCAGGTGAATGGTTTACTACTTGCATGAAAGTGATTGCAAGACCATATACATTCAGTCGGACACCTTCACACCTGTGGGTTATAAGCTTTGTTATGCCCAATTGTCTTTTTAATTAAACAATGCTTACTATGGAGTGTCAAAGCACTGCATTTGCATGTGTTGGAGTTGCATAATGCATGGAGGTTAAAGCTTTAAAAGCTTTCTCTTTGATTTATTAATGCCTTCTGCAGATATAAGTGGATTAGTTTTCAAATGGGATAGTGCATGTACACGAATTCACACTATTCTATCTAAGGGTTATATCTACATTAAATATATAATAGAGATTTAACATTGTTGGATATTTAGTGACGGAATATAATTTTCCTCACCCCAAATGGCCAAACAGCTTTCACACTGTCGGAGTTGCGGATCGAATTGATAGTAGAAGCACACCGTCTTCTGTTTTTTATAATTCATCATATATGTAATTTTCATCACTTTGCCTTGAAGCCCAGTGAGTGGAGATAATGTCTTGATTTAGGTGTAAAAATAAGTCGTTTGGAAATCCACTGACATTCCCCATCCTCCTCAAACTTATAGAACTGCATACGTACAATGCTATATCTGCTGCTGTGACAAGTCATGGTCATTAGAAACCTGTCAATGGATATTCATTTGTGTGTGTGTGTGTGTGTGTGTGTATTTGTGTGTGTGTGTGTGTGTGTGTGTGTGTGTGTGTGTGTGTGTGTGCGTGCATGCCTGCGTGCATGCGTGCATGCGTGTGCATGTTTGTGTGTATGACTCATGAATGCACAAGAAGGGAACCTGATATTGCACTGTGTGTGCATGCGAGCGTGCCTGCCTATGACTGATAAATGCACTAGAGTGGATTTGGGGTTGCACTGTACTTGATTGGACTTAATATTCATAAGGGCATTCCCTGGTTCACAGTGTCTAGCTTTCCCTTTTTTAGCTCCATTCCAATGTTAAACCTATGAGCATTGAATGTGAAATCAAGCTTCAAATTGGCTTGTCTTCCTCAGCCTTCATACGAGGAATAGGAATTAACAGATATGCAAATGCCACACAGTGTATATTTTACTCGGTATAGCTGTGTGGAGCTTATGTCAATACATTTGCCAACGCTTATGTCAATACATTAAATTACTTTGGAAAAGATGAGTGTCACAGGATTGATTCTTATGTCAAAACATTGCAGTCAATGAGAAAAGGTGAGTCAAGCAGTGCCAATACCTGTGTCAATATATTAAATTGGAAAAGATGAGTGTCACAGGATTGATTCTTATGTCAAAACATTGCAGTCAATGAGAAAAGGTGAGTCAAGCAGTGCCAATACCTGTGTCAATATATTAAATTGGAAAAGATGAGTGTCACAGGGTTGATTCTTATGTCAAAACATTGCAGTCAATGAGAAAAGGTGAGTCAAGCAGTGCCAATACCTATGTCAATATATTAAATTGGAAAAGATGAGTGTCACAAGGTTGATGCTTATGTCAAACATCGCAGTCAATGAGAAAAGATGAGTGTCACGCACGGTCAACGCTTATATCAATACATTAAATTAAATAGGAAAAGATGAGTGTCACAGGATTGATGCTTTTGTCAATACATTTCCAGTCAATGGAACTAGATGACTGTCAACCAATTCACACTTATGGATATACATTCCGGTCAATGGGAAATGCTGAAAAGACAGGCAGGCAGACAGACAAAAATAGTTTCAAGTCAATCCCACATTTTTTCCCCAATATGCTCTTCAGAATTCATTCAAATAAGGCTCTTATTTCTAAAACTGCAAGACCTTTGTTTCCAATGGAGGTCAAAAAATGTTTTTGGGTCAATTGACTTAAAATGTCATATACCAGGTTATGAGTTTCAAAAATTGACCTTTCTACAGAGGATGGAAGAAAGTGTTTTTGTATAACTGCAGGGAGAGAATGAAGCACCATGTTGAGGATGAAATAAGGCCTTTCCTGTTGCCACAGTAAGCTAAACCTCAACATAGGACATCTGTATAAGGTCACGATGGGTTTTGTGGGAGGACGGTTAAGTAGCTAAATCGCAGTCCATGGGTGCGTACTGGTTATGTGAGGGCTGTAGGTAATGCTTTTCTATGGGAAAAAAGGCCTTGTTCTCTGTGGGACCAAGTTTTCTCTATGAAGAGTTAATTTCACACGGTCAGCTTATGTTCATAGGGAGCATCTGTTGAACGATCCCATACCTGAATTTAGTTTCTAGCCTCAACCGTTCTGCCTATGTCACTCAAACACACATTAACTCTAGGTCACACTTCATGTGAGGTCGACCTTTATGCAATGTGGTTTGAGGTGGGGCGAATTAATTAATTGTTAATTAGGGTTATTTCAAGGGTTGAGGCCCTAACCCTAACTCTAGTTTCATGTTCACATCCTAGCTCAAACCTAAACCTAGCCTCAACCATAGCTTCATATCCACTCCTGGCTTAACTCAAACCCTAACTCTAGCTTCATGTTCACATCCTGGCTCAACCTTAAACCTAGCCTCAACCTCACCCTCTGCGGGATGTGAAGAAACCGGAATTATCTGGTTTTCAGGGTTACGGTTTCTTCAACCTAGCTTTCTTGTCCCCTGAAAACCCCCCAAAGCATTTTTGAACTCCATTGGACACAATGGTCTTGCAGTTCTAGGAACTAACATAATTGTTAGAATGAATTCTGAAGAGGATATTTGTCAATTTTTTTTAGACCAATTTGAAACGGTCTGTCTTTCTGTCTGCGTCTGTCTGTCATCCTGTTTATCTGTCTGCCTGTTTGCTTGTCCGTCCAGCCGCCCATTGAATGCAATGTATTGGCATAAGCATCATTGGTTAATCTTTTCCCATTGAATGAAAATGTATTGGCATAAACGTAAAATTGGTTGACACATATTTTAACATTGACTGCGATGTATTAACATAAGCATAAACTTTGTGACACTCATATTTTACTATTGAATGCAATGAATTGACCTAAGCGTAAATTGGTTGACATGCATCCTTTCCCATTGAATTCAATGTATGTTAACGTCTGCGTCAATTGGTTGAGATGCATCTTTTCCGATTGACTGCAATGCGTTGACATAAACATTGGCCACGTGAGGAAGTTGGTTGACATGCATATTTTCCCATTGACTGCAATGCGTTGACATAAACGTCAATTGGTTGATGCTCATTTTTCCCAACTGGCACTGCATAGCCTGCTGGGAGCATGGCCAGTTGACATAAGCGTAAATCGATTGATGCCTAATCTTTTGCAAAAAGGTGACAGGATGAGGCTGATAATGGGCTGGACAGTCAATGCATGAATGTAAAGATACATCAAGTCAAATTTTGTACCGAATACAACAGTTGTAATCCTTACTTACAAGCCCTTAACCAACAACGCAGATTTTTTTTTAAAGAAAATATTAGCATTTCAAAATTTAAATAATATAATGTAAGAAAAAAAGTAACACAATAAAATAACAATAATGAGGCTATATGCAGGGGGTACCGGTACCGAGTCAATGTGCTGTGGTACAGGTTAGTTGGGGTAATGGAGGTAATATATACATGTAAGTAGAGGTAAAGTGACTATACAGAGATAATAAAAAGCAAGTAGCAGTAGTGTAAAAAAGGGGGTCAATGCAAATAGTCTGGATAGCTGTTTAATAAATTATTTAGCAGTCTAATGGCTTGGGGGTAGAAACTGTTCATTTGGACCTAAACTTGGCGCTCCGGTACTGCTTGCGATGTGGTAGCAGGGAGAACATTCTGTGAATAGGGTGGCTGGAGTCTTTGACAATTTTTAGGGCATTCCTCTGACACTGCCTGGTATAGAGGCCCTGGATGGCAGGAAGCTTGCCCCCAGTTATATACTGGGCCGTACGCACTACCCTCTGTAGCGTCTTGTAATCGAATGCTGAGCAGTTGCCATACCAATTTTTGATGCAACCAGTTAGGATGCTCTCGATGGCGCAGCTGTAATTTATGAGATATCACCTCACTTTTAGCACAAAAATCCCCTTAGCAAGTTGGTTTCAAAGGTAAATAATGTAATACATTGAAACAGATGAACATATCAGTGAGTTTTCAATTAATCTCAATAAATATGTTTACTGTAACGATAGGCACATATGCAGTGTACATATGTAGAATCTTAATTTGACCAATATTGTTAGAGCAAAATAATCCTGCAACAACAGGATTTGAATGTTTAGTCCATATTGTTTCTTGATCAGTGGCCAAAAGTAGCCTACATGAAAAGTGCAATACTGTTAGTATAACCATGTCTTAGTGTGGTTTTTCAGTTCATTTATGTGGGTTATGCATCTTGTGGCATGCATTGAAACGCTTTGCTTTCTTTTGCAAAATAACTATGAATTCACTAACTTGTTTAAAAAAAAAATGGCAACATATAAAACCATACTAAGGTGTGGGATGTTCACTGTATTACAAGGAACAACTAGAAGCTCTATTTCGCTCCAGCAGCTGGCATGTCCGTCCACAATTCTCCTGTGGGAACATGGCGGCTCTCAACATCCGACAACAGAAAGAGTTGGCCGCTACTATCTGAGAGATTGTTCGTGAGGAAATTACCTCTGCCCTCGACTTGCAATTATAACCGGCAAATGAATCTCTTGCACTGCTCACTTCCACTCAACTAAAGTGGAGACAGCGGCCTGTGTGACAGAGATGCGACTCCATGACCTGGAAACAGTGCGAACTAAGCTGGAAGGGGAAATCAATCTCCTAAAAATGTAAAATAATTTGAAAATCATTCCCATAAATTCAATGTGCGGATCACAGGACTTGAAACTGGTGTGGAAGTGGGAAACCCAACTTCCTTCATGAGCAATCTTTTCTGTGGACTGTTTGGGTTGGAGAAGATGGATCCCAATCCGTTGAAAAACACTGCGCACCGCATGGGTCCTCGCCACAAAGGATCTCGTTGAATGATCTTGCGAAGCCACAGTTTTGAAGTCAAACAACTAATTATTCGCCTCACAGCAGAATTTGGGGCTCAGATTTATGCAGAAAAGAGGATCAGCATCTACCCAGACTTGAGTGCCAAACTGCTGAAACAGAGGGCGACCTACAATGAGGTGAGATCTCAGCTACGCAAGCTAAACCCGTGATGTGGCTTTATCCAACCAGCAAAACTCCTATTGACCTTACAAAATACAACACATGTTTTCACTACCAAGGAGGCTCAATACTAGTTCGAGAAGCACATCAAGCACAACTTACAAGGGGACAAGCCGACAGATCTAGGCTAACCCCAATTTGTCTGGCTCAATATTCAGGTATGCTATGATGCTCTTCATGAGGACTCCCCCGCAGTTGGGTAAAAGGAACACTTATTATTGCTGAACATTGGACTTTGTTATTATATTGCCTATAGTCCAGGACATTTAGATAATTATGACACCATGCCAAAAAATTAACAATGGAAAATATATAGTATCATACAGACTGGGGCTGCTTCCTTGCGGGGCTACAGCACATTGCATCCCGATATGGGCTAAATATGTCAATATAAATTGGAAGCTATTGCCATTCTTTTTTTATTGTACTACTGTTTAGGATAGATGGCAAATCCCATATGGGCTACCACACAATTATTTTTTGTTTGTTTCTTCTTCCTGTTGAATGTGATTTCCCCTCCATCTAAGCTACTGAATTCATCTTCCATGGAGAACTTGGCCTGCAGGCCATGATTCATTATTGTGAAGATCTAGATCATAGACTGCATTTCTTGCACATATCCTTTCAGAACTGTTTTGGACTAAATTCTTCTTTAATAACCTATTAATAAGGTTCTCACCTTAAAAGGTACCTAAAGTGCAGCGTATCAAAATACTGAGATAATTGTAAATCATTTTTTTTAGGGGGGCTGCAATCACAGATTGAACCTTTATGGCTCTAAAATGTCCATCTGTTCAGCCATAAGGTTATATCTAAAACTTCTGAATTTGACATGGTCTGTTTTTAAGAAAACGTTTTCTACTTGAATACATAAATGATAGAATAACACTATTTTGCGAAGAAAAAGTCAGAGCACATCATCAAATTCATTAAGAAATGCACCATGATCATTAGACAGAGTACAGTCATTACTGAACAACGACGTGACAACAGCATTTGCTTTAAGATTTCTGACAGTGTTGTTTTTTTTCCTTGTGTGCCATTATTGCTGGCTAGACTAGCCTAGACCATACTTAGGTGGAGAAAGTTTGGGGTCACTTAGAAATGTCCTTGTTTTTGAAAGAAAGAATGTGCTTTTGTCCTTTAAAATAACATCAAATTGATCAAAACTACAGTGTAGACATTTTAATGTTGTAAATTGCTATTGTAGCTGGAAACGGCTGATTTTTTAAGATGGAATATCTACGTACACAGGCTTACAGAGGCCCATTATCAGCAACCATCACTCCTGTGTTCCAATGGCAAGTTGTGTTAGCTAACTCAAGTTTATAATTTTAAAAGGCTAATTCATCATTAGAAAACCCTTTTGCAATTATCTTAGCATAGTTGAAAACTGTTGTCCGGATTAAAGAAGCAATAAAACTGGCAGTCTTTAGAGTAATTGAATATCTGGAGCATCAGCATTTGTGGGTTCGATTACAGGCTCTAAATGGCCAGAAACAAAGAAATATATTCTGAAACTTGTCAGTCTCTTCTTGTTCTGAGAAATGAAGGCTATTCTATGTGAGAAATTGCCAAGAAACTGAAGCTCTCATACAACGCTGTGTACTACTCCCTTCACAGAACAACGCAAACTGGCTCTAAACAGAATAGAAAGAGGAGTGGGAGGCCCTGGTGCACAACTGAGCAAGAGGAAAAGCACATTAGGGTGTCTAGTCTGAGAAACAGACACCTCACAATTCCTCAACTGGCAGCTTCATTAAATAGTACCCGCAAAACACCAGTCTCAACGTCAATAGTGAAGAGGCGAATCGAGATGCTGGCCTTCATACATCATTAATTATTATTTTTTTTAAATTCAACAATGGCAATGCTAGCCATTCTTTCTTGGAATTTGAAAGACATTAATAGTCCTATTAAGCACTCCAGCTGTCTTGATATTCTAGCAAAAAAACATATTGATATAGCAATGCTCAAAGAAACACACATACTCCAAAAGGATATACAGAACCTTCAGAAAGTATTCATATCTCTTGATTTATTCCACATTTTGTTGTGTTACAGCTTGAATTAGAATTGGGTTAAATATATTTTTCTCTCACCCATCTACACACAATACGCCATAAAGACAAAGTGAAAACTTTTAGAAATGTTTGTAAATGTATTGAAAATTAAAAACAGAATTTACATACGTATTCACACCCCTGTCATGACTCTCCTGTGAGGATCCAAGAATCAGGTTACAGTGGATCAGCGTTCAATGCAGCCCCCTCATTCCGCACATGTGGGGAGGGATTGATGTGGGGTTTTATGACACCTAACGTCGGTCATAAATTGTAATGCAGTGGACCGACTCCTTTCTGGTTTGTAGTTTGGTTGATAGAATGAATTTGTGTTCCAGAAGAGTTTGCCGCCCAAAACTTCAACATCAGACAATGGACTCTGTGACAATATATTTCAACATCGGAATGTTGGGAATGATGAGAGATGGAATATGGAACATGTATGTCTATTTTGTGATGTCATTAAATGTTGTATGAAGACATTATAATGAAAACATTGTAACTTGAAGAGATTTCACGCTGTGTACATCAGGTTTATATCCTTTACGTTGTGTAGAAAATATCAAGGATAAAGAGTATGTTTTTGTGACATAAGATTGTGATTGCAGTTCTCTAAGATTATAGTAAATTATGATTCCTTGCCTCGTAACTAGCTGTCACGACTTCCGCCGAAGTCCGTCGCTCTCCTTGTTCGGGCGGTGTTCAGCGGTTGACATCACCGGCTTTCTAGCCACCGCCGATCCACTTTTCATGTTCCATTTGTTCTGTCTTTGTCTTATCACACCTGGCTTCACTTAATCAATTACTTGTTTATTATTTAACCCCCTGTTCTACATGTTGTATTTGTGAGTGATTGTTTGTTGTATTGTGGCCCGTATTTGTGTGGCCGTGTATATTACGTGTTATGTTTAAATTTTTTAGTAAATTATTTTATTACTCACATCTGCTGTCCTGCACCTGACTCATCTCACCAGCTACGCACAGACGCCTTCACACTATCCAAGCCCAGAGAGCATATCAGCATGACGTAAACACCCCCTTTATACGCGGGAGTTTAAAAAATGTAGTTAAGAATTAACATATCAGACTAAAACGGATGATAGTCATGACCCCGGAACGCAACACGAGGTTGAAGACAAAAGAACCTCTAACAATCCAATGTTACGGTTGAGTAGCTGTATCTAAGAAGGTGAATTTAAGTAGCACCATCTGGTTATTCTCTTCAAATCATCGTTGCCTACGCTGTGTTCATCACCACTCTGGGATCATCGACACGGCTTATTAACCATCCTCAGGAGACCACTCTTCCAGAACGAGTGCATTTAAACAGACAACTAAGAAGAAGGACATTGTGGCCTTTTGCGGACAATCAGAGACTTACACCTGAGTATGAAGGAGAAGGCCATCCGAAATAAGGAGGCCCAATCTAACCTTTCTCACCAAGCTGAACTTTGCCCACGAAGGCCTGGGCCCAACAGAGATACCCAACGAAGACCTTCAACACGTAAAAACATGCATGACTTCTTTCCCAAAAGAGCAGCAGTTTGGGGCAAGGTATTAGGGATACTGTAAGCGTCTCTCTCTCTCTCTCATCATATTGTGTTAGTCTGCTAGAGACCTGTTGTCATCGTATAAAATGTCTAATTAATAACTTATACTGTGTGTATCCTATGTTATCATTTAGTTTGTTAGTAAATAAATAATCAAATCAATTTGTGTGGTACAGATAAGGAAATTATTACTTAGTGACTGTTATGATATCTATATATTCTTGAGTTAATTTGGGAGATGGTAACTCGTAAACAACTTTTCCCGTGGTGCCCCAAATTCTTAATGAGTTGATTGTTACAGAATTAATTTATTCTAATAAGGATTAAACATAGTAGGTAAATTATTCGATGAATAAAAGTCATCATATTAATGATAGTCACATCACGACACCCCTGAGTCAATACTTTGTCGAATCACCTTTGGCAGTGCTATCATAGCATTTCTAGGTAACATAGGTATGTTACTGTGATTCTTTTCAATTAAAATGATCCAAAATGATCTAAAATAGCTTATTAGTAAAATACATTTCTCAGGCAAGAATTTAACTAGGAATGTCTTAGAGTGATCTGAATGGCTTGTGGGAAAACTAAAAACTAGTGGTGATGTCACCAGGCAGGCCAAAATTCAAACCTACCAAAACAGGCTGAAATTTCAGGCGGTCTTTTCAAATGTAGTGCCTTCAAAAAGTATTCATACCCATTGACTTATTCCACATTTGAATTCAACATTCATTAATTCGATTTTTCTACACACAATACTCCATAATGACAAAGTGAAAGCAGTTTTTAGAAATCTAATGTACGCAAGTATTCACACCACTAAGTCAATACTTTGTAGAAGCGCCTTTGGCTGTAATTACAGCTTTGAGTCTTTCTGGGTAAGTCTCTAAGAGCTTTCCACAACTGGATTGTGCAACATTGGCCCATTATTCTTTTCAAAATTCTCACACTCTGTCATATTGGTTGTTAATCTTGGCTAGACAACCATTTTCAGGTCTTGTCATAGATATTCAGGTACATTTAAGTCAAAAATGTAACTTGGCCACTCAGACACATTCACTGTCTTCTTGGTAAGCAACTCCAGTGTAGATTTGGCCTTGTGTTTAGGTTATTGTGCTGCTGAAAGGTCAAATAATCTCCCAGTGTCTGGTGCAAAGTAGACTGAATTAGGTTTTCCTCTAGGATTTTGCCTGTGCTTAGCTTCATTCCGTTTATTTTTTATCCTGAAAAACTTCCCAGTCTTAACATGATGCAGCCACCACTATGCTTGAAAATATGGAGAGTGGTACTAAGTCATATTTTGTGTTGGATTTTGGCCAAACATAACTTTTTGTCCTGATTACAAGGCATTACTTGCTTTGCTACATTTGTTTGCAGTATTACTTTAGTGCCTTGTTGCAAACAGGATACATGTTTTGGAATATTTGTATTCTGCACAGGTTTTCTTCTTTTCCCCCTGTCAATTAGGTTAATATTCAGAAATAATTACAATGTTGTTGATCCATCCTCAATTTTTGCCTATCACAGCTATTTAACTCTAACTGTTTTAAGTCACCATTGTCCTCATGGTTAAATCCCTGAGCGTTTTCCTTCCTCTCCGTCAACGGAGTTAAGAAGGACACCTGTATCTTTGTAGTGATTGGGTGCATTGATACACCATCCAAAGTATAATTAATAACTTCACAATGCTCAAAGGGATACATTTTTTACCCATCTACCAATAATGCCCTTCTTTGCGAGGCAGTGGAAAACTTCCCTTGTCTTTTTGGTTGAATCTGTGTGTGAAATTCACTGCTCGACTGAGGGACCTTACAGATAATTGTATGTGTGGGGTACAGAGATGAGGTATTCATTAAAAGATCATGTTAAAACATTATTATTGCACACAGTGAGTCCATGCAACTTCTTATGTGACTTAAGCAAATATTTAATTCTGAACTTACAGTATTTAGGCTTGCCATAACAAATGGGCTGAACACGTATTGACACAAGACATTTCAGCTTCAAATTTGTAAACATTTTGAAATGCATATTACATAAATGGGGTAGTGTGTGTAGGCCACTGACTAAAAACATCTCAATTTAATCTATTTTAAATTCAGGCCGTAACACAACAAAATGTGGAAAAGGTGAAGTGGTCTGAATACTTTCTGAAGGCACTGTACTTACAATAGAGAAACATTAGTACAAAGTGGCTGCTTTTTCATCAGCCCCAAACAAAACCAAAGGTGCAATCATAATGACACATAAATATGATCGAACCCTTTTTAAAATGTTTGCTTAAAATGACATTGCATTGAATAGTACAGTAAAGTCTGCAAAAACACTACCGTAAATACTACAGTAAAGTCCAAAAACACTACAGTGAATACTATAGTATATAAATATAGTAATAGTACAGTATTTAGACCATAGTGTACTGTATTATTTTTTCATGTGGGCAGGTTTACCTCTCCCCACTCAAAACGAACCACACAAGGTTGAGGCTTTGTCTGACTCTTTGTTTAACAAAAACAAAAACTTGTATGTGTGAATAAAAATATTGCTTGCGGGTATGTTTTACACAGAAAGGGGTTGTTGTAATGGAGCTCTTTATTTAAATGTGACATTGTTTGAGAGACAGAAGATGTTAGAAATACCACTGCAAAGTTTGCAAGATATTGTGTAGGAGAACTAGCAAGACATATTTGATCCCTCTAGGGTAAGACGAGTGTATGTAGGTGGGGGGGAATCTGAAAGTCTACAAAGGTTGTGAAAGACAACTAAAAAGTAAAAGTGCTGTAGAACAATAACACAAATGGAATAAAACAGGCATATGATGAAAAGCTAACCAGCAGGAGAAACTTCTTCCTCCAGAGATTTGTAGCTAATAATATATATGCTTTAGTGGCCAATTATGACAGACTAATATCAGCATGTAAATCTGCTCTGTAATTTTCAGGGGGCATTTAGACAGGTAGATGTCCTGGCTCGACACGTTCTAGTGAAGGGAAAAGATTAAAGGCTTGCTCTGCATCAGGGACTTTGATTAAATCATCCTAAAGGAACCAATGCAGGACCGTCATTAAAAGGCCATTTCCAGCAGCTAGGTGATGTGCGTCTGGGCCAGCCAGGATGGCGATGGCAGACATTCTTTTAAGGAGGTAGTTTGTCAGGACAGACAAAAAAGCTGCTTCAGCACCTGGACATTCATTTTTCCTCCACACACACTTTCTGAGTTGGTTCTCTCGGCAGGAAACAAAGAGGGAACTAATCGCATAAGCAGTTGTCTTGGAGATTATATTTTGTAGTGTGCCAGTGTTCATGCTATCTCTGTGAGTCTTACAAGATGACTTCCCCTTGTTATTAAAGATGGCTTAGATAAAGCAACTACTTCCGTATCGACATGATTGCATAATGTTCAGTCATTATGGATTTAGTATGGTCATTGCAATCTCTCACAAAAGTTGTTAACATTTGAAAAACATGTATTTACCTGGATTGGTCTTTCCTCTCAAGTATCCACTGTCTTGCATACTGAGTGGGTTCCAATAGTTAGTTGTATCTTCCTCTTCTCTGTAAAACAATGACAGACACAATGACAGATCAGTGGTGCCCAGGACGTCGATCGGTCGATCGCAAACTTCTTTCTAGTAGACCGCATAAACGTTTTCAAAATGTATGCAATAAAAATATATATTTTGTCAATTCACAGCGTTATCGTCGAGCCTGCTTAAAAATAATGAGGTCCACAGTCCTAAAGCACCGTATGCTTTGCTTACAGGTTAGCTTCTTTCTTGAATATTACTGCACGGACAAAATATTTAAAAAACTGATTGACTGACATAAAATTGGACCAACCCGCTGCAATATAGTTGCTACATGTGTTTTCTAAACTGTCGCTACCATAGCAACCATCTGCATTTAGTACGTTTACATTTCCACGCTTGCGAGACCTGTAACAGAACTCTAACAGAATATTCTTTGTTGATCCAGTGGTAGTTGTTTTTTTCTATGAAGTTCCGGTTACGTTTTTAATATGAGTGCTGGACCAAGCAGCAAGAAACCGAAAATCTACCCCTTTCACAATGAGTGGGAGGAAGATTTTATTGTTTCACCACAACAAATTAAAACTGTGTGTGTCTGATCTGCCATTCAAACGTAGCTCTTGCTAAGAAGGGAAATGTCGAGAGGCATTTCAAGACTGTTCACAAGAAATATGAAAGTGACTTTCCAGCTAAAAGTTCACTATGTAAGAGAAAAGTAAAAGAGTTGAAGTCTCAACTAGCTGCCCAACAAACAATCTTTACAAGGCCCAGCTCAAAATCAAAAGGCAGCCACGATTGTATCATTCCCAGGTGAGTCGCACACTAGCAAAGCACAAGAAACCGTTCCAGGATGGAAATTGTAAAATAGGCATTTTTAGAGGCAGCAAAATCATTGTTTGATATTTAAAAAATAAATCAGAAATCATTATGGATGTTCAGCAATCCAGAAATACTGTTACACAATGCTGTGAAATGATAGATGAGGATTTAAAAAATACAAAAATTAGTGTGTTTTATTTTCACTTCTATTTGACGAGTTGACAGACATGATCGACACATCTCAGTTGTGCATTTTCATCAGAATGGTGTTTGAAGATATGACTGCCAAAGAGGAAATGCTCACAATCATATTGTTGCAAGGAAAACTCGAAGGGAGGACATTTTTGTGTCATTCCACCAAATTTGGAAATGGGTGGAAAAAGTAGATCCTATGTAACTAAAGTCTGGGCACACCTGCCTTAGATCACTTATCCCCATCCCTCTGAGAATAACAACAAACAACATAATGGCTTCCAAAAATATATTAAACAGAAAATAATTCACCATATCAATCCAAATGCTGTGAAAACATGTTAAGCAATATTGTATTAAAATTGACAAGGATAACAATACATTGAATTATTGGGCAAAATACAGGGGGCAGGCAAAGCATTGTCACCCAGGTGACAAAAAAAACTACTATTCCTCTTGTTTACACTTGTTTCATCTTCAATAATCCCACGGCCCCTCTCACTGAGAGGTAGGGAAATTAATGTATCTTACTGGCCAATGTGCACACACACACACACACACACACACACACACACATACACACTGCACTGGAATTAGGTAAGTGGATCATACAAAATGTATGAGATTTTGTTACCTGCTGTAATTAATGGCAGCAGGGAGAGTGTTTAGTGACACTGTAAGACCCCAAACATGAGTGCAACACCACCAGGAGGGCTTAGCGAAAGGAGTATGCTTGCTCTTCACAAGTGTGAAAAAGTCCATATTAACAAAGGAAATGGAAGAACTAACAGTACGGATAGATAACAATAAAAACTGTACCACAGAGGCTCAGAGTGTGAGAGGGAAAACTAAATAAATTGAGAAATTTAGTAAAGAAAGATCCAGTGTAATATATTATAAAAAATAGAGTGAACTGGATGGAAAATGGGGGAAAAATGCACCAAATGATATTTTTTCATCAACATAGAAATGCTACCAAAAATAATTTACTGTAACTTGATACAATTGGAATCATCCATGATTCACCAAACTATATTTTGAAAGAGGAAGTAAAGTTCTTTAAACTTCTTCAGGCTAGGGGGCAGTATTCGGAAGTTTGGGTGACTGAGGCCCAGAAGATAGGTTAAGCATATTACTGGTAGCATTGAATAGAAACACTCTAAAGTTTCCAAAACTGTTCAAATAACGTCTGTGAGTATAACAGAACTGGCAGTTTAACAGAACTGAGAGACCATCCGGAATTTATTTTTGAGCTCACCACTTATTGAAATGGCTGTCTATGGGAATATCAATGGAATACCTCCCAGATTGCAGTTCCTAGGGCTTCCAGTAGATGTCAACAGTCTTTAGAAAGAGTTTCAGGCTTGTTTTTTGAAAAATTTGCTAGAATTTGTAGTTTTTCTAGGTGGCTCCCATTTTGGCTGTTGTATTGTGGCGCGTGTGGATGAGAGTGCACACCTTGTTATTTATCTCCGGTAATGAACATACTATTCTCTGTCTTAAATTGTATCATTCATTTATATATTAGGATACCTGAGGATTGATTAGAAATGGTGTTTGACTTGTTTGGATGAAGTTTATTGGTAACTTTTGAGATTCATTTGTATGCATTTGAACGAGGGAAACTGGTGGATTACTGAATCAAGCGCGCCAACTAAACTGACTTTTTTGGGATATAAAGAAGGACTTTATCAAACAAAAGGACAATTTGTTATGTAGCTGGGACCCTTGGGATTGCAAACAGAGGAAGATCTTCAAAGGTAAGTGATTTATTGTTTTGCTATTTATGACTTTCGTGAAGCCTCTGCTTGTTTGGAAAATGTTTGAAATGCTTTTGTACGCGGGGCGCTGTCCTCAGATAATCACATGGTATGCTTTCGCCATAAAGCCTTTTTGAAATCTGACAAAGCGGCTGGATTAACAAGAAGGTAAGCTTTTAAATGATGTAAGACACTTGTATTTTCATGAATCCAGGATGGTATACCAGTGGTATACCAGTGGAGGTACACCAAACTTTTTTGGATAAACTCAGAGAACCGTTATTAGCATGTTTTAACCACTCCTATATAAAATGGTAGATTATCGGACACTCAACAAGAAGGTCTGATTTAATTATTACTGAAACAAGATTCAAGTGGTAAATTTAAAGATCTTGTCCATTTAAAAAATTGGAGGCCTCTTACACCTCAGTGTTGTGATGCAAAAAATGATAGCTAAATGCTTAGCACATAGAATAAAAAAGGTATTGTTTTTCATCCTAATCAGACAGTTTTTTTTACATGGACGATATATTGGAGATAATATAAGACAAGTGCTGGAAACAATAGAACACTATGAAATATCTGGGAAACCAGGCCTGGCATTCATAGTAAAACAAGATTGCCCACTATCGGCAAATCTATGTATTATTGCCATTGAAATGTTAGCTGTTAAAACCACATCCAACAATAATATTAAGTGATTAGAAATCCAGGCCTTATAAACAAATGTGCCATTGTACGCTGATGATTCATGTTTCCTTTTAAATACACAATTAGAATCAGTCCACAGCCTCATATGGGATGTAGATACTTTTTCTATCCTCTTTGGATTAAAACGTAATTTTGATAAGTATTGGATCATACATTTTTTAAACTTTTACATTGCCATGTAGTTTACCAATACAATTGTCTGACGGGGATGTGGACATACTCGGCATACAAATCCCGAAAGAAAGAAATTATCTCACTCTAATGAATTGTAATAGAAAGTTAGCAAAAATAGATCTTACCATGGAAAGGAATATATCCGTCTATTTGTGTAGAAATCACCCGGATTAAGTCTTTAGTCAAATCACAGTTTACCTATTTGCTTATGGTTTTGCCTACACCTAGCGACTTGTTTTTTAAATTATATGAGAAAAAACAATTCAATTTTATTTGGAATGGCAAGCCAGAAAAAATTTAAAGGGCCTATTTATTTAATGAATAGGATTTCGGGGTGCAGAAATGATGAAATATTAAAGCATTAGACCTCTCACTAAAGACGTCAGTCATACAAAGGTTATACTTAAATCTGAAGTGGTTCTCTAGCAAATTAGTAAGAATGTCTCACCCCATGTTCAAGAATGGGCTTTTCCCCTTTATTGAGATTACAACCACTCACTGTCGGTTATTTGAAAACAAAATCATCTCCAAAATATCATTATAATTAACAAGCCAGAGAAAATTGTTTGCAATTTCAGTTTAATCCGCCAGAAAAGATAGAACATATAATACAAATATTGTGGTTAAACTCAAATATACTAATTGTTAAAAAAAACTATTTTTTTAATAAAATGTTTAAAAAATGTATCATCTTTTCATAAATCATAATAGGACTGGTGGAGTTAATGAAAAGATTAAGATGGGCAAAAGAACACGGGCACTGGACAGAGGAACTCCGCAGAGAAGGCCAGCGTCCCCGAGTGGCCTCTTCACTGTTGACGTTGAGACTGGTGTTTTGCTGTGCTGACATAATTGCGAAAGGGTTTTCTAATGATCAATTAGCCTTTTAAAAACCTCTTTATCCTACCCCCTCCTTTTTCGAACATTCTGTTAAAAATCGCGCAACTTTTCAGCGTCCTGCTACTCATGCCAGGAATATAGTATATGCATATGATTAGTATGTGTGGATAGAAAACACTCTGAAGTTTCTAAAACTGGTTAAATCACGGCTGTGACTATAACAGAGTGTGTGTTTCATCGAAAAGCGCAAGAAAAACTGGTCACTGAAATTTGAAAAAAGTATCCATGCTCCCCTTTCATGGATTATTTAAAGGAAACCAAATTTAATATGGAGACGGATGCAATTCATACAGCTTCCACACGATGTCGCCAAAAACGTCATTTTCATTGACAAAAATCCATTGAGACATTACGGATAGATCCTTGATTCCATCCAGCCTACCTCAATCGATTTTGGAAGATTGAAAAATGGACACTGTTTTCTTTTGTAGCTGCTATTGAATACAGATCGCCCAGTGATCAATTTGATCGCTTATTAACGTTTACAAATACCTAAAGTTGGGTTATAAAAGTAGGTTGAAGTTTTTTGTCAAAGAATATCATTTTTAAACATGACGTTGCATGTTGGAAGAGAGCTTTTTTCGTGATGCAGACAGGCCATACAAATGGATATTTTGGGCATTCATGGACGGATTTAATCGGGAAAAAGACCAATTTGTGATGTTTATGGGACATATAGGAGTGCCAACAAAGAATATCATCAAAGGTAATGAATGTTTTATATTTTATTTCTGCGTTTTGGGTAGCGCCGGCTACCGCAAAATCTGTTGTTTACGTGTCGTGCTGGTATTTTGGGGGGTGCATGCTATCAGATAATAGCTTCTCATGATTTCGCCGAAAAGCATTTTAAAAATCTGACTTGTTGGCTAGATTCACAACGAGTGTAGCTTTAATTCTATACCCTACATGTCTATTTTAATGAACGTTTGAGTTTTAACGAGTACATTTAGCATTTAGCGTAGCGCATTTGCATTTCCAGGTGCCTACTTGAGACGCAGACGTCTCAAGTAGGACCAAGAAGTTAAAATGATAAACTAGGATTATCTAACACAACATTCCATTGGAACACAGGAGTGATGGTTGCTGATAATGGGCCTCTGTACTCCTATGTAGATACTCCCCAATTGTTTTTTTTTATTGTTTAAAAAAAATCTGCCTGTAATAAACACGGCAAAAAGTACAGGCAGGGAAAAGGCTAGTAACGTCATCCAGGAGATCAGGCAATAGGTTGATAACAGGAAATCCAATAGGCTAAGGTACAGGAAGGGAATACGCAAAATATTTTGTTAGTGAGGTAAGCAAAAAACTATAATACACGGGAGTGGAACGGCCTGTAGAACGGTCGTTAAGACAATAACATCTTACAGACGGTAGGCAATTAAGGTCACAGTTATGAAAACTTTAGGACACTAAAGAGGCATTTCTACTGACTGAAAAACACCAAAAGAAAGATGCCCAGGGTCACTCCTCATCTGCGTGAACTTGCCTTAGGCATGCTGCAAGGAGGCATGAGGACTGCAGATGTGGCCAGCACAATAAATTGCAATGTCTGCACTGTGAGACGCCTAATACAGAGCTACAGGGAGACAGGACAGACAGCTGATCATCCTCGCAGTGACAGACCACGTGTAACAACCCTGCACAGGATCGGTGCATCCGAACATCATACCTGCGGGAAAGGTACAGGATGGTAACAACAACTGCTGAGTTACACCAGGAATGCACAATCCCTCCATCAGTGCTCAGACTGTCCACAATAGGCTGAGAGAGGCTGGACTGAGGGCTTGTAGGCTCTTCACTGACTAGTCACAGTTTTGTCTCACCAGGGGTGATTGTCGGATTCGCGTTTATCGTCGAAGGAATGGGCGTTACTCCGAGGCCTGTACTCTGGAGCGGGATTGATTTGGAGGTGGAGGGTCCGTTATGGTCTGGCGTGGTGTGTCACAGCAGCATCGGACTGAGCTTGTTGTCTTTGCAGGAAATCTCAACGCTGTGCCTTACAGGGAAGACACCCTCCTCCCTCATGTGGTTACCCTTCCTGCAGGCTCATCCTGACATGACCCTCCAGCATGACAATGCCACCAGCCATACTGTTTGTTCTGTGTGTGATTTCATGCAAGACAGGTATGTCAGTGTTCTGCCATTGCCAGTGAAGAACCCGGGTCTCCATCCCATTGAGCATGTTTGGGACCTGTTGGATCAGAGGGTGAGGGCTAGGGCCATTCCCCCCCAGAAATGTCTGGGAACTTGCAGGTGCCTTAGTGGAAGAGTGGGGTAACATCTCATAACAAGAACAGGCAAATCTGGTGCAGTCCATGAGGAGGCGATGCACTGCAGTACTTAATGCAGCTGGTGGCCACACCAGACACTGACTGTTACTTTTGATTTTGATTTTGACCCCCCCCCTTTGTTCAGGGACACATTATTTGATTTCTGTTAGTCATATGTTTGTGGAACTTGTTCAGTTTATACCACAGTTGTTGAATCTTGTTATGTTCACACAAATATTTACATATGTAAAGTTTGCTGAATTTTTTATTTATTTAACCTTTATTTAACCAGGTAGGTCAGTTGAAAACAAGTTCTCATTTACAACGGCGACCTGGCCAAGATTAATCAAACCAGTGCGACAAAAACAACAACACAGTTACACATGGGATAATCAAACGTACAATCAATAACACAATATAAAAATCTATATACAGTTTGTGCAAATGTAGTAAGATTAGGGAGGTAAGGCCATAAATACTGTAGGCCATAGTGGCAAAATAATTACAATTTAGCATTAACACTGGAGTGATAGATGAGCAGAAGTTGAATTTGCAAGTAGAGATACTGGGGTGCAAAGGAGCAAAAAAAAAAAAAAAAGACTATGGGGATGAGGTAGTTGGGTAGGCTATTTACAGATGGGATGTGTTCAGGTGAAATTATCAGTCAGCTGTTCTTACAGCTGATGCTTAAAGTTTGTGAGGGAGATACAGTATAAGACTCCAGTTTCAGTGATTTTTGCAATTCGTTCCAGTCACTGGCAGCAGAGAACTGGAAGGAAAGGCAGCCCAGGGAGGAGTTGGCTTTGGGGATGACAAGTGAAATTTACCTGCTGGAGCGCGTGCTACTTCTGGGTGCTGCTATGGTGACCAGTGAGCTTAGATAAAATAAATGTAGTTGACAGTGAGAAGACATTTCTCTTTTTGCTGAGTTTATCGCACATCTAAATATATTCACATCATTAAATGTTATGTGTAATAAGCGTTGTAAAGCATTATGGCCAACTAGATCTTCATTGAGGGACCTATTTTGAGTCCAACCTTTTCTTTTTGAACTCAGCCATAGCCTCAGAGAGACAGAAATCTAATTATCGTATTTAATGATGGATAATGAATCTTATTCTATAGTACCCATAAGTCACTCTTCCTGAGCAAATTAGGAGATGTCAGTTTTAAGGGCCCAAATAGACTCAAATCACCATTTGTTAATATTCACATGTTAATGTGAATATTAACAAATGTAACCTTGAACTGTCTTGATGTGCACAATTTCCATTGAGAAAACAACTCATTATCTAGCATTGTGAGAGTTAACTCTTCAGAGATAATGCACAGGGAGCCTTTTAAATTTAATTCAGATAACTGTTCAATAATTATCTTTTGTTAGAAAGAAAAAAAGTTGATCTGGAAAACACAATTAGCAGGAATATTGTGTAGTTGAAAAGGCCAGTTTGCTGCATTGTTATTAGAGTGTGACTGTGGCTATCACCTCAGCTGAACACTGGCCTTGGAAAATTGAATACTGCAAAATAAATGTGTTCGTAAAGCGGGATTAGGCTCACAGTTACCTTGTTTTAATGAGGCTGAGTCAACGGGGCATTTCGTCCATCTAAATCCCCATTGGTTTGCAGAAAACATTACTTCCAACTTAAAATCCAGGGAGTCGGCAAGCCTCAATCAGTGGCGAGGGCTTTGATACGAGTAGAGAGAGAAAGAGGAGTAGTTAAAAATAAATTGGTGGATGCTTTTATTTGTCCCATTTGACCCATGTAGAAGTGTGTATTTAAAATGTGTTTTTTGCATATCACCCTCAGAGAGTGGGGTCACAGCCCGGGTCTGCCGTTATCAACAGCTACCCTGTAGCAATTAGGGTTGAGTGCCTTGCTCAAGGGCACAGAAATACATTTTTTCTTACCTTGGGGATTTGAACTAGCAATTCGGGTTACTGGACCAAAGGTTACAGTACCTAGGCTACCTGCAGCCCTAGTCAAAATTGTCTGTGGTAGGCTTGCTCATACATCAACAGAACACACTACTGTGCACATTGAAACCTGGAGTGAATAACTGTTTTTAATAACCGACAAACTGATCTTTTTAGTGTAGGGGAATTTATGTGTGTGAAGTTCATACAGTCAGAGCAGATCCTAACCCAGTTTTCCCGCGTTTCTAAAGCTGCACTATGCAGAAATCGCGCTGCCATTTCCTGGTAGCTAAAGTTCTAATAGTTTGTCTAATTTCAATTTATGTGTCAAAACAAGCATGAATAGTGTAGAGAATCATTGCACCAAAGCTGAAAGTAAAAGAAGCAAAAACTAATCTTAAGAACGGAAAGCATAAAAATAGAGCACATAAAAGAGAACAACCGCTTCTTAGACTTGCTTTCAATAAGAATGACAGATCTATAACTCACATTTCTATGTGAATTTGGTCGGGTCACCCAAAAAGTTACATATTGCAGTTTTAATTGCAGTGGGGAGCTACAGGGAGCAGCGGCCCAACCTTACATCTCTGCTGGTCCAGCCCATCTCTGCCTCTCTGGCCAAAAGGCTGCTCAACATCCAGTCTGTGGAACTAGGGAGCCTCTGTACACCTCTGGCCATGCCTGCTGCCTCAGGTACAACTCTCTCCAATTTCAGCCCACTCTAAAAAGCATGTACTGCATTTGCCTCCTCAGGGCCGGCTCCAGGCATAAGCAACATAAGCGGTCTCTTAGGTCTCCCGGGTGCTATGGGGCCCCAACCCCCAAAAATTAACTTACCATTGAGAGTTAGAATAGTAAAATACATAATGTGTAAGTCTGAAATTTGGTTGTGCATCAGCAGTTCTTCTCTTGTTTTGTCAGTCACTGACAGTGGCCCAACATGTCAGCTAACAGTGTCTAGATTGTTGAATTAGTCTAGCCAGTTATCTAAACGTGTAGTAATCAAGGCCAAAAACTGACTGGGAATGCAGGGCACGTGCCCAATTGCCCAGACCTCAAGGTAACCCCATTGATTTTGTTAGTCAATCTCACTCAGATATTATTAACATGGTATAAGTCATGGCAAAATGTGTAGAATTGCAGGAAATTTACTTCAAAATGTGAATTTTTCTCTCTGCCATCAAGAGAGGGGAAACTCCTACTCTAACCAATTTACCCCTGGCCAAATAGTGCTGTGCAGGTACAGTATGCCCTACATGTTCAAGTATATCCTCAGAGAACCAGTCAGGAGGATAAATGTGTCAAATGCAGCAGGTGTCTCCTCCCAGGCCTTTACATTAATCATCTAAATAAGATAAAATGAGCCATTGAGCTCAGGATGGAAACGCAGCCAAGCTACTAGAAAACACTGACTGGCATATTTGAGAATAAGGCTATCTAAATTCTACAAGCATATTGATTGCGCTAGGTGCATGTGCAATACCCTCGACAACTGCTACTCTAACTTCCGCGATGCATACAAAGCCCTCCCCACCTTCGCTTCGGCAAATCCGACCACGATGCCATCTTGCACCTGCCGTCTTATAGGCAGAAACTCGAACAGGATGTAAAAGTGACGAGAACCATTCAAAGCTGGTCCGACCAATCGAAAGACACGCTTCAAGATTGTTTTGATCATGCGGACTGGAATATGTTCCGGTCAGCCTGAGAGAAGAACATATATATATATATATATATATACGCTGACTCGGTGAGTGCATTTATAAAGAAGTGCATTGGAGATGTTGTAAACACTCTAACTATTCAAATCTACCCTAACCAGAAACCATGGATGGATGGTGGCATTCGCGCAAAACTGAAAGCGTGATCCATTGCATTTAACCATGGAAAGAGGTCTGGTAATATCACTGAATATAATGAAATGAAATTGAAATTGAAATTCCAGTACAGGGACAAGGTGAAGTCGCAATTCAACAGCTCAGACACAGGACTTATGTGTCAGGGTTTACATGAAATCATGGACTACAAAAAGAAAAACAGCCATAGCACAGACACCAACATCACGCTTCCAGACAAACTAAACTCCTTCTTTGCCTGCGTTGAGGATAATACTGTGCCACCGTCTCAGCCCGCTAACAAGGACTGCACCCCCCCCTCTCCTTCTCCGTGGCTGACGTGAGTAAAACATTTAAACAATTTAACCCTTGCAAGGCTACTGGCCCAAGACGGCTTCCCCAGCCGCATCCTCAGAGCATGCGCTGGCCAACTGGCTGGTGTGTTTACGGACAGATTCAATTGCTCCCTATCCCAGTCTGTTGTCCCCACATGCTTCAAGATGGCCACCATTGTTCCTGTACCCAAGAAGGCAAAGATAATTGAACTAAATGACTACCGCCCCGTAGCACTCACATCTGTCATCATTATGTGCTTTGAGTGACTAGTCAAGGATCATATCACCTCCACCTTATCGGCCCCCCTAGACCCACTTCAGTTTGCATACCGCCCCAACATGTCCAAAGGCAACGCAATTGCCATCACACTGCACACTGCCCTATCCCATCTGGACAACAGGAATACCTACATAAGAGAGTTGTTCCTTGACTACAGCTCAACATTCAACACCATAGTACCCTCCAAGCTCATCATCTAGTTGGAGGCCCTGGGTCTCAACCCCACCATGGGAAATTGGGTCCTCGACTTTCTGACGGGCCGCACCCAGGTGGTGAAGGTAGGACACACCATCTCCACTTCGCTGACCCCCCCACAAGGGTGCGTGCTCAGCAACACTTTTTGGGTTACTACATGATTGTGTTATTTCATAGTTTTGTCTTCACTATTACATACTATTACATTCTACAATGTAGAAAATAGTAAAATAAAGAAAAACCCTTGAATGACTAGGTGTTCTAAAACCTTTGACAGGTAGTATATATATACACACAGTGGCAAGAAAAAGTATGTGAACTCTTTGGGATTATCTGGATTTCTGCATAAATTGGTCATAAAATTAGATCTGATCGTCATCTAAATCACAACAACAGACCAACCCAGTCTGTTTAAACTAATAACACACAAATGAATGTATTTTTCTTGTCTATATTGAATACATCATTTAAATATTCACACTGTAGGTTGGACAAAGTATTTGAACCCCTAGGCTAATGACTTCTCCAAAAGTGAATTGGAGTCAGGAGTCAGATAACCTGGAGCACAATTATTGAGACGAGATTGGAGATGTTGGTTAGTGCTGCCCTGCCCTATAAAAAACACTCACAAAATGTCAGTTTGCTATTCACAAGAAGCATTGCCTGTGAACCATGCCTCTAACAAAAGACATCTCAGAAGATCCAAGATTAAGAATAATTGACTTGCATAAAGCTGGAAAGGGTTACAAAATTATCTCTAAAAGCCTTGAAGTTCATCAGTCCACAGTAAGACAAGTTGTTTGTAAATGGAGAAAGTTCAGCACTGTTGCTACTCTCCCTAGGAGTGGCCGTCCTGCAAAGATCACTGAAAGAGTACAGCACAGGTTAAGAAAAACCTTAGTGTCAGCTAAAGACATAAAGAAATCTCTGGAACATGCTAACATCTCTGTTGATGAGTCTACTATATGTAAAACACTAAAAAAATAATGGTGCTCATGGGAGGACACCGCTGAAGAAGCCACTGCTGTCCAAAAAAAACATTGCTGCACGTCTGAAGTTTGCAAAAGAGCATCTGGATGTTCCACAGCGCTACTGGCAACATATTCTGTGGAAAGATGCAATTAAAGTTGAGTTGTTTTGAAGGAAAACACAACACTATGTGTGGAGAAAAAAAGGAACAGCACACCAAAATCAAAACCTCATCCAACTGTAAAGTATGGTAAAGGGAGCATCGTGCTTTGGAGCTGCTTTGCTGCCTCAGGATCTATACAGCTTGCTATCATTGGCGGAAAAATTATTCACAAGTTAATCAAGACATTTTGCAGGACAATGTAAGGCTATATGTCTGCCAATTGAAGCTCAACATAAGTTGGGTGATGCAACAGAACAACAACCCAAAACACAGAAGTAAACCAACAACAGAATGGCTTCAACAGAATAAAATACGCCTTCTGGAGTGGCCCAGTCAGAGTCCTGACCTCAACCCGATTGGGATGCTGTGACATGACCTTGAGAGCAATTCACACCAGGCATCCCAAGAATATTGCCGAACTGAAACAGATTTGTAAAGAGGAATTGTTCAAAATTCCTCCTGACCGTTGTGCAGGTCTGATCCGCAACTACTGAAAATGTTTGGCTGAGGATATTGCTGTCAATGTAGGGTCAACCAGTTATTAAAATCAAGGGTTCACATACTTTTTCCACCCTGCACTGTGGATGTTTACACGGTGTGTTCAATAAAGACATGAAATGTATAATTGTTTGTGTGTTATTGGTTTAAGAAGACTGTGCTTGTCTATTGTTTTGAATTAGATGAAGATCAGATCAAATTTTATGACCAATTTATGCAGAGTAAGTCCAGGTAATTATAAAGGGTTCACATACTTTTTCTTGCCACTGTATACATACATACATACATGCATACATACATACATACATACATACATACATTTTGAATAGAATTATACACTTTGGATGCAATTTTAATGGAATTGATGGAGAGAAAGAAAGACTATGACAGAGTGCTCACATGCACACTGATTTACAGTAATGCAACAATAAACGGATTATTTAAATAAAAAAAATAAGGTTAACCCCGAAAGCGAGATGAGATGTGTAAATTAGAAGCACATTTAGTCTGCAACCGGCTAAGATCGTGAAGTTGTGAAACAGGTAGGGAGAGTGAGCTCGTCAGTGGTGGTCGGCGAACCCTCAACCCAGCGTGGTGTCTACTGTGCCACAAAAGCATGCTGAAGTTGATATCCACGTTTATAAAGAAAGAGTCGCTACTATTATTATTATTTGTGGGGGAGGGTGTTAAATGTATTCTATAGTACAAGGGACAGGTCAGGTGGAAATATTTTTTCCGTTGGGTTGGAAAGGTGTCACGTCCTGAACTTAGTTCCTTTTTTATGTCTCTATTTTAGTTTGGTCAGGGCATGAGTTGGGGTGGGCATGTTATGTTTTTGTTCTATGTTTTGTATTTCTGCTTTTGGCCTGGTATGGTTCCCAATCAGAGGCAGTTGTCAATCATTGTAGCCTGTGTTCCCATTATGATTTGTGGGTAGTTGTTTTCTGTTGTGTGTATTCACCTGACAGAACTGTTTCGTTTCTTCCTTTCACTTTATTTTGTTTCGTGTGTTCAGTCTAATAAATTAACATGGACACTTACCATGCTGCATATTGGTCCGATCCTTCCTACTCCTCCTCAGACGACGAAGAGATTCGTTACAGAACTACCCACAACAAAAGGACCAAGCAGCGTGAGAAGGAGGAGAAGAGCTATCTGGAGGAATGGACACGGGAGGAGATTTTGGACGGTAAGGGACCCTGGGCACATGCTGGGGAATATCGCCACCCCAGGGAAGTGTGGCTAAGTCAGGTAGGAGACCTGAGCCAACTCCCCATGCTTACCATGGCGAGTGGTTGACCGGGCATGCATCGTATTATGCAGTGAGGTGCACGGTGTCCCCAGTGCGCAAGCATAGCCCGGTGCGCTACATCGCCGCTCCTCGAATCGGCCGGGCTAGAGTGGGCATCGAGCCAACAGGAATGAAGCTGGCTCAGCGCATCTGGTCTCCAGTGTGTCTCCTCGGCCCGGGTTATATGGCACCAGCCCTACGCACGGTGTCCCCGGTTCGCCAGCACAGCCCAGTGCGGTCTGTTCCACGGTCTGCACTTGCCGGGCTACAGGGGGTATCCAGCCAGGACAGGTTGTGCAGGCTCGGTACTCGAGACCGCCAGTGTGCCTCCACGGCCCTGTGTATCCGGTACCTCCTCCACGCACCAGGCCTCCTGTGGCAGCACCACGCACCAGGCTGTCTCTCCCTCTCCTCTCTCCAGGTGATCCTGCCTGTCCAGCGCTTCCAGAGTCTCCCTCCTATCCAGCGCTGCCAGAGCCGCCCGTCAGTCAGGAGCTGCCAGAGCCGGCCTTCACTCTGGCGCTGCCATAGCCGCCCTTCACAGTGGCGCTGCTGGAGCCGCCCTTCACTCCGGCGCTGCCGGAGACGCCCTTCACAGTCGCCCTTCACGCCACTTAAGTGGGCCAAGACTATGGTGGAGTGGGGTCCACTTCCCGCGCCAGAGCCGCCTGTTGTGTGTCTGCACCAGCCAGAACTGTTTCGGTCGTTCTCTTTGTTATTGCTGTGTTCATTAAATAAATATGGACACATACCACGCTGCACCTTGGTCCTCTCCTTCCAACAGTCGTTACAAAAGGTGCATTTCTTGAGTAGGTGTGTTCAACTTTGGACTGGTACTATATATAAAATGTTTATAGTGTCTAATTTCCAGTCGCTCTTATCCCCTATAACGTACAGTACCTTTAATTTTATCATCTATGTTTCTTCTACTGTCACTCATCAACACTAACTCTTAATTGGACGTCTCTATCACTTCAGACGTTTATAGGCAATTAGACCTGTAACTGTTTATCTGGAATATCTCCCCAGTACAGCAGGCTGTAAACGCCCTGCCATGTTTACACCCATTAATATGATGAGTTGAACAGAGAATCAACAATTCTTGCAGTGTCATCATGCTATTCACCAGTCATTTGAGGTAAATATTTAAAAAGACATTTAGAGAAGTACAGTGGAGTGGTGTTTTATAACCCCGCCTCAGCAACACCAGACCCTCTCCAGGAGGATGTAGCAGTCGCATTAACTATTTTTTATGGAGGGTATTAGGCTCTAATTCCTGCTATTGACTGAAAATCCCCTCATCTTTGCATCGTCACCCAGGAGACCTAGCTCGCGAGTGCTGCATTGAAGGTGTCTCTGGTTGATCGACAGTAGAGGATTTTTGGCTCCGGCAACAAATGAAGGAAAACAGGATTTGAGTCAAATCCCTTGCCAAACTTCTAATATAGTAGTTAAACACTCATGCTATTTGGGGTGATTATGGGGCACTTCTGCTGTTGTCTGTGTTCTGCTTTATTGAATCACCTCCAAAGGCAGACAGGCATCTGCCAAAAATTTCAGCAGGCAGTCAGTAGTGAACGTGTGTTTCGTTGTTGTGTCTGTGTCAGAGTATATGCATGGATGGGTTGTGCTATACATATACATTTTGTTAACGCACCCTTGATATATTATAATACTAAAACCTAGATTAAATCCGCGTTATAGTGGGATTGACCTTTTTAAAGGTAATTTCCCGTTGAGCCGACGTATGCAGCAACTATGGTGAATGCGGTCTCCGAGAACACAGAAACATTGACTTTAAAAGGTGCATAGCCAAAAATGGAGATTGGATTGAATCTAGCCCTTAACAAAGAGTTGGGTAATAAGGTGGTCCTAAACATTTGGTACAAATCATTCGCTATAGTTCTAGATCTCAAATGAATCTGGTATTCAATGTTGTGGCTGCTGAACAAGTTGAGGAGACTAAATTACTTGGTGCTACCTTAGATTGTAAACTGTCATGGTCAAAACATATAGATTCAATTGTTGTAAAGATGGGGAGACGTCTCTCCATAATAAAGAGATATTCTCACACACCACAAAGCAAGTCCTGCAGGCTCTAGTTTTATCTTATCTTGATTATTGTCCAGTCATATGATCAATTGCTGCAGAGAAAGACCCTGTTAAGCTTCAGCTGGCCCAGAACAGAGCCGCACAGCTCACTCTTCATTGTAATCAGAGGGCGAATACTAATACTATGCATGCCACTCTCTCTTGGCTGACAGTTGAGGAAAGACTGACTGTCACTTCTTGTTTTCATAAGAAACAATGTTTTGGAAATTCGAAATTGTTTGCGTAGTCAACTTACACACAACACTGACACACACACACTTACCCCACCAGGCATGCCACCAGGGGTCTTTTCACAGTCCACAGGTCCAGAACAAACACAGTGTAATAAATAAAAACATTTAAAAGGAAGATTACTCAAGTCATATTTCAAACAGTAAGTTAACAACTGAGCACAGTACACCTTACACAGTATTACTAACTTTGCATTGATGTATTTGTCTGCTGGGAAATAAATACCCTGTCTGTGACATACAACCCTCTTGGATCTTCTTTGAAGATGTAGGGGAGGAGCAAAATGGCTGCATAGATCTTCAGACCTTAAATTGGAGGGTGTACAATAACAAGGCTGGATTAGAATGGCTCCATTCTGTTAAGTGTTCAATTTCTTATCCATGTTACTGTATATAAAAATTATCTTTGTGAGCCTCTGTGTGTGTGAAAAGTGCCAACTGGTAGAGATTCAGCAACTCCACGGCCATACCCCTCTCTGTTTCTGCAATAATTTTGTTGTGCCAAATCCGGACAGATTTTCTCTATCCAGATTCATACCCAATTTTCTTCTTATCTCGGAGAAAATCAGTCAATTTGTTTATAATGCATCATCAATACATCTTCAATTCAGATGACAGAACTTGGCTATGTTACATTCATTGTTACAATGGCTGACAAATTGAGTGCTGTGTATTGTTTTAAGATGTCCTTGGTGCCTTGTTTCATAAGTTATATTTCAGTCCTTTTGTCTTGTAGGTAACTTATGTTGGGTCTCTTTTTTTGGCACTCCACCTGCATCTTTTCAGTATGTAACTTCTGACTGAATGAATCCTCACCATTCTCAATCTGAAAATCAAATATAAATATTAGCAAATATTGATACATACAGCATCAAACCTGATCAAAGTCTATATAAAAAGGCAAAATGTCCCATATTCATAAAGCATCTGATCTAGGATCAGTCTTATTTATGATCTTAAAAACTGATCTGGGATCAGCGGTTCGACTTTGACGCGCTGAACATTATTTGTATGCAGTTACCTTGGCTATTTTGGTCGGGTCTTCATTTTTGGTGTCATCTGGGCTTATTTTTTCCCCCTTGTGTCACGCCCTGATCTGTTTCACCTGTCCTTGTGCTTGTCTCCACCCCTCTCCAGGTGTCACCAATCTTCCCCACTTATCCCCTGGGAATTTATACCTGTGTTTTCTGTCTGTCTTGGCCAGTTTGTCCAAGTTAACCAGAGTTTTGTGTCTCAGCTCCTGCTTTTTCCCCAGTCTCTTTTGTCACCCGCCTGGTGTTGACCCTTGCCGGTCCTGACTCCCAGCCCACCTGCCTGACCACTCTGCCTGCCGACCTGTTCCTTTGCCCCCCCCCCCCCCCCCCCCCTGGATTACCAACCTATGCCTTATCCTGAGCCTGCCACCCGGTACTGTTGCCCACCTCTGGTTCTGATCCCGGACTGCCTTGACCTGTCGTTCGCCTGCAACTATTACAATAAACATTGTTACTTCACACAGTCTGCACTTGGGTCTTACCTTGATTCCTGATACCTTGCCTCCCAAATCTCTTCCTCATTTCCTGTACTTGTGCAACGTCAGCAAGCGGTTGCCATTCTTTTTTTTGTATTTATGCCGTGCCATGACTCAATGTTTGTGGACAGGAGAAACGTAATGACGAATTATTGGGACTGAGGTCAAAGGAGCAGACGAGAGATGGTCTTGTGATGCTGTTGGAAATGTGATGGTTTAACATGAGAAGAAAATATCTAAGCCAGCACATTATGGTCTGGGTAGGCACAATGGTGTAAAAATGTTCTTGTGAATTAATGTGAGTAGAAAAACTGAAGAATCTTTACATATCCCTTCCCTGTTTGGTCTCTCAACAAGGGGGTACTTTTGAATGAACACTGCACAAATCCATGTATTGCCGCGTAGTGGGCTACTAAAAGCAAACACATTTCATTTAGACAATTACGTTTAATACAAATGACATTATCATGTAAAAGTTGTGTATGTGCTATCAGCGATTCTGACAACAGTATTTTATTTAACTAGGCAAGTCAGTTAAGAACAAATTCATAATTACAATGATGGCCTTCCCCAGCCAAACCCAGAAGACACCGGGAAAATTGTGCACCACCCTATGGGATGCCAGGTTGTGATGCAGCCTGGGATTGAACCCAGGTCTGCCTCTAGCATTGTGATTCAGTGCGTTAGACCACTGCACCATTCAGGAGCCCCTGAGTATAGAGGACTGGCTAATGTGTCCTGTTGCTGGCCAGTTGATATGTCATGCTGAAGGCCAATTGGTGTGTCATTTTGCTGGGGTGTTTGCTGCAGCTGTTAACACTAATAGTTTTGTGCTTTCCGGCTCAGAAACAAATAAAAAAAGAGCAGAGAATTGGAATAGGATCAATGATGCAGATAACAATCATACATTTACTTAACTATTTACAGCTTTTATATTCTCCATACAATTTTGTGAATTTGGTTATAACTTTTGATCATTGGAAAGAGTTGCATCACCATTCTTTGGTCTAATGACAATGTCTCTCCAACGATGTGGTATTCTGTGGGAAAAAAATTCAAAAGAAAATGTCAGTGTATATCAGAATAGGAAACGCATATGAAAATAAGTGTGTTGTGCTTAATAAGTAAATAAATCAATGAATTAGTGGAATGTATACTCTTCCTTCTGGGTCCCTGTATCCATCTTACCCATGGAAATTATAGCAATCCTATCAGGAATCAAGGTAAGACCCAGATACGTCAAATTGGTTTAATATTCCAACGGGGGGTGTTAATAGACAAGTCAAGGCAGGTAGGGGGTCAGTTAACCAGAGGTAGGGCAACAGTACCGGACGGCAGGCTCAGGGTAGGCAGAGGTCAACAATCCAGAGGTGGGGCAAAGGTACAGGTTGGCCAGGCAGAGTGGTCA
Source organism: Oncorhynchus mykiss (assembly GCF_013265735.2). Classification (NCBI taxonomy): domain Eukaryota; kingdom Metazoa; phylum Chordata; class Actinopteri; order Salmoniformes; family Salmonidae; genus Oncorhynchus; species Oncorhynchus mykiss. The sequence goes on from NC_050570.1 coordinate 24,594,036, forward strand.
GGCAGAGTGGCTCAGAGTCAGAAAAGGGTCAAAACCAGGAGGGTGAGAAAAAGGAGAGACTGGGAAAAGCAGGCGCTGAATACAAAAACACTGGTTGACTTAACAAACAAGATGAACTGGCAATGAATAAACCAAGAACACAGGTACACCTGGAGGGGGGTGGAGACAATCACAAAGACAGGTGAAACAGATCAGGGTGTGACAAATCAATTTATTGACTGTGTTGAACCATGTGTGTGTGGTGATGGCTGTAGAAACTGGCTGGTGGTAATACATTACCATACAAGCACCAAGGAAATATTCCACATACTTCTATGAACACATGGATCTCTTCTGAATGAGCAGTGTCGATGACCAGATAGTCTCCTGCATTGTACTGCGTGTTGTTCACTGCGATGGTCTTGGTGAACGATTTTGCTCTGATCGCTTCTCCAAATCTGGCACTTTATATTGCAAGGGCAGAGTTTGGAAATGCATGCAGTGGGACATTTCTTGTGTCTGCACAGTATGTTGTTGTGTTGCCAAGACAGTTGTTGTTGGTTTGCTCCCAGCATCGTCTGAGCGGAGTCTTCGTTATATTTTTACGTTTCCCACAAATGCTGAGCGCATCTTGATATATTGGTGTTTCGCTTCAAATAGCATGGTGGACTGGTGGATCAAAGGTCCATAGGCAAGTAGCAGGTTAGGGTAGTGGACGAGATGGTGCATATTTGGCATTGTCTTCCCTGGAAACAGCCCCTGGAAGAGACCTTGAAATTCAGTGTTTTTTTCTGCTAGATATCTTATTAACTGATGTTGGATATCTCTCGAAGCAGGAGGTAGAGATCCTAAGCACTGCCATTTTGTATTTGACTACCAATAATTTGGGGGAGTAAACGGAAAAGTGTAAATGTTTTTTGATGCACTTCTGGATAGATGGCCATTCTTCCTTAGGACTCTCTCGGATAGTGGCACAGGTTTAGAAAACACATTTATTTTGTTTGGCATAAAATAAATTCTCAATCTCATAGTTAATTTTTTACAATTTATTTTGTTTAACTAGGCAAGTCAGTTAAGAACAAATTCTTATTTTCAATGACAGCCTAGGAACAGTGGGTTAACTACCTGTTCAGGGGTAGAACAACTGATTTGTACCTTGTCAACTTGGGGGTTTGAAATTGCAACCTTCCGGTTACTAGTCCAACTCTCTAACCACTAGGCTCCCCTGCCGCCCCAGGCAAGAGTAATCTGGGCAAGAGTCATTTGACTCTCTTGTACCAGTTGTTGTAGCACTAGTCTGAGCACTGTGGGTATGATGCCCTCATCAAGGTCATGCATGACGTCTGGTGGAAACAGATAGGTAATTGGAGATGGCACATGATTCAGCTGAGAGAAGTAATAGGTTTTTTTGATGCCATACATCAATTGATTGTCTGGATTTTCTTCACACAGCCTTAAGGTGGTACTTGTAGTTGGCTGTGTCATGCATGGTGAATTCCTCTTCAGTGATATTTGAGCAAATGTCTCCCTTGGTAGCCAAGCAGAAGGAATTCATGTGACCAGAGGAAATGTTTTTGCTCAACCCTGCAACTGCATGTGCAGAGTGATTATCTGCTGAGTTTGTTGTGATTGTGTCTCTGTGTTTCCAATTCCTGGAGTTCACATATCTTGAATCCTTCTTCGTAAGTGGTGACTTGTTTCTGAATGAGGCAGCGATGAGGCAGCGATGAGGCAGCGATGAACTAGTGTGTAGAGGTATGTCTTTTGGAGTTGGGAAGTATAATTGTGGTCAAGATTTCCTAATCTAACGTACACTGTGGTCAATTTGTGCTTGTCTTTTTTAGAACCTAGTGGATTGACAACTTCAAATGCATCTAGATTAGGTAGGGATTTGATTTGAACAATTCACTGTCAGTAAAGTCTTCCAGAATGTCATTATTATGTGGCTTTTGGTCTTGATTCAAGGTGGCCCAGACCTCTTCATTAATTGCTATTTTGTGTAGAATGCTGACCAATGTGATGTATTGAAATTACCTTGATTTATAACCATCTTTGTTGCTCAGGGGTACTTCATTTGGCCTGACCATGCCCAATTATTTCACACAGTAATGCTCCAGCATCCAATCAGAGCATCCACTCAAATACTGCAGAGTTGTTAAGCAAGTCCCTGAGATCATCATCTTTATCCAAATGTATTTGCTTATTTGTAAAGTGAAACCTGAGGACATGGCTATAGTGTGTCATAAATACATCAACAACGGTGCTGAGGTCCTCAACAATGCTATTCTGTACTGTAGCTGGGATGAAGTGTTCTTCCCTGATTTTCAAAATAAAAAGACAAATATAGTTTTTTAGACCTTCTATTAGCTGTTCAGTGTGGATTTCTGTGCCTTGAACATGTTCATGAGCTTTAAATGACTCTCTACATCGCTCACGTCATCTTCAATGGATTCAGTCCCAGTCTCTTAAAAGCGCTCTGTGACCGATAGGCACTGAAACATCTATTTGTTTTCCCACACCCATTAAGTCAACAGGTAATTAGAAAACATGGTTCTTGCTGGTGATAGAGGCCAATATGTGTGAGTAGTCTGGACACAGAGAAAGTATGTTTGTTGCAAAGTAGACAATAGAATAGAGTTGGCATTCTTCAGACAGATTCTGAACCATGGAATCATGGAGATTATTGGTACTCAACCACTTGGAGACATCATCAAGGGACCAGTCTTCCACAGCCACACTCAAATTCAAGTTGACACTAAAAGCAAAAGTGAAATAATTAATGTTGAGGCTGAAACAAAATCTATACAACTCTTTCCAGACAACAACCTGTCCTCCTAATTTGTATTTATGGTTGTCCCATAACGAAGCAGAGCTTGTCAGGATAGGTGAAGATGTCTCTCTCTTTATCTGACACCATATTTCTTAGTTTGGACATTATGGGATTCTGCAGTCCCACATTTAAGTGTTGACTTAGATAATATGATGCTCCAAATGGGACATAAAGTTCTTCTTCCATGTTAACCCAAATAAAGAGAGACTATTTGGGCAATTATAAAGTCTTCTTGATTAATTATTCCTAACTTCTAAATATTTGCCTGTAATCTAGCTAGGATAACCTTTCTAGCGCAGGGAACCCCTCGACAACATTCCGCTGAAAAGGCAGCGCACGAAATTCAAAAATATTTTTTAGAAATATGTAACTTTCACACATTAACAAGTCCAATACAGCAAATGAAAGATAAACATCTTGTTAATCTAGCCATCGTGTCTTTCGTGTTTTTCTAGGTGGCTCCCATTTTGGCTGTAGTGTTTCCATGCGCATGGACGAGAGCGCGTTCTTTGGTATTTTTGTCCGGTAAAGACAATAACGATTCTCTGTCTTAAATTGTATCATATATTTACATATTAGGGTACCTAAGGTTTGATTATAAACGTTGTTTGACTTTTTTGGAAAAGTTTATTAGTAACGTTTGCGATTAATTTTGTATGCATTTTGATGGAGGGAAACTGGGTGGATTATTGACTGAAGAGCGCCGGCTAAACTGAGTTAGAGATATAAAGAAGGACATTATCGAACAAAAGGACCATTTGTGATTTAACTGGGACCTTTTGGAGTGCCAACAGAAGAAGATCATCAATGTTAAGGTATTTATTATATCGCTATTTCCGACTTTCGTGTCGCACCTGCCCGGTTGAAATATGTTTTTCATGGTTTTGTATGTGGGGCGCTGTCCTCAGATAATTGCATGGTGTGCTTTCGCCGTAAAGCATTTTTGAAATCAGATACCGCGGCTGGATCAACAAGGAGTTAAGCTTTATTTTGATGTAATACACTTGTGATTTTATGAAAGTTAAATATTTATTATTCTGTAGTTTGAATTTAACGCTCTACAATTTCACTGAATGTTGTCGAGGTGTCCCTTCTAGCGGCACACATTTCCCAATAATGGAACCTATTTTCCATCCTCCTCTTGGTACATTGACGCTTGCAACGTGAACTGACTTGCTGTCCAACCAATCAAAGGATCAGAGAATGAATCGAGTACTGAAAGAATAAGCTACAGCTAGCTAGCACTGCAGTGCATAAAACAAGGTGAGTAGTTGACTCAAAGAGAAAGAAAAAGACAATAGCTGAAAAGTTAACAAATTAATTTATAAAAAAATTAAGGATAAGCAGCAGAGAGCGAGAGCTATTTTGTTGTATTTCTTTCGCTTAGATTTAATGCTAATGCAACTAGCAATTTAGCCTACTCAAACACCCAGCTCAAACAGAGAGGAATGCTATTTATGTTAGCTAGCTGGCTAAGGCTATCCAACACTGGAACTCTTCCAAGTCAAGCTAAGTTTTCAGTTTTATAAATGTATTGCCACCAGGGCCATGGCAACCTCATGATGAGTATAGGGAAATTCCAGTATTATGTAGCAGCCTGAACCTATCAATGTTACATTGAGCTGGGTGAATGGACTATGAATGACAGTCATCCAATATGCTCGCATAGAAAAAAGTCCATGCTCATAAAACATTTTTATTGTCCTCCCTAATTTTTTAACAAGTCCAATACAGCAAATGAAAGATAAACATCTTGTTAATCTACCCATTGTGTCCAATTTGTAAAACAATTTTTACAGTGAAAACACAACATATATTTATGTTAGATCACCACCAAATTAAAAAAAGCACACAGCCATTTTTCCCAGCCAAAGATAGAGGCACAAAAGCAGAATTAGAGATAAAATGTATCACTAACCTTTGATAACCTTCATCAGATGACACTCATATGACATCATGTTACATAATACATTTATGTTTTGTTCGATAATATGCATATTTATATCCACAAATCTCGGTTTACATTGGTGCCATGTTCAGAAATGCCTCCAAAATATCCAGAGTAATTACAGAGAGCTACATCAGATAACAAAAATACTCCTCATAAACTTTGACGAAAGATACATGTTTTACATATAATTAAAGATACACTGGTTCTTAACCTTTCTGATCTCCCCATCCCGGATCCGGGATCGTGAATGAGACTCAAGCTCATTACCATAACGCAACGTTAACTATTCATGAAAATCGCAAATGAAATGAAATAAATATGCTAGCTCTCAAGCTTAGCCTTTTGTTAACAACACTGTCATCTCAGATTTTCAAAATATGCTTCTCAACCATTGCAAAACAAGCATTTGTGTAACAGTATTGATGGCTAACGTAGCATTTAGCGTAGCATTTAGCATTAGCATTCAGCTGGCAACATTTACACAAAAAAAACAGAAAAGCATTCAAATAAAATTATTTACCTTTGAAGAACTTCAGATGTTTTCAATGAGGAGACTCTCAGATAGCAAATGTTCAGTTTTTCCTGAAAGATTATTTGTTTAGGACAAATCGCTCCGTTTTCTGCGTCACGTTTAGCTATGAAAAAACCCCTGTATCAGGATTGTGTGAATCTATCAGCAAGCTCATTAGCATAACACAACGTTAACTATTCATGAAAATCGCAAATGAAATGAAATAAATATGCCATCTCTCAAGCTTAGCCTTTTGTAAACAACACTGTCATCTCAGATTTTCAAAATATGCTTCTCAACCATAGGAAAACAATCATTTGTGTAAAAGTAGCTAGCTAGCGTAGCATTTAGCGTTAGCATTAGCGTTAGCATCCAGCACGCAACATTTCAACAAAAACATAAAAGCCTTCAAATAAAATAATTTACCTTTGAAGAACTTCAGATGTTTTCAATGAGGAGACTCTCAGTTAGATAGCAGATGCTCAGTTTTTCCAAAAAGATTCTTTGTGTATTAGAAATAGCTCCGTTTTGTACATCACATTTGGCTACCAAAAAAAAACGAAAATTCAGTCCTCAAAACGCGAACTTTTTTCCAAATTAACTCCATAATATTGACTGAAAACATGGCAAACGTTGTTTAGAATCAATCTTCAAGGTGTTTTTCACATATCTCTTCGATGATATATCGTTCGTGGAAGTGTGCTTTCTCTCCTGAATCCCAGGAGAAAATGCCCGCACCTGAAGATTACGCACCAATTTAGACAAAGGACACCGGGCGGAGCCCTGGAAAATGTAGTCTCTTATGGCCAAGCTTCCAATGATATGCCTACAAATACGTCACAATGCTGCCGACATCTTGGGGAAACGGCAGAAGGTCTAAGCTTATTCCTGTCGCATTCACAGCCATATAAGGAGACATTAGAAAACAGAGCTTCAGAAATTCTGCTCATTTCCTGTTTAACGTATCATCTTGGTTTCGCCTGTAGAATGAGTTCTGGGGCACTTACAGACAGAATCTTTGCAGATTCTGAAACTTCAGAGTGTTTTCTTTCCAAAACTGCATAGTTGAGCATCTTTTCGTGACAAAATATCGCGCTTAAAACCTGTTAAGGATATGGCAGACATACGCCCCCTTTGGAGAGATTGGGTACCCCTAGTAAACTGGAAAAAAAATCTGTCAAAAATTGCTAATATATGCAAATAAAAATTATTATTGGATAGAAAACACTCTAAAGATTCTAAAACCGTTGGAATTATGTCTGTAAGTATAGCAGAACTCACAGGGCAGGCATTCTTCCAAACTAGTTTTTGTGGCCATGAAAGTTGGAGCAACTTTGACGTCATGGCCCCCACCCTTCCCAACCAGCTATGATATATTGGGGACACTTGGGACACTTTCTATCTCTTCCGCTAGATGTCCTCTTTCATTAGAGCTTCAAATCGTTCAAATCCCGCGAGAATTGACCCTATGGGAGTGAAATTAGTGCGTGCCACGAGAGAATAGGCTGTGCGTATGGGCGCGAATTGGTCCCAGCCATTCCTTTGTTTCCAGCACTCAAGAGAAGGGCAGACGATGGCCGATTGAATTGAAGTTTGTTTTGCATGTCTAAAACATCATAAAGCTTGCTTCTGCACTTAGTTTGACCTGTTTAGTCGACATATAATGTGTAATTTTGAAGTTTTGATGCGCAACTTATCCGGACCAGAGGACGTTTTGGGTGCATTTCAGCTGATGTTATTAGCAGTAGCTAATACAAAGACGCAAGACTTGAAACCAAACGATGTATTGGGTAAGTATGAAGCCTTCCAGAACATTCTGAACGAAGACCATCGAAGGTAAGGGAATATTTATGCTTAAATCTGTGTTTCTGTTGACTCCAACATTACGTGGAAATGTAGCTTGGAACTGAGCGCTGTCTCAGCATATGGAATAGTGTGCGATTTCTGTAACGTTAAAAATAAATCTAACACAGCGGTTGCATAAAGAAGCAGTGTATCTTTCTAACTATATGTAGAACATGTATATTTAGTCAAAGTTTATGATGTCTATTTACGTTATCTTGCCGCGCTACATAGATTTCCTGCGGGCATTTTTGAGTAATTTCTGAAGGTGAACTCACTGTAAATGGACATTTATGGATATAAATGGCATATTATTGAAAACAAAAAATATGTACTGTGTAATATGTCATATTACTGTCATCTGATGAAGATTTTCAAAAGGTTAGTGAGCGATTTATTTTTTAATCCTGCGTTTGTTGATTGCATGTTTTGGCTATTGAAATGAGCTGTGTCTGGTGGTGGTTTTACATATATATGTGCTATGTTTTCGCCGTAAAACATTTTAGAAATCTGACTTGCTGGCTAGATGAACAAGATGTTTATCTTTCATTTGAGCTATTGGACTTGTTAATGTGTGGAGGTTAAATATTTTTAAGAATATTTTTGCGTTCCATGCGCCACCGTTTCAGCTGAACGTGGGAGGGTTGATTCCCAATTGGGAACCAGTATCGTAGACAGGTTAAAACGGGAACGTTTTTTTATCCAAAAATGAAATAGCGCCCCTAGAGATGCAACTGGTTAATGCAACCGCTGTGTCAGATTTTTAAAAAACGCTACGAAAAAAGCATACCATGCAATAATCTGAGACGGTGCTCAGACGTAAATATATTTCTCCGCCATGTTGGAGTCAACAGAAATACGAAATTACATCATACATATTCCCTTACCTTTGATGATCTTTCATCAGAATGCAGTGCAAGGAATCCTAGTTCCGCAATAAATCGTTGTTTTGTTCCATAATGTCCATTACTAGTGTCCAATTTGCAACTTTGCTAGCACGTTTAGTTCACATGTCCAAAAGCTGGCGAACTCGAATGAAAACTTCAAAAAGTTATATTCCAGGTCGAATAAACTGGTCAAACTAAGTAGAGAATCAATCATATATATCCAATAACGTTCCAACCGGAGCATTCGTTTTTGTCTACAGAGTAATGGAATGCAAGGCGCTATAATGACTATTCGCGTAACCAGGAACTGGCATTCTGACAGACCAGTGACTCAAATAGCTGCCATCCCGTCCCACATCACACTAGAGGCTCCATTCCACGTTCTACTGACTGTTAACATCTAGTGGAAGGCGTAGGAAGTGCGAAAATAATCATATCTTATTTGGATGTGAATAGGCGATGAGTTGAAAATCAACCAGCCCCAGAATTTCCACTTCCTGTTTGGAAGTTTGCCTGCCCTATGAGTTCTGTTATACTCGCAGACATAATTCAAACAGTTGCATATATTAGCATCTGGGACAGAGTAGGAGGCAGTTCACTCTGGGCACGTTATTCATCCAAAAGTGAAAATGCTGCCCCCTATCCCAAAAAGGTTAAAAGCTTACGTTCTTGTTAATTTAAACGATATATGTTCATACATTTTTTAAATTACGATTATTTATTTGAATTGTGCGTCCTTCAATTTCACCGGATGTTGTCGACAGGTGTCCCTTTAGCCGGATGCCTAGCCTTAACTAAAGATCCCTTTTTCCCTTTACAATCTACACATTTACCACCACCAAAGCACCCAAGACCATCACATTGCCTCCACCATGCTTGACAGATGATGTCAAGCACTCCTCCAGCATATTTTAATTTTTTCTCCGAACACCTTAACACTTCTTTGGGATAGGGGGCAGCATTTTCTCTTTTGGATGAATAGCGTGCCCAGAATGAACTGCCTCCTACTCAGTCCCAGATGCTAATATGCATTGGGAAGAACAAGTATTTGATGCACTGCCGATCTTGCAGGTTTTTCTACTTACAAAGCATGTAGAGGTTTGTAATTTTTATCATAGGTACACTTCAACTGTGAGAGACGGAATCTAAAACAAAAATCCAGAAAATCACATTGTATAATTTTTAGTAATTAATTTGCATTTTATTGCATGACATAAGTATTTGATACATCAGAAAAGCCAAACTTAATATTTGGTACAGAAACCTTTGTTTGCAATTACAGAGATCATGCGTTTCACCAGTGCCGGCACCACGCACCAGGTATCCAGTGCGCCTCCGCAGTCCAGAGCTTCCGGCGACAGTACCCAGTCCAGAGCTTCCGGCGACAGTACCCAGTCCAGAGCTTCCGGTGACAGTACCCAGTCCAGAGCCTCCGGCGACAGTACCCAGTCCAGTGCTTTCGGCAACAGTACCCCGTCCGGAGCTTCCGGTGGCAGTTCCCAGTCCGGAGCTTCCGGCAGCGTTTCACAGTCCGGAACCTCCAACGACGGGCCACATTCCGGAACCTCCAGCGACGGGCCACAGTCCGGAGCCTCCAGCGACGATCCCCAGTCCGGGGTCTCCGGCGATGATCCGCAGTCCAGAGCCTCTGGCGATGATCCACGGTCCGGTTTTACGAACGCTGAGGGATCAGAGTAAGGAGGGGTGGCTGTGCCCAAAACCGGAGCCTCCACCAAGGGTAGATGCCCACCCGGAACCTCCCCTATAGGTTTAGGTTTGCGGCCGAGGGTCGGCATCTTTTGGGGGGGAGGGGGGGGGGGGTTACTGTCACGCTCTGACCTTTAATATCTCTGTTTTCTTTATATTTTGGTTAGATCAGGTTGTGACGTGGGTGGGTATGCTAGTTTTTCTATGTCTAGGGGTTTTGTAGGTCTAGGTATACAGTGGGGCAAAAAAATATATAGTCAGCCACCAATTGTGCAAGTTCTCCCACATAAAGAGATGAGAGAGGCCTGTAAATTCTCATCATAGGTACACTTCAACTACGACAGACAAAATTAGAAAAAAAATCCAGAAAATCACATTGTAGGATTTTTTATGAATTTATTTGCAAATTATGGTGGAAAATAAGTATTTGGTCAATAACAAAAGTTTATCTCAATACTTTGTTGTATACCTTTTGTTGGCAATGACAAAGGTCAAACGTTTTCTGTAAGTCTTCACAAAGTTTTCACACACTGTTGCTGGTATTTTGGCCCATTCCTCCATGCAGATCTCCTCTAGAGCAGTGATGTTTTGGGGCTGTTGCTGGGCAACACGGACTTTCAACTCCCTCCAAAGATTTTCTATGGGGTTGAGATCTGGAGACTGGCTAGGACCTTGAAATGCTTCTTACGAAGCCACTCCTTCATTGCCCGGGCGGTGTGTTTGGGATCATTGTCATGCTGAAAGACCCAGCCACGTTTCATCTTCAATGCCCTTGCTGATGGAAGGAGGTTTTCACTCAAAATCTCACGATACATGGCCCCATTCATTCTTTCCTTTACACGGATCAGTCGTCCTGGTCCCTTTGCAGAAAAACAGCCCAAAGCATGATGTTTCCACCCCCATGCTTCACAGTAGGTATGGTGTTCTTTGGATGCAACTCAGCATTCTTTGTCCTCCAAACACAACGAGTTGAGTTTTTACCAAAAAGTTATATTTTGGTTTCATCTGACCATATGACATTCTCCCAATCTTCTTCTGGATCATCCAAATGCTCTCTAGCAAACTTCAGACGGGCCTGGACATGTACTGGCTTAAGCAGGGGGACACGTCTGGCACTGCAGGATTTGAGTCCCTGGCGGCGTAGTGTGTTACTGATGGTAGGCTTTGTTACTTTGGTCCCAGCTCTCTGCAGGTCATTCACTAGGTCCCCCCGTGTGGTTCTGTGATTTTTGCTCACCGTTCTTGTGATCATTTTGACCCCACAGGGTGAGATCTTGCGTGAGCCCTAAATCGAGGGAGATTATCAGTGGTCTTGTATGTCTTCCATTTCCTAATAATTGCTCCCACAGTTGATTTCTTCAAACCAAGCTGCTTACCTATTGCAGATTCAGTCTTCCCAGCCTGGTGCAGGTCTACAATTTTGTTTCTGGTGTCCTTTGACAGCTCTTTGGTCTTGGCCATAGTGGAGTTTGGAGTGTGACTGTTTGAGGTTGTGGACAGGTGTCTTTTATACTGATAACAAGTTCAAACAGGTGCCATTAATACAGGTAATGAGTGGAGGACAGAGGAGCCTTTTAAAGAAGAAGTTACAGGTCTGTGAGAGCCAGAAATCTTGCTTGTTTGTAGGTGACCAAATGCTTATTTTCCATCATAATTTGCAAATAAATTCATAAAAAATCCTACAATGTGATTTTCTGGATTTTTTTTCTCATTATGTCTGTCATAGTTGAAGTGTACATATGATGAAAATTACAGGCCTCTCTCATATTTTTAAGTGGGAGAACTTGCACAATTGGTGGCTGACTAAATACTTTTTTGCCCCACTGTATGTACGTCTATGGTGTCCCGATATGGTTCCCAATCAGAGGCAGGTGTTTATTGTTGTCTCTGATTGGGGATTATATTTAGGTAGCCATTTTCTCTTTTGTGTTTCTGGGTTCTTGTTCTATGTTTAGTTGCCTGTCTGCACTAGTCATTTTAGCTTCACGGTTCGTTTTGTTAGTTTGTTCAGTGTTCATTCTTTTAATAAATTATAATGTACGCATACCAGGCTGCGCCTCTGTCTCATTCGTACGACAAACGTGACACACCTGCCATGAGTGTATCTTCAAAAATGCCAGAGAGCCCAATCAGGAAATGTGACATATTTGCAAAGTAAATTATTCCAAACAATATATCAAAACAATTTAAAAAAAGGTTACTTTTGAGATATTCCTATTTTATGTTGAATAATCAGACTCTAGACAGTCTATATTTGTGAGCACACTATAAGTAGTATAATGACAACATATTGGTGTCTGTATCATGTACAGTAAAAAGCATGTCAAACATCCTACCTCCAAAATGGAGTTTCTATGTGAGAATCTGAGGTACCAAAATGTTTTTGGGCTGTCCTGGCCTGGCAGACAGACGGGCAAAAATACCAGTGGGCACAACATGGTTGCTATTCATCCCTTGCAGAGAGGGGGGTCCCAGATGTGCAACTTTTCAGGGTCATTTGCAAAGCTACCAAGCATTCGGCTAAAGCACTGACCACTCCAGAGATTTCAAGTAATTTGTTTCCATCTGTCTGTTTGCCTCTTCTTAATTTCCATTCAATTAAGACTCACTGTATTGATTGGCCATTCTCTAATTGCGTGCAGCTCTATTCCATGGAAACGAGACATTAACTGCAAGGCCCTAAGAAGTTTGATGGTTCTACCTACCTGTGTCGCTCCGGAGTAGATATTGCATTGTTTACACCATTGAAGGGAGCATCACACCACACAATGCATTTGAAAGGGAATTATTTATTATTGTGTTTATTTTGTCCCATTGTAGATAGGACCGGCTGGGTGATTTTATCTCTTTTATTCACCATAAAGAATTTGATATCAAAAGGAGAAGCCCAGACGAATTGTGATTTCAGTGATTCACATCTCCCTGCTGCATACACCCGGTTCTCCCAGGCCCCAAACGAATGCCATAAGTGCAACAAATTTTCAGAACATGTACATTTTGGCTGCAAAAAAACTATTTGAAATAGCTTTATGGAAACACTCTGGGGCCTTTAATGACAAAGTTATTGATTGCTACAGTATGTGCAGCTAGGCCAGTCGATGTTGGTTTCCCTCCTCTACTGATTAGGCTCTGTAGAGAAAAGAACAAAGAGACATTTACTTCTTGATTTGCTGATAATACATTTAATAACCGATCAGTTGTGGTTAATGTATGTAGTATATTTGCCATAAAACACATTGTATATTGCATTACATGAATTGTATTGTACTGTATTATCTCTTGATGGTTCCCCAATTTGATTTTCTTTTGAACCTGCTAGCTTTAGATTAATCTGTGTGTGGCAAACCCCCGTGTTGATTACATGACAGTGAGCTGCAACACTTAGGGACTTGATCAACACTGTAAGATATAGTTTTATAAACCATCTGTTACACTACCCAATATCGCCCTTAATTTTGACTGAGTCAGACAATTGGCTATTTTGAAATGTAATTACATCCTTATAAACACGTTTTCAAGTTTTTTACCACCTTCTGCTACACAGCAGTGAAAGGGCTTTACTTACATGGTTTGAAAACCACTAAATGTATATAGAATTGAAATTACTCATAGAGCGGGGGGGGGATACTCTGTCAACTAAACAGTATATACTGGGCCCCTTCATCACACTCTTTGTGTCCAGGGCTTACATATTCACTGCCTACTTCATCTTTATTTCCCTGTGATATTCGCATCCAAGCAGCCTAATAAAAAAGTCAGTGTCTGTACTGTACACCCCAAAGGCCAACACATGTGGATGATATCTAGAAGCCTTTCTTTAAACAGAATTTTCAATCCCGCATCGCTTTCCTACATATGGAGAGCCCACATCCGATACAGAGGCGCTCCTGTTTGAACTGGGGGAACGGAGAGGAGCTGCCAAGGTGCAATGTCACATACAGCTGCTCTGAGGAGGGGGAGAAGAGGGGGAGGACAGGAAATAGGAGCAAGAGAAAAGGAGAGGAGCAGATAGGAGAGGAGAGAGTTCTTTCAGGACCCTGGCTTGCCTTTCATCTGCCCATGTATTGATTTAATTTATATTCACACCCACACCCTGACCCTTTGTTCCTTAATTGGTGAGAATCATAGACAGCAGAGGAAAGGAAATGTAAAGGAGTCTTCATATTCTCTATTACAGCCTCTGGGTGATTCTCTTCTGCACCTGCACCAACCCTTCAACTGATTGTATACTTCCACTTTTAAAGTACCACAGACTAGTGTGGATTTGGCTTTAATCCTCTCTGTTTTTGTGCACAAAGTATGATTGGGTGAAAGACATTAAAGCATTAACGTAAGAGCCCTGGACCCAAAGCAAGACCTTAGCGGATAGATACAATATATACGCATAGATATGGAACTCAAGCGCACAGCCTATGGCTGGTTTACAGTATACCTTTTGTACATGTACTGTAGAATTTTGTGCAAAAGTAAATTATTCACTGTGCATTTCCAATCCCCCATATATTTTTGGGGTGCATACAGTATATAATAATGCACAGAACAAACAGTGTGGCTGGTCGCATTGTCATGCTGGAGGGTCATGTGAGGATGAGCCTGCAGGAAGGGTACCACATTTCCTGTAACGCACAGCGTTGAGATTGCCTGCAATGACAACAAGCTCAGTCCGATGATGCTGTGTCACACCGCCCCAGTCCATGACGGACCCTCCACTTCCAAATCTATCCCACTCCAGAGTATAGGCCTCGGTGTAATGCTCATTCCTTCGATGATAAACGCAAATCCGACTATCACCCCTGGTGAGTCAAAACCACAACTCATCACTGAAGAGCACTTTTTGCCAGTCCTGTCTGGTCCAGCGACGGTGGGTTTGTGCCCATAGCCGACATTGTTGCCGGTGATGTCTGGTGAGGACCTGCCTTACAACAGGCCTACAAGCCCTCAGTCCAGCCTCTCTCAGCCTATTGCGGACAGTCTGAGCACTGATGGAGGGATTGTGCGTTCCTGTTAACCAGTTATGCATTAGGGGGCGCTATTAAAATGTTTGGATGAAAAACGTTCCCGTTTTAAACAAGATATTTTGTCACGAAAAGATGCTCAACTATGCATATAATTGACAGCTTTGGAAAGAAAACACTCTGACGTTTCCAAATCTGCAAAGATATTATCTGTGAGTGCCACAGAACTGATGCTACAGGCGAAACCAAGATGAAATTTCAAACAGGAAATGCCCCAGATTTTGAATGCGCTTTGTTCCAATGTCTCCTTATATGGCTGTGAATGCGCAAGGAATGAGCCTACACTTTCTGTCGTTTCCCCAAGGTGTCTGCAGCATTGTGACGTATTTGTAGGCATATCATTGGAAGATTGACCATAAGAGACTACATTTACCAGGTGTCCGCTTGGTGTCCCCAGTCAAAATTATTGCGTAATCTCCAGCTGCATGCGTTTTTCCATGTGGATCAGAGGAGAAACCAAACTTCCACGAATGATATATCATCGAATAGATATGTGAAAAACACCTTGAGGATTGATTCTAAACAACGTTTGCCATGTTTCTGTCGATATTATGGAGTTAATTTGGAAAAAAGTTTGGCATTATAATGACTGAATTTTCAGGGTTTTTTCTTAGCCAAACGTGATGAGCAAAACGGAGCGATTTCTCCTACACAAATAATATTTTTGGAAAAACTGAACATTTGCTATCTAACTGAGAGTCTCCTCATTGAAAACATCTGAAGTTCTTCAAAGGTAAATTATTTTATTTGAATGCTTTTCTTGTTTTTGTGAAAATGTTGCCTGCTGAATGCTAGGCTTAATGCTATGCTAGCTATCAATACTCTTACACAAATGCCTTTTTAGCTATGGTTGAAAAGCATATTTTGTAAATCTGAGATGACAGTGTTGTTAACAAAAGGCTAAGCTTGAGAGCCAATATATTTATTTCATTTCATTTGCGATTTTCATGAAAAGTTAATGTTGCGTTATGCTAATGAGCTTGAGGCTATAATTACGATCCCGGATACGGGATTGCTCGTCGCTAGAGGTTAATCACTCTGTCATCTCAGATTTTCAAAATATGCTTTACAGCCAAAGCTAGACAAGCATTTGTGTAAGTTTATCATAGCCTAGCATAGCATTATGCCTTGCTAGCAGCAGGCAAAAGCAATCAAATAAAATTTTTACCTTTGATGAACTTCGGATGTTTTCACTCACGAGACTCCCAGGTAGACAGCCAAAGTTCATTTTTTTACCAAAATATTATTTTTGTAGGCGAAATAGCTTCGTTTGTTCTTCACCTTTGGCTGAGAAATCGCCCGGAAATTACGGTCACCACAACGCTGAAAAATATTCCAAATTAGCTCCATAATATCGACAGAAACATGGCCAACGTTGTTTAGAATCCATCCTCAATGTGTTTTTCTAATATCTATTCGATAATATATCAGTCGGGACAATTCGTTTTTCACTCGGACCGATTGGAGTAATGGCTACCTCTGTATTTTTACGCGAGAATCTCTCTCGGTGCCACCATGTGACCACTTACGCAATGTGGCTGCCTACGGCTATTCTTCAACATAAAGGCGTAAAAGTACGTCACAATGCTGTAGACACCTTGGGGAAAACGTAGAAAAAGTAATCTGGTTGATAGCCCATTCACTGCTCAATAGGGACGCATCGGAACACAGAGCTTTCAAAACATGAGTAATGTTTTACGATAGTGTTTAGGATAGTGTTTTCTATCCTAAGCTGTCAATTATATTCATATTCTAGCATCTTGTCCTGACAAAATATCCCATTTACTTTGGGAACGTTATTTTTCCAAAAATGAAAATACTGCCCCCTAGTTACAAGAAGATAAGTATCAAAGTAGAATAAAAATTATAAATCATTTCAAATTCCTTATATTAAGCAAAGCATACAGCACCATTTTCTTGTTTTTAACATTTACGGAGAGCCAGGGGCACACTCCAACATTCAGACATTAATTACAAAATATGTTTTTGTGTTTAGGTGAGTCCGCCAGACTAGGCAGTAGGGATGAACATGTGTTCTCTTAATAAATGCATCAATTTCACAATTTCTCTGTCCTGCTAAGCATTCAAAATGTAACAAGAACTTTGGGTTGTCAGGGAAAATGTATAGATAAAAAAGTATAATATTTTCATTAGGAATGTGGTGAAGTAAACATAAATGTTGTGAAAAATATGAATAGTAATAGTAATAAATATGTAAAGTATAGATAGGTAAAAATAATTTAGTAGTTTTTAGTGACTCTTACCTACAGTGATTCCTCCTTTAAAAGTTGTGTCATACTGTGGCACACCTTGCGTGCTGCCACAGCATTCTGTGGCACGTCATTGATTGTCATTTTTTTTCTGTTACTGCAAGTTATTGCTATTGTTTGACCACCAGAGGGCATATTTGAGAAGCATTTGATAGTATTCCATATTGGCATTACCAGAGAATTTGAAACCTTTTTTTGTAATAACATAGTATATGGGATTGATTTGAAGAAATTTGGCTTACTTAATTTGATTAATATTACGGTGTTTCTATTCAGAGAAAAATTTTAAACGAAACCCTCAGGGTTTCCATTAGGATGAAGACTGACTACAGACTGCGGGGCACACAGGAGATCGGGGTTGAAATCCTCGTTGGAGAGGAAGGAGTAGGCTGTCCTTGTAAATTAGTTATTTGTTCTTAACTGATTCCATATGTGTTATTTAACAGTTCTGATGTTTTCACTTTTATTCTACAATGTAAAAAATAGTAAAAATATAGAAAAATCCTGGAATGAGTAAGTGTGTCCGAACTTTTGACTGTTACTTGCTGGAACGGAAAATGATGGCAGTACAGTACTGGGCTATTTGCAAAAGTATTCACCCCTTTGGCATTTTTTCAATTTTTTTGCATTACAACTTGCAAAAATAGTCCAAATTGGTGAAGTGAAATGATTATTTATTTTTTTAAGTAAAAAAACGGAAAAGTGGTGCGTGCATATGTATTCACCCCCTTTGCTATGAATTTTATTTTATGTTTTATTTCACCTTTATTTAACCAGGTAGGTCAGTTGAGAACAAGTTCTCATTTAGAACTGAGACCCGGCCAAGATAAAGCAAAGCAGTGCGACAAAAACAACAGCACAGAGTTACACATGGGACAAACAAACGTGCAGTCAGTAACACAATAGAAAAATCTATTGTATGTACACACTGTATGTGTGTGTGCAAATGTAGCAAGATTAGGGAGGTAAGGCAATAAATAGGCAATAGTGGCGAAATAATTATAATTTAGCATTAACACTGGAGTGAAAGATGTGCAGATGATGATGTGCAAGATGAGATACTGGGGTGCAAAGGAGAAGAAAAAAATATCAATATGGGGATGGGGTAGTTGGGTGGGCTATTTACAGAGGTCTGTGTACAGGTGCAGTGATCGGTACACTGTTCTGACAGCTGATGCTTAAAGATAGTAAGGGAGATATAAGTCTCTAGCTTCAGTGATTTTTGCAATTTGTTCCAGTCATTGGCAGCAGGGAACTGGAAGGATAGGTGCTCAAAGGAGGTGTTGGCTTTGGGGATGACCAGTGAAATATACCTGCTGGAGCATGTGCTATGGGTGTGTGTTACTATGGTGACCAGTGAGCTGAGATAAGGCAGGGAGTTACCAAACAAAGACTTAAAGATGACCTGGATCCAGTGGGTTTGGTGACGAATATGTCGCGAGGGCCAGTCAACGAGAGCATACAGGTCGCAGTGGTGGGTAGTATATGGGGCTTTGGTGACAAAATGGATGGCACTGTGATAGACTACATCCAATCCAGTAGAGGGTTGGAGGCCAATTTGTAAATTACATCTCCAAAGTCAAGGATTGGTAGGATTGTCAGTTTAACAAGGGTATGTTTGGCAGCATGAGTGAAAGAGGCCTTGTTGTGAAATAGGAAGCTGATTCTAGATTACATTTTGGATTGGAAATGCTTAATGTGAGTCTGGAAGCAGAGTTTACAGTCTAACCAGACACCTAGGTATTTGTAGTTGTCCACATATTCAGAACCGTCCAGAGTAGTGATGCTAGTCGGGCAGGCGGGTCGGGTGAAGAGCATGCATTTAGTTTTCATAGCATTTAAGAGCAGTTGGAGGCCACGGAAGAGGTTTGTTAACCTCTCTTGGGTAAGGGGCAGTATTTTGACGTCCGGATGAAAAGCATGCCCAAAGTAAACTGCCTGTTACTCAGGCCCAGAAGCTAGGATATGCATATAATTGGTAGATTTGGATAGAAACCACTCCAAATAATGTATGTGAGTATAACAGAACTATATGGCAGGCGAAACCCAGAGGACAAACCATCCCCCCCAAAAACATTCAGCCTACCACAGTTTTCAATGGCTGTCACTTTTATTATAAGGCAAAATCCTCCCAGATTGCAGTTCCTAGGGCTTCCACTAGATGTCAACCATCTTTAGAAAGAGTTTCAGGCTGGTTTTTGGAAAAATGAGACAGAAATTGTGGTTTTCGAGGTGGCTCCCATTTTGGCTGTAGTTTTTCCAAGCGCGTGGAAGAGAGCACGTTCTTTGGTATTTTTCTCCGGTAAAGACATTAGTGATTCTCCATCTTAAATTTGATCATTTATTTACGTATTAGGGTACGTACGGTTTGATTATAAACATTGTTTGACTTGTTTGGAAAAATGTATTAGTAACATTTGGGATTAATTTTGTATGCATTTTGATGGAGGGAAACTGGGTGGATTATTGACTGAAGCGCGCCAGTTAAACTGAGTTTTTATGGATATAAAGAAGGACATTATCAAACAAAAGGACCATTTGTGATGTAACTGGGACCTTTTAGAATGGCAACAGAAGAAGATCATCAAAGGTAAGGCATTTTTTACATCGCTATTTCTGACTTTCATGTCACCCCTGCCTGGTTGAAATATGTTTTTCATGTGTTTGTATGCGGGGCGCAGTCCTCAGATAATCACATGGTTTGCTTTCGCCTGACACCGCGGCTGGATTAACAAGAAGTTAAGCTTTATTTTGATGTATTACACTTGTGATTTTATGAAAGTTAAATATTTATAATACTGTAGTTTGAATTTCACGCTCTGCAATTTCACCGGAAGTTGGCCAGGTGGGACGCTACTGTCCCAACTGCCCAAAGAAGTTAACACAGTGTCCAAAGAAGGGCCAGATCTATACAGAATGGTGTTGTCTGTGTAGAGGTGGATCAGAGAATCACCGGCAGCAAGAGCGACATTATTGATATATACAGAGAAAAGAGTCGGCCTGAGAATTGAGCCCTGTGGCACCCCCATAGAGACTGCAAGAGGTCCAGACAACATGCCCTCTGATTTACCACACTGAACTCTATCTGACAAGTAGTTGGTGAACCAGGCTAGGCCATCATTTGAGAAACCAAGGCTATTGAGTCTGCCGTTAAGAATGCGGTGATTGACAAGAGTCGAAAGCCTTGGCCAGGTCGGTGAAGATGGCTGCATAGTACTGTCTTTTATCGATGGCACTTATGATATCGTTTAGGACCTTGAGCGTTAATGAGGTGCACCCATGACCAGCTCGGAAACCAGATTGCATAGTGGAGAAGGAACTGTGAGATTTGAAATGGTCGGTGATCTGTTTTTTAAACTTGGCTTTCGAAGGCTTTAGAAAGGCATTGCAGGATGGATATAGGTCTGTAACAGTTTAGGTCTAGAGTGTCTCCCCCTTTGAAGAGGGGGATGACCGCGGCAGCTTTCCAATCTTTAGGGATCTCAGAAAGAGGGGTTGAACAGGCTATTATTAGGGGTTGCAATAATTGCTGCGGATAATTTTAGAGAATGTCCAGATTGTCTAGTCCAGATGTAAGGGTCCACATTTGTAAGGGTCCAGATTTGCAGCTCTTTCAGAACATCAGCTATCTGGATTTGGGTGAAGGACAAGCAGGGGGGGCTTGGGCAAGTAGCTTCTGGGGGTGCAGAGCTGTTGGCCGGGATAGGGGTAGCCAGGTGGACAGCATGGCCAGCTGTAGAAAAATGCTTCTTGAAATTCTCAATTATCATAGATTTATGAAGCCCCTAAATAAGATCTGGTGCAACCAATTACCTTCAGAAGTCACATAATTAGTTAAATAAAATCCACCTGTGTGCAATCTAAGTGTCATGTGATCTGTCACATGATCTCAGTATATATACACCTGTTCTGAAAGGCCCCAGAGACTGCAACACACTAAGCAAGGAGCACCACCAAGCAAGAGGCACCATGAAGACCAAAGAGCTCTCCAAACAGGTAAGGGAAAAAGTTGTGGAGAAGTACAGATCAGGGTTGGGTTATTAAAAAATATTAAAAACTTTGAACATCCCACGGAGCACCATTAAATCCATTATTAAAAAATGGAAAGAATATGGCACCACAACAAACCTGCCAAGAGAGGGCCGCCCACCAAAACTCAAGGACCAGGCAAAGAGGGCATTAATCAGAGAGGCAACAAAGAGCTCAAAGATAACCTTAAAGGAGCTGCATGGCTACACATCGGAAATTGGAGAATCTGTCCATAGGCCCACTTTAAGCCTTCCACTCCACAGAGCTGGGCTTTACGGAAGAGTGGCCAGAAAAAAGCCATTGCTTAAAGAAAAGCATAAGAAAACTCATTGGTGTTCGCCAAAAGGCATGTGGGAGACTCCCCAAACAAATGGAATAAGGTACTCTGGTTAGATGAGACTAAAATTGAGCTTTTGGGAACAAAAGGAAAACGCTATGTCTGGCACAAACCCAACACCCCTCATCACCCTGAGAACACCAGGCCCTCAGTGAAGCATGGTGGTGGCAGCTTCATGATGTGGATATGTTTTTCATCAGCAGGGACTGTGAAACTGATCAGATTTGAAGGAATGATGGATGGCACTAAATACAGAGAAATTCTTGAGGGAAACCAGTTTCAGTGTTCAATAGATTTGAGACTGGGACGGAGGTTCACCTTCCAGTAAGACAATAACCCTAAGCATACTGATAAAGCAACACTCGAGTGGTTTAAGGGGAAACATTTAAATGTCTTGGAATGGAATGGCCTAGTCAAAGCCCAGACCTCAATCCAATGTTACGTTACGTCAATCCAATGTTACGTTACAAACACATCAATGTGCACATAATACCATAATACTAAGCAAAAACAGGTTTTTAGAAATGCTTGTAAATGTATATAAAAAAAATAATTTCCATAAGTATTCAGACCCTTTACTCAAGTACTTTGTTAAAGCACCTTTGACACTTGTATTTGAGGAGTTATTCCCATTATTTTCTGCAGATCGTCTCTTCAAACTCTGTCTGGTTGGTTGGGGAGCGTCGCTGCACAACTATTTTCAGGTTGTCTATCTATCTTGGTTTCATCAGACCAGAGAAACTTGTTTCTCATGGTCTGAGTCCTTTAGGTGCCTTTTGGCAAACTCCAAGCGGGCTGTCATGTGCATTTTACTGAGGAACGGCTACCATCTGGCCACTCTACCATAAACTCCTAATTGGTGGAGTGCTGCAGAGATGGTTGTCCTTCTGGAAAATTCTCCACATAGGAACTCCGGAGCTGTCAGAGTGACCATCGGATTCTTGGTCACCTCCCTGACCAAGGCCCTTCTCCCCGGTTTGCTCAGTTTGGCTGGGCGGAAAGCTCTAGGAAATCTTGGTGGTTCCAAACGTCTTCCATTTAAGAATGATGGAGGCCACTGTGTTCTTGAGGACCTTCAATGCTGCAGAAATGTTTTGGTACCCTTCCCTAGATCTGTGCCTCAACACAATCCTGTCTCAGAGCTCTACGGATAATTCCTTCGACCTCATGGTTTGGTTTTTGATCTGACATGCCCTGTCAACTGTGGGACCTTATATAGACAGGTGTGTGCCTTTCCAAATCATGTCTAATCAAATATAATTTTCCACAGCAGGACTCCAATCAAGTTGTAGAAGAATCTCAAGGATGATCAATGTAAAAAAAATGTAATAAATTAGCAAAAATTGGTTATGGGTATTGTGTGTAGATTGATGTAACAAAATGTGGAAGAAGTCCAGGGGTATAAATTGTTTCCGAATGCATTGTATCTCTGATGGGGATAATTTTATTACGTTATTTACATTGGCAGGCTCTGAAGGAGTTTAACAAATAACTGGCTAACCAAACCAGGTTACTTTAGTTCACATCAATGTAAAGGTCAAATTACACTGAACAATAATACAAACAATTTCTACGGTTTTGCTGTTACAGTTCATGTAAGGAAATCAATTGAAATAAATTAATGTGGTCCTAATCTATGGATTTCACATGACTGGGAATACAGATATGCATCTGTTGGTTACAATCGGACATCATTGTAAGTGCAATACAATCTCAACCCCATAGAAAATCTTTGGAGGGAGTTGAATGTCCGTGTTGCCCAGCAACAGCCCCAAAACATCACTGCTCTAGAGGAGATCTGCATGGAGGAATGGGCCAAAATACCAGCAACAGTGTGTGAAAACCTTGTGAAGACTTACAGAAAACGTTTGACCTCTGTCATTGCTAACAAAGGGTATATAACAAAGTATTGAGATAAACTTTTGTTATTGACCAAATACTTATTTTCCACCATAATTTGCAAATAAATAAATTAAAATCCTACAATTGGTGGCTGACTAAATACTATTTTGCCCCACTGTAAGTATCGACTGATAGTGGACCTTTTTAGTTGGTGCTGCACTCTCATGGAAGCCAAAAGAACGTAACTAAAATCCTTAGCTAATAGTTACCCATGTTGGTATTTATTGTCATGAATCTTAACCTGGATGCAGCTCTGCAAAGTAGTCACTAGCTGGCATAGTCAGAAAGTCATAGAATTTTATTTGAAAACTAGGCATATGTCGCGCGTCACTACTTCACAGAAGAGCCGTTTGAACGTAAACTTTTTTTAAAATCAAATCCGTTTTTGGCAGAAATGCTTAAATGTGAACTTTCATGTGCCTTAATAACACACTTGTATGTCATCTGTAAATATGAATAAAAGTTGTTAAATTACGAGCCTAGTTGGTTTAGCCATAGAAAAACCCAGCAACCTTCCCACTAGACATGATTGGCTGAGATAACGAGTGGGCTGGACATGCCGAGAGTTGAGTTTGGATTGGTCTGCCATATAGCACGCTTCTGTCTATTTGAACGAGTCAGTATTTCTTGGTAATCCTGTCTAACGTTGCTTTAAAAAAAATGATTGCGTATAAAACTGCATCAACCTAATGTCAAGTTAAAGTGTACTGTTAGCTAGCTAACGTTAGCTGTCTGGCTCACTAGCTAATGTTACGTGTATGCTAGGGTGACCAGACGTCCCCGTTTTTGATGGCCTGTCCCCAGAAATGTCCCCGTTTTTAACTGTGCATTAAAAACAGACCGCAAAGGGAAATATTTTACTTTGCAAGAAAGACCGGGCAGCAGAGCCTACGGGTTGATGTCTCAATCGCAGCTTCATTCACTCTTCTTCTACCAACTACTTGCTCGCGATAGTTTTAGAGAGAACTGCTGTGGAAAACTTGGCCAGAAGCTAGCAAGTATCAAGTGAATCCACAACATCACCACAAACGTCTTTTCAAGCCAGGTAAATTACAATTGTTTATTCAAATACTAGCTAGTGATGTTATAATGTCACAATTTATTATATAGATAGAATATCTGCTCTATAAGGTTTTAAATAGGTTATGCTAGCTAACGTTTGCTATGTAGACTAATTTTTTTTTGTAGATTACAATTTTAATGGTTTGGCATTATAAGTAGTGTGAAAATATATTTAGAAATGTTCATGGATAGCATTAGCAGTGTAGAGGAAGGAGAGGAGGAAGAGTGAAGGAGACAGAGGACGAAAGGTGAAGATATGGTTACAGAGCCTGCCAATTTTTTATTCCAAACAATGTTTTTGAGATAAAATACAAACATGAGGCAAACAATGGGAATCTGTTAAAATACTTTGGTTATCTAATAGTATGCTATTTATTAATACAGATTGGAGAGGAAGGAGAAGGAAAAATTAAGGGAGTGAAGCAAGGAGAGAGTAGAAGAGTGAGGTGGAAAGGTGAAGAGAAGGAAAGGAAGACGAGTGAAGAAAAGTGGAGGAGTAAGATTGGAGGAGAATAAAAAGTTAAGGTAGTAATTAAGGAGAGTGACGAGCAGACAGAGGAGATACAATGACTCTTTCCAAGAAACAGAAATGCACTTTTTATGATAAACATGATGAGAGAATTTCCATTTAATACACTCAGGTCAAGACGATAGAATGGTTCACTGCATCCACTCTTTCAATTGGCAGCGGGAGAAGAACGGCAGTGGTAGAACATCAGCAGACGAAAAAGCATAAAGCCTCTCTGATTGCCCGTGTTGGTATGTCCTCTGTCACCACATTCTTCAAGAAGGTAGAGCCTTCCCAAGAAGAATATGGTTTAGCTGTGCAGGAGGGTGTCTTTGCATACCACTCTATGTGACACAATCATAGTTACAGATCTATGGACTGCACAGAACAACTGACATGGAAGCTTTATGAGCCAAAGTTTACATATGCTAGGACAAAATGTGACACCATAGTGAGTAACGTGTTAGTAACACAGGACCTAGACCAGGTTGAATTTGTGTCCCTGTCCATTGATGCGTCCAATCATGGACATGTAAAACTGCTGCCAATAGTAGTCAGATATTGTAAGATATATGATGGCAGCATATCTGTGGAAACAAAACTGCTTGATTTTGTTGAATTGAATGGAGAAACGGCAGAGGAAATTGCAGCTGAGGTCCTGGTGGTCATCCCAAAAAAATTTAACCTGGAAAACATTCTCCGCTGACAACAAATGCCAACTTTGGAGGACTGAATAGGCTGGGGAGAGTCAATGTCCATACCAAAGTTAAAAATGCTCTGCAGCGGGAGGTGATTGGCTTAGGTTTTCCTGCCTACATCATTCATAACACGGCCAGAACGGCATTGGATGTGATGTTGAGTTTCTGCTAATATTTTCACCGTCAGAGCAGAAAGACTGAAGGGCTTTTGTGAGTTTGTTGGCCAGGAGTACCATAATATTTTAGGACACAGCAATGTTCGCTGGATGTCCATGCTCTCTGCTCTAGAAAGAGTGCTGAAAGTGTATGTGCCATTGAAATCCTTTTTTATTTCTGAAGACAAATGCCCTGTTGTCCTGCGAACAATGTTCGGGCATCCACTGACTGAACTTTGGCTGGCCTTTGTCCATGAAAACTTGACTGTATTCAGTGACACGATCAAGATGCTTGCAGGCCAGGACCACTGTGTTGTGGACTCCGCTGCAATTCTGAGAAACGTTGAGGCAAAATTGACTGCAAGACGTGATGACTTCACTCCAGTTTTGGTCAGAGGACTTCTGAGAGGAAGAGCAGAGGAAAATGGAGCCATGTCTAAAGAGAGCTTTCTCAAAACATTCCAATCATTCTTCACTATGGCTGTGAACTACTTGCAAGCATGGGGAAAGCACACAGATAATCTAAAAGATTTACATTGTCTCCTTTTAAAAAGGCAACCTCTGCGTGAAGACATCCAGAAGGCAGCAGGCACACTGCAGGAAAAATGCCCCAATGTGACCATCAATGAGGATGCATTGTGTGACGAAGTTACTGTCCTGCAAGAGTTCCTAAAGGGGGGATCGCTTGAAGAATGGAAAACATCTGAGACACCGCTTAGTCAGAGATGGAGGACAGTGGTTACCCACTTCAAATAGAATGACATCCTACACACTAACCTGGCTAGATTAGCATCTGTTGTCATGTGCTTACCTGGATGTAATGCACCAGTCGAGAGAGTGTTCTCCCAAATGATGATCTATGGACAGCAGCAAGAAATTGGTTCACTGTTCCTACCATCAAGGCCATGATTATTGTGAAGACAAACTTTAACCTACCCTGCCCGGAGTTCATGGAGAAGCTGACCAAAGACAGAGCAATCTTGAAGAAAATACATTCTTCTGAGAAATATACAGATTGGGTTGGTATAAGTTCATTGTTTAGCTAGCTAGCTATATGTCTTAATAAAAGACTCCACTATGCAAGTATCCATTTCAATAGAATGTCACTGCAACAACTGTTGATAGACTAGCTGGTAAATTCGCTCTGTCTATCTACTCTGATTTCAGACCACGGGTAAGATAGTCTAGTTGGCTACATTTTCAGATATTACACGTTTCTAATTTTGACAAAATATTTTCATTTCAAGTTAAAGTGTACTGTTAGCTAGCTAGCTAACATTGAACCTGGTTGGTTAGCTACCTGCAGATTCATGCAGGGTAGTAACATCATGAGTTGGGATTATGGTTCACTGTTTACCTAGCTAGGTAGCTAGATGTCTTAACAAAAGACTCTCATCTGAGTGTGCCGGAACGCAGAATAACTGATGAATT